>NC_064820.1:214529855-214832885 GCF_024166365.1 Elephas maximus indicus | reverse complement strand
AGTGGCTCAGAGGCACAGTGGGCATCAACACCCCAGAGCTGGAAGGGGCAGAGCAGGGGGCAGACCCTAAACCAGTTTTTCCTGCTGTTCCTCTGCTCCCCACCCCCAGCAGCAGCCCACTAAACCACAACATGTTTCCGTCCATTTTCTCACTCTGAAACAACACTGAAGAGCTCTCTCTCCTACTAATGACCACAAACTGTTTCAGTGAATAATTTTCACAAAAATGAGGCAAATCAAAACTTATGACCAAAAATAACTGACAGCAAACACACAGCCCCAGAGCTGCCTGTCCCCGGACCCTTACTGAGACTTGGTCACACAGCTGTTCTGGAAATCTCTGTGGGCCAAAGAATAGCTTTAAGAGAACTATGTAAAACACATGGTTGGAAAGGGCAACTAGAAAATAACCAGAGGGGACTTAGGCATACATGTGTCCCCAGGACCCACTGTGGCTTTGGCAAGCCAAGCCCCTGTGCTGCCAAGAGGGGAGGCCAGTGTGCAGGGCCGGCCACCAGGTCCACAGCCACTACAGGCTGAGGAGAGGGTGTGCTGGGGGCCCTGACGCTTCCTGCAAGCAGAGCCTCTGGGGCCGGGACTCTGGAGGGGAAGGGTACCACACACTCCCACGCGGCTCCGTTAGGACTGTGATTTCTTCTAGCAGGGATCAACAGCTGTACCTTTTTTTAACACTCTATTCATTTCCTGCTGCTGCTGTAACAAGTGACCACAAACTTTTGGCTTAAAACAACAGAAATTTATTCTCTCACAGTTCTGGAGGCCAGAAGTCTGAAATCACTGTCACTAGGCCAAAATCAAGGTGTTGGCAAGGCCATTCTCCCTCCAGAGGTTCTAGGGGAGAATCCTTGCTTGCCTCTTCTGTCATTCCTTAACTTGTGGCCACATCACTCCACTCTCTGCCTCCATCTTCACATTACCTCTTTGCGTGTGTGTGTGTGTGTAGGTGTATACTCATGTGTGTACGTGTGTGTGTATGTGTGTGTATATGTGTGTAGTCGTGTGTGTGTGTGTGTGCGTGTGTGTTTAAGTAAACTCCCTCCACCTCCCTCCTGTAATTGGGTTTAGGGCCCACCCAGATAATCTAGGACAATCTCCCTATCTCAAGATCCTTACTAAACCATATCTGCAAAGGCTCTTTTTTGCCATATAAGGTCACATTCCTAAGTCCCAGCAGTTAGGCCATGGGTATCTTTTGGGGCCATTTACCACACATCTGCTTCACCTCTGGGAAGCTAGAAATGTGGGAGAAGGTGGAACAGGAAGAAAGCACACAGGGACCTGGGGGGAATACAAGTAGAGCCAGGGGACAGCAGGTCGGTGTACAGGAGGGAGGCCGGCCCTGGGCCTCAGTGGGTGCACCAGAGCTCGATTAGGGAGGCCTGTGTAAGGGGAAAGAAGCCCTGGTGGTGTAGTCGTTAAGCGCTCAACTGCCAACCAAAAGGTCAGCAGTTCGAACCCACCAGCCACTCCGTGGGAGAACAATGTGGCAGCTTGTTTCTGTAAAGATTACAGCCTCGGAAACCCTATAGGGCGGTTCAGCTCTGTCCTGTAGTGCCGCTATGAGTCCGAATTGGCTCGATGCCAGCTGGCTTGGTTTCTTTTTTGGGTGTGAGAGGAGGGGAGGGCCAGCTCGGCAAACAGAGCACGTGGGAGGAGGGCAGGTCTCCAGAAAGCCTAGGATTCTTGGGGCAGTGAGGAGCGGCCAAGAGGCTGAAAAGCAGCATGTGAAGAGCTCAATCCCAAACAGCTCAAGCCAAGCCTCCTGGCCTCAGTTCCACGCCCACATGGACAGAGAGCCCCCAGCCATCTCTCAGGGCTCTGCTCAGCTCAGCCAGGCTCAGCCTGTCCCCTCCCACCCACTCCCTTGCAGGCCAGCAGTGCCCTGTTCTCTTGCCCCTTTGTATGGCAAAGTGGCCACGCAGAGGGTCCAACATGTTCAGGACAGGAGGGACGGCTCATGGAACATAGCCTCTGTGAGGGAAGCAGCCCTGCCCACCCTGACCACCCACTACCCATGTCTACCTCACTCATAAACCCAATAAAAAAACACATCCTGTTCTGTCCCCTGGGACATGGGTCCCCTTAAATGAAAACAGGCAGGAACAGTATGTTGCTTGCGCTACTCTCTCTCTGCCTTCTCTTCAGATTCCCCTCAAGGCTGATCACAGGGCGTTTGCAAGCTCTGTACTAGCAGACCCAAGTGTAGCTCAGTTACAGCCCCCAGGGCTCACCCCCAGCTCCAGGGTAGCCGGAAGCAGACCAGAGGCCCCAAGAGCGGCACCCCACAATCTGGGAAGGAGGGGTACTCTCATACCTTCCTCAAGCCCCACCAAGCCTGGGTTCTGGGGGGTAGGCTCACCCAAGTGGTCAGCCCTAAGCCATTCGTGCACCCTCTCCCTTATAAATGGCTGCCCAGTTTCTTGTGTTTTGAATTCATATCGGCTTGTTCTGCTACAGCATGTCTCAGTCTGTGGGTGGGCAGACTCTTTTTGTTAGAAGCCTTATTTAGGGAAAATAAAAATGCTGATGGAGGCCATGGGAGGGGGAGGCATTTGCAAGAAAATGGCTTCATTGTGCAACATGGCAAAGAGGGAAGAAAACCTCACAACTTAGATAAGACTATGGGTATAGTCACTGTGGACATATTTGAGGTGGCATGTCCCAGAGGCCAGGTGGGCCGAATGCTGGCTGCAAGCCACCCGTGACTTCTGAGGCCATTTGAGCACTAGCCTAAGCAAAACAGAGGACTAGGTCAGCCACTCGATGAGAGGCTGTGCCGGCATCTCCAAGGCTAAGGGCCTCCGAGCGTCTGACCGGGACAGCGCCAGCAGCAGGGCACTTACCACATTCCAGAACAGTGGGTTGAAGGTGATGGTGAGGACAGCAGCCACAAAGCTGGGATCCAAGGGGTTCACGTAGCCCAGCAGCCGGGTCATAATGCAGAGGTCTGCCTGCAGGAACAGAGCCGACGTCAGTGGGAAGCCTGCCCAGTGCCCTGCAGCCAGGATCTGGAGCTCCCGAGGGCGGCAAGCCCTCAAACTCAGAAACAAAGTTACCCTCTGAGAACAAGTGGAGGTTTGGGACACCCAAGTCCAGCAAAGATACTACAGTGTAGTCTCATAAAACTGAAGATAAGAAGCTGCAACTCAGTCAACTGTGTCGCGCTCCGTCGCAGGACGCAGAGGAACAGGGGGCACAGACGCTAGACAAGGAAAGCACGTTAGCAACCTGAGAGCGAAGCGTCACCACACCTGGGGGCCAATGCATGGGTCACCGCACGGCACCAAGGGGACCCACGGGGGTGGAGGTTTGCAGAGGTGCCAGAGAACACTCAGTGGCTGAGATGTGTGTGAAGAGCCTCACTAGCAATCAGGTGAAAACAGAACAACAGTAACGCACCTTTTCTCACCAATCACCTCATCCCAAACGTAAACAACCGACAACGCTGAGTGCTGATGAGGGCAGGCAGTGGCCAGCGAAATTGCTCATGGGTGCATCCCACACCCGGCAATTTCACTCCCACGCATCTGCCCTTCCGGACCTCCACACATGTGCAGAGAGCACTTACAAACATGTTCCATCAACACCACTTGCAACGGAAAAGATCAGAAGTAGTCAGAAACGAGCAAGGCGTCCATTGAAAGAAAAATGAAAGATAAAACATGACCTACTCCCAAGGTAGTTAAACCACGGACGTTAAAATAAATGAACTGGATCCACAGGCATCAATGTTTAAAGTTCTCAAACACAGAATGTCAAACGAAAAAAGCAAGTTGCAAAGTTCACGGAGAATACATATACATTTTTAGAGAACAACACAACCCAATATAATGCGAAACATTCTTTCTGTGTGTGTGAAAAAGACTAGCATTGAGATACACCAAGGTCAGGACGCCTGCTGCCCCAAGACCAGGGCTGCTCACTCTCAGCATGGTCGGGCCTGTCTGTTGTCCTGTGCGCTGCAGGGTGTTCAGCAGTAACACCTCCCCAGCTGTACAACCAACACTGACTCCAGACATTGCCAAATGTCCTCTGGGGGGCAAAATCACCCCCACTGAGAGCCACTGCTCTAGAGACCAGAGGTAAGAATGACTGGAAACACTCAAGGTTGGTTTCTTTCGTGAAAAAAGACAGGTTGACAGGACACTCTGCGTGGCAAGTCCTTTACTGAGAGCATGCATGCATTATCTGTGGAGCCCTAGTAATGCAGTGGCTTAGAGCTCAGCTGCTAACCAAAAGGTCAACAGTTCGAATCCACCAGCCGCTCCTTGGAAACCCTATGGGGCAGTTCTATTCTGTCCTACACGGTCGCCATGAGCCGAAATCGACTCGATGGCAATGGGTTTTGCATTCTCTCTGTACTTTATTTTTCATTTTAACCAGGACTTTAGAGGCCCAGATCACTGAGCAGGTGGTGTCTCCCCACATACAATTCAAAATAAAAGCACTAAATCGTGTGATAAGCGCAAGTCCACTGGGGTTCTGATCTTTCTCATAGTGCCTGCTTTGTGGTATGTTGTGTTTCATTTGGGAATATAATAAGTTCTTTCAAAAAATGCTCTGTCTCTCGTTTGGGGGTGGTCAGGTCACCGAGCCCCCCAGGTGCAGCACCTGGGGATGACGCTAAGGGCCATGGCCATACCTGGATGCACCCTTCCTCCCTGCGCAAGCAGCAGCAGCCTTCACTTCCATTCTTAGTTCACCAAGCAGCCTTTGCCTAGAGTAACTCAGCCTGCCCAGTCCCTTGGGGCCATCCAGGCAGCACTGCTGGGTGCACAGAATATTCTGGAAATTCTTTCACATGGCCTGGCACATCACTCCTCCTGGTCAGGTCTTGTATTTCTCAAGGACAAGACCTGCACCTGTCAAGGGGCACGAGGGCAGAGCTCAGCAGATGGTAAACTCCTAGAATACAGACCTAATGTTATGGATTGAATAGTGTTCCCCAAAAATACATACTGAAATCCTGGCCCCTATACCTGTAAATATGGAGCCCTGGTGACGCAATGATTAAGAGTTTGGCTGCTAACCAAAAAGTCGGCAGTTTGAATCCACTAGCCACTCCTTGGAAACTCTATGATACAGTTCTACTCTGTCCCATAGCATCGCTGTCATAGATTGAATTGGTCCCCCCCAAAATCTATCAAGTTGGCTTGGTCATGATTCCCAGTATTGTGTGACTGTCCACCATTTCGTCATTTGATGTGATTCTCCTATGTGTTGTAAATCCTACTCTATGATGTTAACAAAATGGGATTAGTAGCAGTTATGTAGACTCAACCTACAAAATTAATCTACAATTTAAGCCCATCTCTTTTGAGATCCAAAAGAGAAAAGCAAGCAAAGAGACGGCAGTGGGGGAGGCACTCATATCACCAAGAAAGCAGCGCCGGGAGCAGAGTGTGTCCTTTGGACCCAGGGTTCCTATGCGGAGAAGCTACTAGACCAGAGGAAGAATGATGACAAGGACCTTCCCCAGAACCGACAGAGAGAGAAAGCCTGCCTCCGGAGCTGGTGCCCTGAATTCAGACTTCTAACCGGCCAAACTGTGAGAGAATAAATTTCTCTTTGCTAAAGCCATCCACTTGTGGTATTTCTGTCATGGCACCACCAGACAACTAAGACAGTCACTATGAGTCAGAATCAACTTGTCAACCACAGGTTAGGTTTTTGGTATACCTGTAAATATGATCCTATTTGAAAATAGCATTTTCTTTGTTATGTTAATTAGGTCATATCCAAGCAGGGTAGGCTCTAAAGCTAATCAGTTCTGAATTATCGAAAGACCAGAATGGACACAGAACAGACGCCATGAGAAGCCCACAAAGGAATAGAAAAGGAAAGACTTCCCCCTAGAGCCACACCCTAAATTTAGGCTTCTGGTCTCCTGAACTATGAGAAAATAAATTTCTGTTCTTTAAAGCCACCCACTTGTGGTGTTTTGTTACGGCAGCACTAGGAAGCTAAAACGTCTGCCTACTAAATGAATGAATAAGCAAATAAACCAGCAAGAGAACTAAAAGTAGCTTATCAAGTGAACGTGCGGCGGAACAACTGAGAGAAAAAGATGACCAAGTGAGCACTGAGAGCCCTAACGACAAATGGAAAAAGGAATACCCACTGGGGGAATGGCAGAGAGAACGGATGCAGATGCAGGCCCTGTCCAGGTTCAAGGCAGCCTCCGTGTGCCACCAGGGCCCTGCAAACCACACTTTGTCTTCCAGTTCCACCTCCAGCTTTCCTGAGAGTGTACCCCTAAAAGCCTTTGGCAGCACCAGAGCTGTAAAGCATGGTGGCCCTTGGGGGGCCGAACACCTTCTGCCACCAAGTTGTCCTCTCAGATCAGTACACCCTTCCTTTAACAAATCCTTGGGCTGTGATCAGGAGCCTCAGGTCTCCCTGGAGATCACACCATGCAGAGAGCTGAAGTCAGTTAAAAAAAAAAAATTTTTTTTTTTAACTGGGGACACACCTCAAAAATAGGGTGCCCTGCCCCGCAGAGGAATATCAGTACCTCCCAGTCATCCAGGCTCCCCAGGATGGGGGTCCAGCCACATAGCCCCAAAGCTTCCAGAATCTGGGCCTGACCAGAGGACCAGCTTTATCTTCTCTGTTCGATAATATGCATTTATTAAATCAAGCACCTCGTGAATTAAGTGCAGTCCACAGCTGGGCTCAGGTGGGATGTGAGGGGAAGGAACTATGGGGGAGGGAAAGATGGCCTAGGGACCAGGGAGTCCCAGCTCTGGTCATGACTCAGCCACTTAGAGGTCACGTCACCTTGCTGCTCCTCAAAAGCCAAGCCAAACCTGCTGCTGTCGAGTTAATTCCAATTCACAGTGACTCCGTAGAACAGAGCAGAACTACCCCAGAGGGTCCCCAAGGCCGTATTCTTTAAGGAAGCAAATGCTGCACCCTTCTCCCAGGGAGTGGCTGGTGGGTTCGAATCGCCAACCTTTTAGTTAGCAACTAAGCGCTTAACCACTGCACCACCAGGGCTCCTCTCACTGCTCCTTAGCCAGCAGAATTTCTCCAGGTCTCTCCCCTTTGCCCTGTTCCCCATCTCAATCCATGGCACGTCCAACCCCCCAGCCAAAAGCAGTCCTCTTACCTCTCATCCGCCATGTACTCTGGGGCCCTGTTACTGGGCCCTGACCATCCCACCTTGGAAACCACCATCTAGTCCACCTCCTTTTTCCAGCCCCACCACTTAGAGCATGGCCTACCCTGAGCCCACCAATGGTCCAGGGTGATCTTCCATGCTAATACCTACCCCATCTTCCCCACAATTTCCCACTGCCTCCAGTATCACACCCTCACCTAGCTGGCTTCACGAGCTCACTCTGCCATGTGCCTCACACCCTGACCCCACGCAGGCTTCCCAGGCTCACTCTGCCGTCCCCTCATACCCTGATCCACACAGGATGATTCAGCAACATGCTCACTAGCTGGCCTTCCACCTGCCATCCATCCTGCCCCGCCCCACTCACCCATGCTGGATACCTCACCGTAGACACTTTCATCACGGCCGCTGCACGTGTCTGAGACTCCCTCCACCTTTCTAGACCCCTCTGGCAAACTCCTACTCATCCCTCAGCACCCAGCTGAGGCAGCTCCCCTACCTCTTCCGTGACCCCACTGTTCACCCCATTGCAATGATGTGTTCTTCTGCCCCAGTCCATAATAGTCCCTCCAGGCCAGGGACTGCTTTTTCTGCATTTTTGTCTCTAAGGTGCCCATCTACTGCCTGGCAGAGGATGAATATTTTCTACATGAGGCTGGCCCTTGTTCCATCACCAGTAACTGAGAGGGCTCCCAGCACTTCCTCCTTGTACTCTGACATCCTCCACTCGGGGGGTGCAGGCCACCCTCGACTCAGCTCTGGAATGGAGACCAGAGCAGCCTGTAGGGACTCTGCAAGCAGGGAGCCAGCAGCTCCCACCAATTCCTTGGGACACAGAGCCCCAGAACCTGATGTCACCACCCACCCAGACGCTGCGCTTCATATTTATTTCTCTGGCACCTTACAGGCTGAGAAATCAAGCAGTGTCTTCCGAGCACTGGCAGGGGAGAGACGGCCAGGGAGGGCAGGGCCAGCAGAGGTGCCTGAAAACTTGGGGACTGGCCAACGGCAAGCAGAGGTCAGCCTAGGGCCTCTCCATGGGAAGTCCTGGGTGTGGAGCAGGTGGAAGTGTGTCAGGAGGAGCACAGGGGTCAAGGCCTGGGCTGCTGCTAGGAGTCAGTGGCACGTGCGCCACCCCAGCCCTCCCTGAGACACCATTCTCCCCATCCCTCAACTCTGCAAACTCCCCTAGGCCAGCTGCCCTGCACCCTCCTATAAAAGGACCCTTTGAATCATCCCAGGTAGAGGGAGTTGCGTCGGCAGGCTGCAGCTTGAATTGACTTTTTTTTACAGTGTGTTCACTTTTGAAACGGCAGTTCCCACAGGGGTTCATACAGTAACTCTATAAATGAGGATTTTATTATTAACCAGAACTCCCTTCATGGAGCGTTCCGCGAGCAGTCTCCATTCTCCTCAGCCAGCATTCTCTATTCCTATCTTCTCCTGCACGCCTTCCACACAGTCATGCGCTTGACAAGCTGCTTACAGGTACATTCTATAGGTGGCTGTAATCTGACCACGTGGAGCAGAAAGAAAATAAGTGAAAGACATTCTCTCCTGTAATTCTCCCAACAAGCCTGTGAGGTAAATGCTGCTATCATCACCACTGCCCTCATCCTACGCATCAGTAAACTGAGGCGAAGGGACTCACAATCGGCAGAGCCAACCCCTGAGTTCAAACCCCATGGGCCTGGTTCTAAAGGCCCCAGCCCTGCTGTCTCCCCAGGAGACCCCCCAAGACCTATCTCACGTGGCCTTGTGAGCCCATGCAGGCTTTGTCCTGGGTGTACGCCCTGAGCTGCCTGTCTCAGCAAGTCTCAGTCCTCAACCACATCTTAACTCAGAGGGAGAACCTGTGGAGCCATCCCAGGACCTCCCCAGGGTTAGCAATGAAAGCCCCATGTCCCAGAAATCCCTTAGACCCAGGCAAACCAGAAAGGGTGGTCACCCCAACATCACTCACCAGGTGGCCTGGTCTGGGCCTTAACCACTGCACCCTCCCGCTGCCTTGGGGTCACCAGGAAGGTATCAAGTCTCTCCTTGTGGGTCAGCCATCAACAGGGATGGGCAGACCCACTGATCCTGAACCCATAAGGGCCAACCCAAAGAGGGAAGAGCGTGAGGCACAAGTTTCAGGGCAGAGTCTCCTCCATCTGAAGAGAACGTGACAGACAGTGGGAAGGAACTCACGGAGGAAACCTGAGGCTGGGAGAGAGCCGGCAGATGGCTTTAGGGGGAGCCTAGGAAGGCTTCAGTCATCCCATCAGAACAGGGGTCACCCGGGGAGCAAGGTGGGGCACTGCCTGTGAAAGGTACAAGGATTTCTAGGGTGACGGGAATGTGGCACAAACGGTTAAGTGTTCAACTAATAACAGAGAAGTTGGTAATTCAAACCCACCCAGAGGCCCCTCAGAAGACAGGCCTGGCAATTTTCTTCCAAAAGTCACAGCCTTGAAAACCCTACGGAGTAGTTCTACACTGTCCTGAGACACAGGACCACCATGAGTCTAAATCAACTCCACGGCAGCTAGCAACAAAAACAACAGGATGTCCAGCTGGCGTCGGGGTGGGCCAGCGTATGCGCGTCAAACTCCCTGACTGCCCGCTGGTGTCCGCTGGGGGCCTGCGTGGTTCACCGTGCGCTGGTGTCCGCTGGGGGCCTGCGCGGCTCACCGTGCGCACATCACTCGCAGTGAGAGCAGAGGTTTGACAAAGCGCTTCCAGAAAGGTCAGCTGAAATCATCTCCCCAGCAGCCTGTGCCCCTTGGGTTAAACCCTGCCCCCTCGTTTAATAATTCCGCTCACTGCCATTCAACAAACAGTGAGCACCCACTAAGGGGGCCCTACTTGGGGGAGCGAGGGACTAAGACAGGTAGAAGGACCCCAGCACTGGGCTAAGACACCCATAATGAACTCACTCATACCAGCTACTGAGATCAAGGGACATCTATGTAAACTCTACATATCTCATTCCATCCCTGGAAGCTCTCCTGAGGGAAAAGCACAGCCATTAATTACTCTTGCTCGGCTGATAAGAAAACCAGAGGTTTGGAGAAGACCGCATGGGTCAGTGAGGAGTCTCAGGCCACCTAGGCCTCAAGCCACTGCCGTCAAGTCGATTCCAACTCCTAGAGACCCTACAGGACACAGCAGAACTGCCCCACAGGGTTTCCAAGGCTGCAATCTTTAAGGAAGCAGACCGCCACATCTTTCTCCCAAGGGGCGGTTCCTGGGATTGAACATTGAAAGCTCCTGGGGTTGAACACTGAATGGCTGACCTTTTGCTTAACAGACAAGTACTTAACACAGGCCTTAAAGGCCCATAAAAAAGCCCATAAAGTCCTAATATAAAAGGATGCAATTGCATATTCTCCACAGCAGCATGAGGCCAGCCAGAGGCCAGAAGGACTGGAGCTCCTGCTGCCTTGGAGGCAAGGATAAAAGTCAGAGTTTCTGGGTCCTGCTGGGGTAGGGGAGGGCCCTGCAGGGTTAGCAGCAATTGACACATCCTCCCCCACCCCTTACGCCCACTCCCCCCTCCCAGTTCGGGCTGAACCTGTCAAAACTGGACCAAGGCCCCCTCCCCGACCAGGTCCCAGTGCCCTCAGGTCAACCTGGTCCCCTGAGGGAAGTATCTGATAACCCCAGTCACCTTGAAGAGCAGAGAGAGAGACTGCAGGCCCAGTTGCCTGGAGAAGAGCCAGCTCAGCAGGAAAGAATGACTAATGGTTCAGTGTGGAATTCCAGGCAACTGAGGGCTTTTAGGGAGAGGGAGCCCTCTGGCTTCCCACTCTCTACTGCAGGTGCCTTCCTGATTATTCACTGCCCAAAATTCCGCCCGAAACGGGATCAGCAGCAAAGAGTCTAAAACGTGTGCAGGAGACCTGGCCGGCCACCCTCTGCAGACCCCTGGGCCACCTGAACTAAGGGAAGGGCTCCCACTCTCTGCACCCACCCCTAAAAAGCCTTGTGAAAGCAGTGACGTAAGCAGTGTCATCCTGGCTTCCTGCGCCTGGGTAACTGTAAGACTGGAAGCCCTTCAAGGTCACAGCCCACAGACCTCTCCTTGTTTGGCTAAGGACAGGGGCAACCTACCAGACGCAGGAGGAAACGTTAGCTGAGCTCCAGGAGTAATCCCACGGCGTCCTGACCAATGGGCTCTGCCACTGAAGCCCCACAGGAGGAGGCTCATAGCAACTCCACTTTACTGGGGGATTTGGCGATGCTTGAGAGCAATGTTTTATTTTCAGGGAATGATTTGCAGCAGGTCAACAGCACCCAGGGTTCATGCCATATTGTGACATCCGAGCAAACAGTAGGAGCCCGGAGAGTCAAAGTCACATCGATTGCAAGTGGCCGTTTGATTGTATACATTCTATACATTGAAGGGCAGGTGAGAGAGCTGGGGTTGCCCAGGAGGGGAAAGGGACCCACCATCACCGCAAAGCCTGCCTTTGAAATCACAGCCCCTAGTGCTGACTAGGTGCTGTGCACGTGCCCCTGATATTGCAAGTTGACTCCGTCAGTGTTTATTGGGCAACTTTTGGCCAGAGCCCCTATGTCTGGTGCCTGGGATACAAGAATGAGCGTGCTGGTCTTTTTCCTCTAAGAATCCTCTGATCTGGCAGGAGTAGGGGAAGCTGTTATACATTAGGGCAGCTCTCTGACCCCATTTTTTCTACTCTGCACTGGGGGCACTGGCTCAGAGGAAGGACTCCGGGCTTCGGCAGCCCACAGTTCTGGGCTGGGCACAGGGCTCCACCACACATGGGCACACCTCCAATGACCAACCTGAGCCTCAAGCGTGCCTTCAGTAAAATGAGGATAATGAGCTAGCCACCAGGGTTACAAACAGGACAGAGGTGAGGACAGGTGCGAACATACAGGGTGCAGACTCCTAGTGACAAGGGTGTTCACCCCCTTTTCCTGTTTGCCTATGCTAACATAGATATTTCACCTGTCTCACTCTCTGGAGGGCCCCTTCCCCCCTGGAAAGATAACCACCCTAAAGAATGAGTCAGAGAGAAGAACGCTGGCCCAGGAATGTAGACATGGTGGAATTTGAGGGCGAGGAAGCCCTGGAAACTGAAGCTGGTCTTAGAGCAGGAGGAGCCAGTTTGTCAGAAAAGTCACAGTGTGACAGTAATCTCAAATACCACTGATTGCAAAGGAGCCGTGGGAAAGACATTGCTTGGAAATGCCCTCAAGCCCCACAATAAAATCAAATTACCAGCAGCTGCTCCAACTGCCCAAATCCATAATTCCTTTCCAGAGGTGAATGACATCCTTCATTCATTGGTTTACCTATTCACCAAATGTCTGGCCATGAGGGCCCCGATGGATGGCACATGAGCTCCTCAGTCTGTGGGCTAGGAGCAGTGCACCCTTCTGGGATGGGATCTATGTGGTCTGCATTCTCCCAAGGCCCTTATCTCTTCCTCCCCTAGGTGTGACTATGCCCACCTCCCTCTTATCTCCTCTGTTTGGCTGTGGGTTTTTGGCCCTTCTCCTTTAAATTCATCTTCAAGGGCCCAGACCAGGCCCTTCTACCAGGCTGGCATCTACTGAGAGGCACCTCAGAAGAAAGGCCTGGTGATTTACTTCCCCAAAAAATCAGTCATCGAAAAACCTATGCAGCTTGATTCTACTCTGACACAGATGTGGTTGCCGTAAGTCAGAATTAACTCGATGGTAATTGTTTTTTGGGGCTTTTTTTTAATGAACAACTTTAAGTCCATAAATTCAACAACTTAGATGAAATGGGCACAAATGAAAGACACAAGCTACCAAAATTCATTCAAGAATAATCCTATATCTATTAAAGCAATTAAATTCATATTAAAAACCTTCCAAAATGAAAAACTTCAGGCCCAGATAGTTTCACTGGACAAACTCTACCAAACATAATCTCTTCCAGAACACAGAAGAGGAGGAAACACTTTCCAATTCACTTCGTGAGGCCGGCATTACCTTAATACTAAAACCAAAGACATTACAAGAAAAATACAAACCAATATTCCTCACTGAGTAGATAAATAATCATCAAATTCCACCTTTTCCTGACGCCAACTCTGAGGATATAACAGATTCCCACCTTTCACTTCTCTGTTCAGTTCTGACACCAGCACCCCCTGCAGCACCCACAGCACTCCTTCCTCTGACCCTATCCACCCAGAGCTAAGTCAGATCTCACAAGTTAAAGGAAACACACAGTCCTCCAGACTGCCCAGTCTGCTCGAGACTTCACACGCCAGTCACAAGCTTTGGAGTCCCCAGGAGCTACCTTCACTTCTGACCCACTAGCTACAAACTCGGGGGCTCCCTCTACCCCTGCAGGATACCAGCCTCAAGCTTGAGAGTCCCTAAGCCCCCCTTACTTCTGAACTGTTGGTTCCCACTACTTCCTCAGGTTCAATAATTTGCTGGAACACCTCACAGAACTCACAGGAAGTGTTATACTTACAATTACAGCTTGATTATGGCAAAAATTTCACAAATGAAGGGACTCATAGGGTGAGGTCTGGGAGGGTTCCCAACATGGAACTTCCAAGTCCCAAGAAAGGGACACATTACTCTCCCACCTGCATTGATGCCTTCCACCAACCAGGAAGTCCATGGAACTTCCATGTCCAGATCTTTTATTGGGCCTCAAAGCGTAGGGATGATTGATTGAATCATGCCTCCCCATCTAAGATCACCTGATATCAGTTGGCCAGGCCAGCCCCACTCATTAGCATAAACCCTCAGGGGTGGTCTGGAGGTTTTATATAACAAAAACACTTCAATTACTTAAATTCTTTAACCCACACTCAGGAATATAGTCATAAAGATCCTCAACAAGACATTAACAAATGGAATCCATCAATATATATAAAGGATAACACATCATGACCAAGTGAGGGCCATCCTTGGAATTCAGGGCTGATTCAACATTTAAAAAACCATATGACTATCTCAATAGATGAAGAAGAAACTGAAGTTTAGAGAGATATTTTGTGACCTGCTTAAGGTTACATAATAAGTGCCAGAGTAAAGCCTCAAATCCATTCCCTCTTGACACTCATTCAAAAAACACTGAAGGCAAAATGTATGTCCTCGGGATTTTACAAAATAAGTCATGTAATACAATGGCCAAATGTTTACTTTAACTGAAGTGATAACATCAAAAAGTTTTTTAAAAACATTTTGTATAGCAGGCAAACATCCTTCCCCAAAAGGCAGACAAGACACCCCAAACCTGCCATCAGGACTTTGCTTCAAATGGTTTACTGAGACTCCCGTATTACAAATGGGGACTGTCCAACTACAGGTACCAGTCTCCCTACCTAGCCTCTGAGCTTCCTGAAGACCACCCTCATGTGGGCTGCACTTCACCATTTATTAAGTTCCTCTACACTCTTCATCTCATTTTGGTCTTCACCATAGCCCCATTACCAGTCCCATTTTATAGATCAAGAAACTAAGGCCCACCTCTTGGCACCTACACTGAGTAGGTGACACCACCCATCTGCTCACATGAACAGGTAGCTCTGTGGAAAAGAAAAGGGATCTATTACCTGGGCATGAAAGAAGTCCACCTGGGGCCATGGCCCTGCTCTCAGCAGCGCAATTTGCTCAGACACTCTGGGTTCTCCAAGACAGCAGGGAAGTATTTGACATACATGGCTGAGGCCAGGGTCCCCCGCCTGTGATCAGCAAGTCCCTGCTCCCATCCATCCACCAGCAAGACTCTAGAATTCCATAGCAGGGAAGGCAAAGAGTGAGACAAAAAAGGGCCTAGCGGGGCAAGTGCCAGGAATACCCCTTACCCCAATAAATAAAAATTTTAAATAAAAACAAAACCGATTCCTGGACCAACCAAAGCACGCCTGAAGAGAGCTGGCTACAGGTATAATCGGCTATGCAAGCGCTGAAGCCAGCAGTGGCACTGTCCAACACAATATGGTAACCATTAGCCAGCACGGCTACTGAGTACTTGGGATGTCATTTTGGATACGCTGGATTGTATAAAATATATTATTAAAATTTCATGTTTCTTTTTTTTTTTTTTAATATGGCTACTAGAAAATGTAAAACTCCCTATGTGACTCACACTACATTTCTATTGGATGGCACCAGTGTGTCAGATCTGGCAGCCCACGGAGTGAACAGAAACCTGGAGACTTACTCAGGCCAGGGACTGACATCTTTTAAAACCAGAGAGTTTGAGTGAGGAGGGTGAGGAGATACTGCAAATACTTGCTGTGGAGGTGGTTACGTTTGCTTTTTTTTTTTTTTTTTCCTTTTCTTTTAAAGAAAAATCCCTTGGCAACTGGAAGCTTAGCTGTACCAATGAGGACAGCAATAGAAAAAACAGATTGTTAGTCAATGAGGATCACCCTGACCTGTACCCCCCAAATGCTCCCAGCTGTCAACTGCACAGCCCCATAAGTTCTGGGAGAAAGGAGAAAGAGCAGGGAAGATTAATCTTCCCCTGCTCTTGGCTGAGCCTCTCTGCTACTCCATCTAGAATATAGGCCCTGCCTCAGGGCAAATGTGCTTGGCCAGGCTCTGAGCTGCGTCCACTGTGCGTCCGTGCCCACCTGCATTCTGCCCACCCCACATTAATGGCAGCCCACCTTTCCCCACGGAATTTACTCCTCCATGAAACACTAAACCAAGCAGTGCTGATGTTGGGCCCCTCTTTGGAATTTCAACCAAAACCAAACCCACTGGTGTTGAGTCTCATAGCAACCCTACAGGACAGAGTAGAACTGCCCCACCGTGTTTCCAAGGGTGTAAATCTTTACGGAAGCAGATTGCCACATCTTTCTCCTGTGGAAGGGCTGGTGGGTTCAAACTGCCAACCTTTCAGTTAGCAGCCGAGCGCTTAACCACTGCATCACTAAGGCTCCTCTGAATTCCAACAGCCCTTTTCATTTGTGATTTACTGTGGTAGAAAACATGAAGAGCCCTGTCACTGACCACGTGCGCCTGGAGATCTCAAATGCTCCTGGGGGCCCGTCTGCATCTTGATCTGGGTGCTGATTACACGCGTATGCCCACTTTGTGAAGATGTATGGAGCTGCACTTGTAGAATCTGTTACTCATCTGCATGTTTGTTATATGTCAATGAAACGTTCCCTGTAACAATAATGTCTTTTCCTCAGCCATCCACTTCCTACCACCCTCCTGCACTCCCTCAGGGTTGGCTGCATAGCCTTTCCTTGTTCCTGGAACAAACACTTCCTCCTTAAGACTTCTGCACTGTGCTCCCTCTACCATGAGCTGTACTGGTTTATCATTCAGGTCTCCAGTCACATGTTGCTGTCTCAGAGAGATCTTTTGGAACCACTTGTCTTGGGATTTCAGTCCCACCTCCCCACCAGCTACTCTCCAAATATCTCCTTCAGAATATTTCTACTTGTTTCCCTGCCAATTGTCTCCCTCCTAGAATGAATGCTCATGGAGAGCAGGACCTTGACTGTCCCCACACCAGGCCCTCAGGAACCACTGGCTGGGTCAGTGAATGAATAAACGCACACATGAGTAATGAATAAAGGGAATGGATGGACTGAATCAGAGGCTGCTGCAAGCAGAGATGTCTCTTACGGCCTCAATGAACAGTGGCTGATTGATAAAAAAGGAGAACGAAGAATCTAAGAGGAAGTTTTGATCCACCGGAGAACACAGGCGAGCGGAAAAGTAACTGGAACTGGGGGACTGGGAGGAGACCCAGGAAAAGGGCAACTCAGCCAGCACTGGGTCTCCAGCTCCCGGGCTCTCGCATCCCATCCCGACACAACGCTCGCAGGTATGGGCTGTGCCATCATTGGCCCAGGACGGGGTGAGAGTCTGCAATCTGCTCAAGGTCGCAGAGTGGAGGCACCAGGGCTCACCACCGCTTTTGCCCCAGCTGCAGATCAGGCTTTCAGGCCCCTCCGTGCACACGCGCAGTTCTCACACACGCACATACCTGCTGGCCTCCTTTCACTCCTCACACTCAGTAACACACAGCCCCGGGTATACACACCCACGCTCTGACACGCTCCGCGCAACGCGACCACACAATCCCAGAGACTCCCACGCGGACACACCCCTGGCTGACACGCGCGCGCACACACACATAATCTAAGGCCGGCTTCCTCCCTCTCTCTCACAAAAACCCCAATCTCGGATCCCTGAGTATATCAGTCTCTCGGTCACACACGCGCACACGCACACACGCACGCACGCAGGAACGCACGAGCCCGTTCGCCCCCGTTGCCTAGTAACGCCCGCAGCCCCGCCCCCGGGAGTCGGAGGCGGTGCCGAGCCGGCAGCCATCCGCGTCCCTCTCCCCGTGGCCCAGGTGGCCCGGCGGCCCGGTAGCCCCACGGGATCAGTACCTGCCTGAAGTCAATACTGCCGAAGCCTCCGCAGCAGTCGGGCCCGGCTGCCGGACCGCTCATAGGCTTGGCTCGGGCCCCAGGTCCTCCCAGCCGGGGGCAGCCTCGGAGGGACCACGCGGGGCTTCGTGGCGCCTCCCGTCGCCCGAAGCCGGCCCCATCGCGCTAGGGGTACGCCGCAAGCCGGGGCGCTTTCCCGGTGACCCACACGCACATAACCCCCCCCCCGGCCTTGTGGGAAATGTAGTTCCCGGCCCCCGTGGGGCGTCTGGTTCCCGGGCTTGCGACGGCTCCCGAGGAGCTGGGAACTACAAGTCCCAGGACCGCTGGCGGAACGCGGCCGTGTCCCCGCGCCTGCAGCCCCTCGGCCACTGACCTGGCGTCCTGTGCTCGGCTGACGGCAGTGCATTAGAGGCCGGCGGCCGTGGGCCGTAGATATAAGTAGTTGTTGGGCAGCCCCCTGCGGACTCGGACTTTGGCCGGCGCGGCCCCCCGCCCCTTCAGAGAGTCGCTGTGCCCTGGGGCCGTGCAGGCCGAGCGAGTTTATCGCTTCCGGCCGGAGGCAGCTTCTGAGGTCTGGGCCCCCGACTCCCCCGACCTTTTCTCTCAGCCAAGACACCTCTCCTCACTCGTCCCTAATTTGTTCTACGAGCAAGACAGACAGGGGCCCTTATGCCTCTTAACGGAGACAAAGAATTACAACTCCGATAAGTGCTATGATGGAAAAAACGGGGAGCTAGGTCAGGGTAACAAAGGATGCGGTCTTAGAATGCTCGGGAAGGCCTCTGAGAAAGAGAGGTTTGAGCTGATGAGAACCTGCCAGTCAAACAAAGTGTGGGGAGGGCAGGAGAGCCAGCTAGGAAGAGGGAATGGCATGTGCAAAGGCAGAAGAAAGGATAGAATTTAGGGGCACTTCAGGAGTGGAGAAGAGGCTAGTGAGCTATGGAATAGTGGTGGAGGGGGGAGTGGCAGGAAAGAAGGAGTTAAAAATAATAGGTGGGTTTTAGATATATGGGTCCAAAAAGAAACCTTTTTGCAGCTGAGTATTACCTATATGGGGAAATAGATTCAGAGATTTGGTCGATGGCACACAGCCAGGCAGGACCAGAGTCCATGTCTCAGTGCTGTTTCCACAACACCAGTGGCTTCCCTGTTTCGGTGGCCCACTTCTCCTCCTTAGCCTACAGTACAGTTGTCAGGTGCTGTACAGTCGATTCCAACACATAGCGACCCTGTGTACAACAGAATAAAACACTGTCCAGTCTTATGCCAGCCTCACAATCTTTGCTGTATTTGAGCCCATCGTTGGCAGCCACTGTGTCAATACATCTCGCTGAGGGTCTTCTGGTCTGGTCCCTCCTGATAACATGTCCAAAGTATGTGAGAGGAAGTCTCACCACCCTGGATTCCAAGTACAGTACAATACCTACCATTACTGAACATTTACAGACACTGCATTCCCTTCTCTGTGTTAACTGCTTTACAGATAGCCCCAGCCTTCACCACATCCTCAGGAGGGGCGGGCAGGCCAATACAGCAGAAAGGGCACTGGCCTTGGAGAAGGCACTAGCTCTGTGACTGGGGGCTTCTCTCTTTGTCTTCAGAAGTAAAACGGGAAAAAATGTGTTGGTCAAGCACATCATGAGGGAGCTGACCCCTGGAAGTCTTCACTGACAGAGGGGGTTTACAATGGGTATTCGAGGGCTAGTTCATTGACTGACCCCTGGCATTTCACAAGAGTCAGGAACTGTCCCCTGCTCAGGGGGTCCAGGCACGCCCTGCTGGAATCAGAGCCGTTTCTGGGAAGCCCACCAAGGTGGTGGGGGAGGCCCTTAGCAAACATTCTCCTACCCCACATGTCTGCCTCACTGAAGCCCCGGTGTTCTCCTGACCTACCTGGCCTCTCTTGTTGTTTTGTTACGCCAACAAAATGGATTTTTGTGTGTTTGGTTCATCTGGCGGGAACAAAGAAACATCAGAGGTCACATCAGAGCTGATGCAACTAGAGGAATACGCTGCTCCACCCCTCAGTCCCTCCACCCCTGTGAAAAGCAAACACCCCACCCAGAAGACAAACTGGAATTTGAAATGTGACTGGGTTGTTCAGATCAAAAACCTGCTGAAGATGCTTACGGGCAGAAGTCCTTGCCTCTCCCTTGAAAGCTCCCAGGTGTGAGAGGTTGTAGGGAAATCAATCATCCTGGCCAAACTCACCCATTGGAATACCCTGTAGCATCCCTGGCAGATGGAAATGTCACTTCTGCTTACATGCCTCAAGTGATGGGAGGTTCACCACCTATTGAAGTAATCTGCTGTATTGTGGGACCAAACCAATAACTAGTTGCCGTGGTGTGAATTCTGATTCATGGCTACCCTGTGTGTGTCAGAGTAGAATTGTGCTCCATAGCTTTTCAATGCCTGATTTTTCAGAAGTAGATTGCCAGACCTTTCTTCCAAGGTACCTCTAGGTGGACTTGAACAGCCAACCTTTAGGTTAGCAATGAGTTAACTATTTGCATCACTCAGGAACTCCTCTGTAGGACAGAGGTGTTATTCAGGACACTAAGCCAAAGTCCCCTTCCAGAAGCTTTAAGAACTCAAGCTGCATTTTACCCTCAGGGTTACCTCTCTGATAGCTCTTCAGATAAGGGAAGACAATTATCAAAGGATATCTCCCAGTCTGCTCCAGGCCAAACAACTCCAGATAACCTCACTGGCCAGGGGTTTGACACTCCCCCCTATAGAAAATCAAGACCAAAAGGAGACTTAACCTTTTATTGGCCTCCCCATCCCCCCAACTTCCGTCCCCTGCACTAGATCCCCCCATACACACCAGAGCTGACTGCTTCAGGTCGCAATTCCCAGCAATCACTAAAATGGGCTTTTATGATTAAAATTAATATTTGCTTATTGGCTGACTTTAGGTTCTACTCTGAATATATTTCTGTTCATAAAACAGGCATCAGGATACCGCTTGAGTGAGGCTTCAGTGAGTGATAACTCACACAGTAGCTTCTCAGTGGACATGGGTTTCCCTTCTTTCTGTATAACTGAGATTCTAACATTAGGATCACACCTGTGGACACACTACTTGGGGTGAGAGCAGCCTAGCACTGGTGTCCAGGAGAGCTAGCTGGCAGCTCGGGGGCTCTGAATTCCCGGGAGGAGATAGGGCAAGAAGGAGCCAGGACGGCAGCCCTATGGTGCAGGGAAGAGGCAAGGCCCAGCATATAAACAGCAGGTCACGGGAAACTGCTCTGGGTGGCTCAGCAAACCAGGAGGGAGCGGTGGGGCATGCAGGGACCCAGTGCTCAGTGCCATTTCCTAGATTTTGGCCTGGACTGCCTTTCTAGAGAGCTGTGGGGTATCCACAGGAGCAGGTAGAGTGGAGCAGCACAGCCACTTCGAGTGATGAGTTACTTGTCCCTCTCTGCCACCCTGGGCTTAGGAATGAGTCCTTTCCCTAGTGACCTCCCACTTGCCAACAGAGGGCACAGGAGTGAACTCACCTGAATCAACCCTCAACATCTCAGCCAGCCCAGAAACACAGCAAGGAGGTTGGCGCTGGCGGGCCTTTCTCCCCTCAGCGTCCACAGCACAGACAAGCCCTGCCTTCCACCTGGCCTCCTGGCTGTTCCTGGATCACCCAGCACACTCTCACCTCAGGGCCTTTGCACCGGCTGTTCCCCAGGTCTCCGCACAGCTTCCTCCCTCACCACCTCAAGTCTCTGCTCAAGCATCACCTTTATACCCCACGCTCCCTATCCCTCTTGCCAACCTTATTTCTCTCCACAGCCGTTATCACTGACACATTCATTTAGCTTATTCATTTATTTTGTGTTTTGTCAGTCTTCCCAACTAGGAGGCCAGCTTCATGAGGGCAGGGGTGTTTGTTTGTTTATTCACAACTCTGTTCCATGCCTGAACTAGTGCCTAGCCGAAGGTAGACATCCAGTAAACAATTTATTGAGTAAATGAATGAATGGTTCTGCCACTCCCAAGGTGAGTGACCTTGGGCAAGTCACCCCTCTGAGCCTAGCTCTCTGTGGAGCTGGGAGTGTGGCCAGGTCTGTATGTAGATCTTACCAACAGAGCCAGCCTGTAAGTCTCTGCCACGCTGCTTCCTGCGTTGTGGACTAGGGTGAGGGCCTTGCCCTCTCTGACCTTCAGACTGGATGAGAAAATAGCACTTCATATCTGCTGGCATGGCCATATAAAAAAATTATAATAAATAAAAATGAATGCTTTTTTTTAAAACCAGAAAATAACAAGTGTTAGTAAGGCTGTGCAGAAATTGGAACACTTGTACCTTGCTGGTGGAAACATGAAATGCTACAGCTGCTATAGAAAACAGTTTGGCAGTTCCTCAAAAAGTTCAACATAGAATTACCACTGTTGTCAGGTGCTGTTGAGTTGGTTCCGACCCATAGCAACGCCACGTATAACAGAATGAAACACTGCCCGGTCCTGCACCATTCTCACAATGTTTGTTATGCTTGAACCCATTGTTGCAGCCACAGTGTCAGTCTATCTGATTGAGGGTCTTCCTCTTTTACGTCGACCATGGACCTTACCAAGCATCATGTCCTTCTCCAGGGACTGGTCCCTCCTGATAACACATCCAAAGCATGTGAGATGAAGTCTCACCATCTTTGCTTCTAAGGAGCATTCTGGCAGTACTTCTTCCAAGACAGATTTTTTCAGTCTTTTGGCAGTCGTGATATATTCAATATTCTTCACCAACACCGTAGTTCAAAGGCGTCAATTCTTCTTTGGTCTTTCTTATTCCTTGTCCAGCTTTTGCATGCATATGAGGCAATTGAAAACACCATGGCTTGGGTCAGAAGCACCTTGGTCTTCAAGGTGACACCTTTGCTTTTTAAGACTTTAATAAGGTCTTTTGTAGCAGATTTGCCTGCTGCTTCCATGGGTGTTGATTGTGGATCCAAGTAAAATGAAATCCTTGACAATTTCAGTCTTTTCTCTGTTTATCATGATGTTGCTCATTGGTCCACTTGTGAGGATTTTTGTTTTCTTCATGTTGAGGCGTAATCCATACTAAAGGCTGTAGTCTCTGATCTTCATCAGTAAGCGCTTCGAGTCCTCTTCAGTTTCAGCAAGCAAGGTTGTGTCATCTGCATAAAGCAGGTTGTTAATGACTCTTCCTCCAATTCTGATGCCCCGTTCTTCATATAGTGCAGTTTCTTGGATTATTTGCTCAGCATATCAGATTGAATAAACATGGTGAAAGAATACAACCTGGACGCATAATTTTCCTGACTTTAAACCATGCAGTAGTATCTCCTTGTTCTGTTTGAACGGCTGCCTCTTGATCTATATACAGGTTCCTCATGAGCACAATCAAGTGTTCTGGAATTCCCATCCTTCGCAATGTTATCTATAATTTGTTATGGTCCACACAGTCGAATGGTTTTTTACAATTACCATAGGATTCAGCAGTTCCACTCCCAGGTATATACCCAAAAGAATTGAAAGCAGAGGAAAACAAACACATGCACACGAGTGTTCATTTCAGCCCTGTTCGCGATAACCAAAAGGTGAAATCAACCCAAGTGCCCATCAACTGATAAGTGGATACACAGAATGTGATCTATCTATACAACAGAATGTAAAGATTTATAGCCTTGGAAAACCTATTGAGCAGTTCTACTCCATTCTATATGGTCACTGAGTTGAAATCAACTAGATGGCAGTGGGTGGATATCTTCTGTGCCTGGTACAATACCTGGCAACTCTCAGGCACTCATCAAATATTTGGTGACTAAATGAATGTTGGCTCTCAAGCTCCCAGGCTCCAATCCAGGATAGTGCCTAGGATATCCTAAAAGCATAAGAAGCATAGGAATTTCAGGGAAAAAAGAAGACAGAACATCTCAAATGCAGCCAGATGAAAAATTGACACATTACCCTCAGAGGAGCAACAAGACTTACAGCTGATTTCTCAGTGTAAATGATGGGAGCCAGAAGACAATGAAATGATATCTTTCAAGTGCTGGGAGTGGGGTGGTTGCTCATCGTGTAGCAGGAAAACTGTCAAAATTGAATTTTATGTCCAGTGAATGTATTCTTCAAAAATGGAGGCAAAGTGAAGATACTTTCAGACAAATCAAGGCCAATAACTCATCACCAGCAGGCCCAACCTGGAAAAGAGATACCATGGGAACTTTTCTAACAGGAGGAAACGATCCTGGTTGGAAGCTGAGAAATGTAGAAAGGAATGAAGAACGGGGTAAAAAAAAAAAGGGTAAATATGTAGGTAAATTTAAATGAATACTAATTTTTTAAATAAACTTTATTTTTAGGTTTCAGGTTTACAAAATAATTGGACTGAATGTAAAATTCCCATATATCCCTTTCCCCCCTCCACATAGTTTCCTCTGTTAAAATCTTGCCTTCATGTGGTACATTTGTTACAATTGATAAAC
This sequence comes from Elephas maximus indicus, assembly GCF_024166365.1. Classification (NCBI taxonomy): domain Eukaryota; kingdom Metazoa; phylum Chordata; class Mammalia; order Proboscidea; family Elephantidae; genus Elephas; species Elephas maximus. Next base: position 214,808,928 of record NC_064820.1, on the reverse strand, counting down.
CAATGTTGATTTAAAAAAAAAAATGTTGATAGGTCAGTATTAAATGAAGCCCATAGTTCCTATACAATTCTGGGAGGAGGCAGTCCTTTGAACAAGCTCAGCAACCATGGTCTTCCCTGCGCCTCCCCTTGTTAGCTTCTTTAGGCTTCAGAACAAACCAGCACCCCCTGAAGCCTGATAAACAGCGAGACTAAAGTAATGAAATTCCACCTGGCGCCCAGTTATCTAACCACCTCCTCCTGGGAAGATCAGGCAGGAAAATCTACATTGCACTTCCAAGGCAAAGTAAAGATACTTTCAGACAAATCAAGGCCAACAATTCATCACCAGCAGGCCCAACCTGGAATGAAATACCATGGGGTCTTTTCAAACAGGAGGAAATGACCCCAGTTGGAAGCAGAGAAATATAGAAAAAGAATGTGGAAATGTCAAAAGGAATGAAGAGCGGGGTAAAAAAAGGTAAATACACAGGTAAATCTAAGTGAATGTTAATTTTTAAAATAAACTTTATTTTTATGGAGTCGTGTAGTCCCTGGAGGATAAAATTAGCTAAGGGAGGAATTTTCTGATCCCTTGTCTACAGTGAAGGAGCCCTGGTGGCACAGTGACAAAAGCACTCAGGTGCTAACCAAGAGGTCGGCGGTTCTAACCCACCAGCCACTCTGCAGGAGAAAGATGTGGCAACCTGCTTCCATAGAGATTTACAGCCTTGGAAACATTATGGGGCAGTTCTATTCTGTCCTACAGGGTCGCTGTTCATCAGAATCAACTTGACAGCAGTGAGTTTGTTTGTTTTTTGGTTTTGTCTACTGTGGTACATCATGGGGCATGCATAGAAGAATTTCCACCCCACCTGGAGAGCTTTCAAGCCAGGGAGATCTGCTCATCATGGAACTGTCCTAGTTCCTGTCCTATGGTACAAAGTGGGAGCACATGTAGAAGTGTTTTCCACCTCCACCTGGACAGCTTTTGAGCCAGGGAGGACTGCTCATCCTGAACTGTTTCCTATAGTATGCTGTCTGTTGTTGGTGAGCAATAACAATGGCCTTCACTTTGCCAACACTTTGTGTCTCGCATGTATGGATCGACCAGACTAGACAGACACAGTTTCCATGCAGTGGTTAATGATACTGGGTGGAATCCTCATCCTGGCAGTTTTATTGCTGCTTAGAATTTTGAGGCAACCTGAGTGCGCAGTGCAGGCTCACTCTTTGTGTTGCTCAGCCCTGTGGGCTTTGACAAATGTGTGATGTCATGTGTCCACCATTTACAGTATCATAGAAAATAGCTTCACTGCCCTAAAAGTCCCCTGTGCTTCACTTGTTCATCCCTCCTTTCTCCATGAACCCCTGGCAACCACTGATCTTTTCACTGCTTCTATAGTTTTGCTTTTCCCAGAAAATATTAAATTTTTAGAACAATAAAAATACCTTGTGGGGCTTAAAATATATATCTTGGTAACTGAATGAAAAGGCAGAAAATAATAGCCAATTTACCTTATTGACATCTGTCTTAGGCTGGGTTCTCTGGAGAAGCAAATGAGTACATGCATATAATGTATATTATGTAGAGTGCAATATATATAGAGAGAGAGAGATTTATATCCAATAAATGGCTCATGAGGTTGTAGAGGTTGGCAAGTCCCAAGTCCGTGGGTCAGGCATCATGCTGAAGGCTTCTCCTGACTCAGTAGGTGCAGAGGCTGACAAACCCGAGATCCATAGGTCAGACAGGAGGCTGTAACTCATGGCTGTGAAGGCTGATGAATCCAAGATTGGTAGGTTAAGAGCAGGCTGCTGACACAAGTCCCAAGAACTGGAAGTCAGATGCTGACAAGCTGAATGCAAGATCCAGAGCAGCGCAAAAGCCAGCGAGTTTTGCCAGAAAGTCCACCTATATTGGATGCAGGCCACACCCTCAAGGAAAATCCCTTTCAACTGATTGGCTACTCACAGCAGATCCCATCATGGAGGTGATCACATTAATTTTTTTTTTTCATCATGGAGGTGATCGCATCATTATATGACTGCCAAACTACATCATAACTGCCAAACCACTGGGAATCATGGCCCAGCCAAGTTGACACAAACAACGTTAACCATTAGGACATCTATTGAACATGCCTCTCAACAACTGCATAATACACACTTTTCAAGTTCACATAGAACATTTCCAAAATATGCAGGGGCTTAAAGCAAATCTCAATAGATTTTAGCAGATTGAAATCACGCAGATTACTCCCCTAAACACAGTAAGAAAACAAATAACTAAAAAGTCCCCCAGTGCTCAGTGTCTTAGTCTCCTAGTGCTGCTGTAACTGAAATGCAAGTGGGTGGCTTTAAAGAGCAGAAATCTATCTTCTCAGTTTAGAACGCTAGAAGTTCAAATGCAGGGCCCAAATGCAGTTATAGGGAAGGCTCTCTTCCTTTTTTTTTTTTTTTCCCAGTAAGATAAGTTTATTAGCACAAACCAAATTAACAACACTCATTTTTCTAAAGCATAACTTCCTACTCAGAAACCCTGAATATCTTCAATATCTCCCTGTCCACTGCTAACTGAATGAAGGACTAACATTCACCCTCTATGTCAGCCCACCACAAGACTGACCCTCATCAACTATTTCTATAAAGCTTTCCTCTCCACTTCATATTCAGGTTCTTGAGATCCAGTCAGACTGAATTACTGTCAACCTTTAGACATGATTCACATTTTTCTGTGCCTCAATCTGTGCTTATGGAATTTCTTTATGGAAATTTTCACTTCTCTCATCTCCATTTTTTAAATTGTACCTTACATGAAGGTTTACAGAACAACCTAGTTTCTCATTAAACAGTTAGTACACATATTGTTTCATGACGTTGGTTAACAAGCCCATGACATGTCAGCACTCTCCATTCTCAACCTTGGGTTCCTATTAACAGCTTGCCTGTCCCCGCCTGCCTTCTAGTACTTGCCTCAGGGCTGATGTGCCCCTTTAGTCTCCTTTTGTTTTATGGGCCTGTCCAATCTTTGGCTGAAGGGTGAACCTCAGGAGTGACACCATTACCAAGCTGAAAGGGCCATATTCTCAGGGTTTCTCCAGTCTCCGTCAGGCTAGCAAGTCTGGTCTTTCTTTTTGAGTTAGTATTTTGTTCTACATTTTTCTCCAGCTCTGTCCCAGAGCCTCTGTTGTGATCCCTATCAGAGCAGTCAGTAGTGGTAGCCAGGCACCACCATCTAGTTGTACTGGACTCAGTCTGGTGGAGGTCATGGTAGACGTACTCCATCAGTCCTTTGGACTAATCTTTCCCTCGTATCTTTAGTTTTCTTTGTTCTTCCTTGCTCCCGAAGGGGTGAGACCGGTGGGTCTCCTAGTATCCTAGTCTCCCAGATGGCTACTCACAGGCTTTGAAGACCAGAGACACTACTCACCAAAGTAGAATATAGAACATTTTCTTTATAAACTATGTTATGCCAATTGAGCTAGATGCTCCCTGAGATCAGAAAGGCTGTCTTTCTCTGTCTGCTCTGGGAGAAGATCCTTTGTCAACTTCTGTAGCCTCAACATTCCTCAGTTGCTGGGCAATCACCACATGGCATCTCTCTTTCCCCTATTTATGTTTCCTAGGGGTGGGGCCAAGATGGCAGAATAGGCAGACACTTCGTGAGCCCTCTTACAACAAAGACCCCCAAAAAACAAGTGAAATGAGTATGTTTACGACAAGCTAGGAGCCCTGAACATCAAAGGCAAGGTTAGAAAACGAACTGAGGGGTGGGGGGGAACAGACGGTTCAGAAGCAGAGGGGAGTTACCGGAACTGAATTGCCAGTAGCCCTCAGGCACCATTCCTGCGAGTGGCTGTAGGGGGTTGGTACTAGTGTTCAGCTGCATTTTCCTCGGGGAGGAGCAGCCAGCCACACAGCCTACTCACACCTCCAGAACCAGAGAAGAACAGCGCTCTCGGCAAAAGCTAAGTACTTGCATATATTTTACCGCCTCCCCACACCCCCCAAGCCAGCTTTAGCAGGCTGATTTCCCTGGGCCTGAGATAGGCCCTGTTGAGTGCCTAGAGCCATCCTCCCAGCCTTGGAGAAGGAATAAATTCACAATTGGGGGAAAAGATAATTTGCCAGCTCCCCTAACTGGGGGAGCTCAGGACAGAAGCAGCTCCAGTCCAGGCATAAATGGTCCGTGGACTTTGAGTACATTTCCCCTCTGCATGGACCTGTGTGGGCCTATTTCAGGAGGATAGGCCCTTGTTGGCAGACTCCAACCATTTCAGCTGTGCGGCAGAAAGGTGGGTGTTTGATGTTTGACATTGCTTCAACTATTAAACAGGATCCTCACCTACCCATATCAGGGGCCTAAGGACATGTGGCTCCACTCAGGTCACCTAGCCACCTGTGACAGGGCTCCAAGGACAGCTGGTACCTCCCAGTCCTTACAGCCAAAAACATTGGGTGCCCATGGTTCATCTGCAGAACCCACCCACCTATATGTTCTAGGGAACAGGGACATGCTTTCCTCAGAGACATGAGGAGGACAATTCTCAGACCCCTGCCTTGTTCAGAGCATGACACCCTGCTGCAACCAGGTACCAGTACCTATGCCAATCACCCCTACCCCTCTAAGACTGTAGGACAGAGCCTGTACCACATACTTGATGATCAGCTACCTGGACACCTAAGGTGAATTCATACAAGAAAAGTGAATGGACTTCTATACTGATATACCTGATAACAGCTCTAGCCATCTGGGGATAGGACGTTAGAACTCCAAAGATGAAAATAATCAAGCTAGCTCAATCAAACAACCCATCTGGGCATATCAAAACAAAATAAAACAAAGCAAGAAGCTACGACACAGTAAGCAAACATAAAATAAACTAATACAATAACTTACAGATAGCTCAGAGACAACAGTCAATATCGAAGAAACAGACCATGATCGCCTCAACAAGCTCTCAAAACAAAGAATCAAGGGATCTTCTAGATGAAAGTGCCTTCCTGGAATTACCAGAGGCAGAATACAAAACATTAATATACATACAGAACCCTTCAAGACATCAGGAAGGAAATCAGGCAATACACAGAACAAGCCAAGGAACGCACAGATAAAGCAGTTGAATAAATTAATAAGATTATTCAGGAACTTAATGAAAAATTTAATAAGCTGGAAAAATCCACAGACAGACAGCAATCAGAAATTCAGAAGATTAACAATAAAATGACAGAAGTAGACAACTCAATAGAAAGTCAGAAGAGCAGAATTGAGCAAGTGGAAGGCAGAATTTGTGAACTTGAAGATGAAGCACTTGGCACCTATATATTTGAAGAAAAATCAAATAAAAGAGTTAAAAAATGAAGAAACCTTAAGAATTATGTGAGACTCTGTCAAGAGAAATAACCTACGAGTGACTGGAGTACCAGAACAGGGAGGGATTACAGAAAATACAGAGAAAATTATTGAAGATTTGTTGGGAGAAAACTTCCCCAATATCGTGAAAGATGAGAAAATATCTATCCAAGATGCTCATCGAACTCCACATAAGGTAGATGTTAAAAAAGTCACCAAGACGTATTATAATCAAGCTTGCCAAAACCAAAGATAAAGAGAGAATTTTAAGACCAGCAAGCGATAAATGAAAAGTCACCTACAAAGGAGAGTCAATAAGAATAAACTCGGCAGGAACCATGCAGGCAAGAAGGCAATGGGATGACTTACATAAAAAATTGAAGGAAAAAAATTGCCAACCAAGAATCATATACGCTTTTTTATGTTTCCTTGTCTCTGTGACTCTGCTGCTTATAACTTAGAGGTGATTAGGTTTAGAACACACCCTACACTGATTTAAAAAAAAGACAAAACCAGGCATGTTGCCAATGAGTTAGTTCTGACTCATGGTAACCCTATATGTTGCAGAATAGAACTGCTTTATAGAGTTTTCTTGGCTGCAGTCTTTACAGAAGCAGATCTCCAGGTCTTTTTTCTGCAGCACCACTGGGTGAGTTTGAACTGCCAACCTTTTGGTTAGTAGTTGTTATTTCCAGGCAGGATTACATCCACAGGTTTAGCGGTTAGGATTCTAACACGCATTTTAGGGAACAATTGAATCCATAACATTGAGAAATTAGACAAAACATTTTTAAAAATGCTAGAGAAGAACTTTAATTGGCCCAGCCTGGGTCAGATGTCCATCCTTGGACCAACACTGGTGTCTGAGAGGGTGGGGTACTATAATTGGCATGGGGGTGTGATGTAGTGAGTTCTCTTATATGTGGCCCTTCTGGCCTTGGGTTTATAATTCTGCCAAAATGAATGGCTGGGCCACAATCTTTCAAGGGATTGGTCAGTATACTATGTAAACAGGGTGCATAAAACCATCCAGCAGGATTAATTTACCTTGCAGGAATTTGTCAATTACTATGCAGATTGAGTAACTGTTGTCTACACAGGGGATTGGTCAGTTTGTGATCCTGGTGGGAGGGCCGTGCCTTGAAATTGAATATAAGGGCGAATTCCACAGAGGCTGAGAGGGACCTCACTACTACCAAGAAGAGCCTGGAGCAGAGGACATTCTTTGGTCCCTGCTTTGAGAACCTCCTAGACCCAGCAAAGAAGTAGAGAGTACCATGGTGGTGGTGGTGGAGAGGGAAGGGGGACAGCCGGTATCAGAAAAGATAAAAAAAGTTGGAGAGTGGCAGTATGTCTGACCTCAACCTCATAGGAATCAGCTTTGTGCTGATCTTGATTCTCATCCCTCCCTCCTCTTAAAGTTAGACGAGTTTAGAAGCTAGTAGATTACAGGGGGCAACAGTGACTAGCCCTAGTCAATCAATGGTGGCCACAGGGCAGGGTTGGGTGACCAGATAAGGAGACATTTCCATTTGAATCCCATGGTTAGAGTAGCAGAGTAAGGAAGGTAGTGGGTCGCTGAGTGCTGTTGAGTGCTACAGGACTAACAGGATGCTTTGGGCTTGTATAACAGCATGCAGTCCTTGCCCCAGTAGCTCAGAGATGAATGGGGTGTACACAGGTAATTACCACAAGTGTGAAAACTGCGCAGGAGGGACATGCCCAGTGAAAAGCAGGGCGCGGAGTTGAAAGCAATGGTGATGAGACAGAGGAAAGGAGGCCCAGCACAGATAAGCACAGCCCCCTGCCCACCTCTGGGCACTGATGGAGTTCATCCTTGTCTCCTGTGGACAGAATCCTTCCCTGTCCTGTTGACTTTGGGCTTCACCATGGCTCACATTTTGTCTAATGGAATGTGCATGGCAGAACTAGCAGAAGTCTTAAATATGCTGGAGTGGTTTGAATTTGGTGTCCTGCGCTCAGGTGGCCCTTCATGAGACGTGGGTGCCCTGGGTGGCTGAACTGGGACCCAGAACAAACGTGTGTGGAGGAAACTGGAACTCAACCTGTCCTGATGACCTGCAAACTGGAACATAGTGCCCAGGTGAGCCCAGACTAGACTAGTCAACCCACAGCCAACCTGCAGGTCTGTGAGCATAAGAGGAAACGCTGGCTGCTCTAAGCTGCTGAGTTTGAAGTAGGGCTTCCAACCAGTTCATTCTGGTTCGAACTCCTGCTGAGAATTTGCATTTCTAACAAGTTTCCAGGTGATATTACTGCTGCTAGTTAGGGACCAATTCTGAGCACCACTAGTAGAGCCAAACCAAAACCAAACCCATTACCATCTAGTCGATTCCATCTCATAGCAACCCTGTAGTAGAGTAGAAATGCCCCATAGGGTTTCCAAGGCTGAAATCATTATGGAAGCAGGCTACCACATATTTCTCCCATCACCAGGGCTCCTTACCTAGTAGGGTTAAAAAAAAAAAAAAAAAAAAACACTAAACCCATTGCCTTTGAGTTGATTTCGACTCTTCCGACTCATAGTGACCCTATAGGATAGAGTAGAACTGCCCCATAGGGTTTCCAAGGAGTGCCTGGTGGATTTGAACTGCTGACCTTTTGGTTAGCAGCCGTAGCGCTTAACCACACCACCACCAGGTTTTCCCCTAGTACAGTAGTGGTTCTCAAAATTTATCATATATAAGAATCACCTGGAGATCTTGATAAACTGTAGATTCTGTCTATCTGGAGTGGAAATGCAAAATCTCAGCAGAGGTTTGAACCAAAACGAACCGGTTCAAAGCCATGGTTTGAAGTGACTTGTTTTGTGGCATTATTGCAGCAACCACTGACTGATACAGCCTGGGTTCTAGGGCCAGCTTAACCACTTGCTAACTGTGAGAGGTTGGACAGGTTACTTGGTCTCAGCAGATCTGCGTTTCCCCATCTGTGTAATGGGGATAATATCAGTGTTGGCCTTATAGGCAACAGTGAGGGTCGAAGGTGATACTGCACACAGAGCTACTGGTGTATGCCTGGCACCAAGAAGTCTTTAGTAACTGTTGGTTACTCTTTGCATCTATTATCACTGCTACTTCTGTAATCATTAGCAGTGACCCTCAGGGTCCAGAAGGAGCCCTGACCTCTGCTCCCAGAACTCTGCCACACTGATGACAATGAATGGGAGGGAGCCTGGGATACATGACCGAGAGGTGGATGGTCCCAGGAACACCTTGCCCTAGTGGCTAAGATTGACCAGGACTCACAGTTGCCCAGGTCGCACCCACCCTTAGTGAGCATCTAGAGGGGGCTGGTTGGGCATCAAATGCCAAGAGCCTCAGAGTGACCCACGGGCCACAGAAAGTCAAAATCAGCCTTGCCCTCCCCAACGGGCTTCACCCCACTTCAGGCCGGGGCTTGTGTAGCCAACATTCCTAACAACAGGCCACAGTCCTGCCACAGGGCCACCCCTGACGTGAGAGTGTGAGTGTGTGTCTGGATTTCTATGTGCTTATGTTTCAGTGTCTGTGAGTGTGTATATCTGTTCGTGGGTGTGCCTTCTGACCTTCTGGGTGTGTGTCTGCACATGGGTGTGTCTGTCTGTGGGTGTGTCTGTCTGAGATTCTGGGTGTGTGTCTGTCCGTGGGTGCGCCTGTCTGAGTTTCTGTGTGTGTCTGTCTGAGGTCCTGTGTGTGTGTCTGTCCGTGGGTGTGTCTGTCTGAGGTCCTGTGTGTGTGTCTGTCTGTGAGTGTGTCTGTCTGAGGTTCTGTGTGTGTCTGTCCATGGGAGTGTCTGTCTGAGTTTCTCTCTGTGTGTGTGTGTGTGTGTGTGTGTGTGTGTGGGTGTGTCTGTCTCCAGACTCAGAGGGTTGCTGTCCAGAGATGCTCAGGAGCAGACCAGACAGCAAGGCCCTACTCTGCCATCAGGGTACAGAAGCTTCTGCAGGTCAGCTGCAGAGTGACCTTGGGGAAATGTCTCAACCTCTCCAAGCCTCATTTTCTCCTGGGGATGTCTGAGGATTGGAGTTGACTCTGCAGGTGAAAGCTGGTGCCAGGTCTGCCCCGGCAGGGCTGTCCCCTTTGCCATACACGTGCCCTGAGAGCACTGGCTTTGCCCACACCGGTCCCTTGGTACCAATGCTGGCCAAGTCTGCCCAGCAGGGCTGTCCCCATGGCCAGGTCCCATGCCCTGACCTTCACCCTCACCCAGTGAGGTCACACCCTGCTGTCAAACAAACTAGTGTGGCTTTCCCTGCCACCCATGTCTGTGTCACCCGGGTCTCCCCAAACTCGATCCCCTTTCCTTTAATTCTCAAATGAAACATCAGCGCCTCCTCCCCATAGGGAAGCCGAGCACCCTTCTGGGGTTCTGCTTGTCACCCGCCCCTCCTCCCACTCTCCTGCGTCTGGCTCAGTTCTCAGCCTCCCCTGGCCACCCACCTCCTCCCTCTCCACACTCGCCTTTGCCCCTCACATGGGCACAGCGCCCTTTCTTGTTCCCTAAGTCACTGCCAACCCTTGTCATGTGTAACTCGTTTTAAATATGTAACAGCTGTATTGACACACCACAGACATACTGCATGCCGTATTTTGCCCTTTAAAGTGTACAATTCAGGGCTTTCCTTACTTTCAGAGTTGTACAACCATTACCATTACCTCGTTCCAGAATATTTTTATCACCGCAAAAGCAATTTGCTACCCATTAGCAGTCACTCTGTGTTCCCCAGCCCCAGCCCCAGCCCTCCAGCCCGGAGCAAACGCTAATCTGCGTTCTGTCTGTATGGATTTGCCTATTCTGGACATTTCATGTCAGTGGAATCACACAGTATGTGTGACTTACTTTGCTCAGCATAATGTTTTTGAGTTTCATTCATGTCATAGCATCTATCAGTACCTCATTCCTTTTTAATGGCTGAGTAATATTCCATTGTATGGCTCACCACATTTTGTTCGCCCCTTCATCTGTTGATAAACATGTGGGTTGTTTCTACTTTTTGGCTATTGTGAATAAGGCTGCTCTGAACAATTGTATATAAGTTTTTAAGTGGACAAAACTTTCATTTCTCTTGGGTGTATATACCAAGGACTGGAATTGCTCGGTCACGTGGTAATTCTATGTTTAGCCTTTTCAGGAACTGCCAGGCCATTTTCCAACATGACTGCACCGTTTTCCATTTCCACCAACAGTGAATGAGAGTTTCAGATTGTCCACATCCTTGCCAACATGTGTTATTATCTGTGTTTTTGATTATGGCCATCCCAATGGGGGTAAAGTGGTACCTCATTGTGCTTTTGATTTGCATCTCCTTAATGGCTAATGGGAAACCCTGGTGGCATAGTGGTTAAGAGCTACACCTGCTAACCATAAAGGTTAGCAAATCCACCAGGTGCTCCTTGGAAACCCTATGGGGTAGTTCTCTGTTCTATAGGGTTGCTATGAGACACACCTGTAACCTGACCAAGACACCTGCGGACAGCTTACTTGGTCTCAGCAGATCTGTGTTTCCCCATCTGTGTAATGCACTGAGGGTTTTCACATAGCACACGTTGATTACAAGCTCACATCAAGAGTCATCCAAAATGGAGTATCGGATAGCACGGCTGCTCAGGTCCTATGTCTGTGTTCTGGTGTGTGTGTGCTTCAGTGCCTACATGCGTGTGTCTGTGCATCTGTTCCAGCGTGCATGTGTGTCTGTGTTTCAGTGTGTATGTGTGTATTACTGTGTGTGTCCCAGTGTATGTCTGCGTTTCATTGTGAGTGTGCATGTGTTTCAGTGTGTCTATTTTTCAGTGTGTCTGTGTTCATGTATATGTGTGTGTGTTCCTGTGTTTTTCAGCGTCTGCACGTGTGTTTCAGTTGTGTCTCAGTGTGTGCCTGTGTTTCATTGTGAGTGTGCATGTGTTTCAATGTGCATATATGTGTTGCAGTGTGTCCACGTCCCAGTGTGTGTCTGTGTTCATGTGTGTCTGTGTGTGTCTGTGTTCTACTGTGTGTCTGTGTTCATGTGTGTGTCGCAGTGTATATGAGTGTGTTTTCCAGTGTGTCTGTTTCTCAGTGTGTGCATGTGTATTTCAGTATGTTTATGTTCCACTGTGTGCGTCTGTTTCAGCCTGTCTGCGTGTGTGTTCCAGTGCGTGTCTGCATCCCAGCGTGCCTCTGTTCCAGTGTGTGTCTACATCCCAGTGCGTATCTGTGTTCCAGCGTGTGTGTGTATGTGCGCTCGTGAGCCCCCTGCCTTCCATGTCATCACTCCTGGCCCTGCCAGCCCCCACCCCTACCTCTAGGGAACAGTGACCCCTCCTCTCCCCACTAAGTTGCTTCCAGACAACCCCAAGACCTTTCCTCTACTATCAAGAACTCTTGGGAGTGTTTTTCTTCTAATATCACTCCTGCGGTGCCCTGTATATGTACAGAGATAGCTACGGCCAGCTTCTTAAAACAGCATCCTTTCTCCTCCCATCCCTGCAGAAGAGACTCTTGTCTCCCACCCCCTATCAGGCCACTCTGTCAGACACCGGCTCTACCACCTGCAGGCATCCCCCAAGGTCTCCCAACCCCACCCAGCCTGCTCCTTCCCCTGCTTCCGGACCCCAGGCCTCCCAATCCCCAGACACCTCAGTTCCACAGGCTCCTCCCTCCCCTCCCTGCCACCACTTATCAGTCCATGATGCCTATCAATTGTTCCTCTCTGAAGTAGCTTCGCTCGACCTCTGCAGCCCTCACCTGGTCTCCTCCCCCCTTCCCAAGGCATCCTTCACACAGCAGCAGTGACTCCTCTCCTCAAAACCCTGCCATGGCTCCCCACCACCCAGACCAAAATCCAACATCTTAGGAAGGGGGTCAGCTTCCTAGAGCCGCCGTAGCACAGGGCCACAAGCTGAGGGGCGTATAAGAACAGACATTTATGGTCTCACAGTTCCGGGACGGCAAGTTGAAATTCAGGGTGTCAGCGTTGGCAGTTCCTTCTGAGGGCACATCCATTCCAGGCCTCTTCCCTAGCTTCTGCTAATGGCCGGCAACCCTTGGTGCTCCCAGGCTTGCAGCAGCATCACTCTGTGTATGCCTCCCTTGCCACGTGGCCGCCTTCCCTCTGAGTCTCTCTCCCTGTGTCTCTTCTCCTCTCTTAGCAGGACACCACTCAGGCTGGATTAGGACCCACCCATCACCAGCATGACCTCCTGTTTCCTAATGCATAACATCTTCAGAGACCCTATTTCCAGACAAAGCGACATTCACAGGTACCGAGGTTAGAGCTTTAACATATCCTTTTGGGGCCACAATTCAATCCGTAACAGGAAGGTATATGAGATTCTCCATGAATTAGTTCCTTTTTTATTTTATTTGTATTGATTAATCCATCCATCCAATTCCTGAGCACCTACTATATGCTAGGGACTGGGACACAGTGGGACAAAGGACAGGCCTTTCAAAGAAGTCACTGCAGACTGCCAGAGGTATGACAGGGCCTGCATGCAGGAGGGTGCCAAGCCACGTGAAGAGAGCTTCCTGGAGGAGGTGTGTCTTGACAAGACTGAAGGATGAGCCAGGATTGACCAGGCAGCAAGACAGAGAAGGGTGTCCTGGGACCAGAGAATAGCACATGCCAGCGTAGGAGAGGAGATTGGGCCTGCCAGCCGGCCTCATCCCAGCCCTCACCAGCTCCCACCTGGTACCACCCCTGCTCCAGCACACCAAGCAACCTTGCCTTCCCAGAACGCTCCATGCTGCCTCTGCCTCGGAGCCCTTGCAAGCCCACAAAAGACCCTTTTCCCTCGTCCTTTTAGCAAACTCCTCAGCAGCCTCCGAGGTCTGGTTGAAATGTCCGCTCCTCTGTGCATCCCTGCCCCTCACCCTGTGCAGAGTGGCCCTGCAGAGACTTCATTGCCGCGTTCATTCCCTCCAGCCATGATTCTAACCATGATTCTCTGCAGAGCCAATTGCCATCTTGTTTTCACTTTCTGCTGCTGTAGACACATCAGGGAACAACCAGTGCCTCTCTCTTCCTGACCTGTACTTCCAGCTTCCAAAAAGGAAAAACCAGCCTTTTCTAGGTAAATGTCTGGCAGCTTCTAATTTAGGAGTTCTCAACCAAGGGTGAGGTTGGTCTGCCCTGGTGACATTTACAATGTCTGAAGGCTGTTTTGGTTGTCGCAGCTGGGGATTGCTACAAACATCTAGTGGGTTGCGTCCAGAAAAGCTGTTAAATATCCTACCATGCATAGGGCGGCCCCACGATAGAACAATCCAGACCGAAATGTTAGCAGTGCTGAGGGTCAGAAACTGCGTTCTAACCGCAGGTGGAAATACAGTTGAGCGTGTGTGTGCGTGATTGTATAAGCCTGTGTGTGAATGCATGTGTGAGTGAGTGTGTGTATGTTTCAGGCTAAGAGGCACCCCCTGGGCCCAGGTGAGCTTCCTGGAGATGATCTGTATCAGGTTTATGTTGGTAAGGCCCAGATACTTTGAGGGCACTGCTGGGTGGTCAATGAGGAGGAAGAGCTGTAGACTGGTGCTTGGAGGGACGAGGCAGGTAGCGCCAGCCCTGGTCTGCCTGAATCAGTTGAGAGGGAGAGGAGGGTCCCTCAAAAGCAGGAGACCCGACTTCACTCAACACCAAATTCAGAGATGGTAGAAACTTCGATGAGGCTAAGTGGGCCCCTGGCCACAGAGCTTCAGCAAGCATCACTTCAGCCATGCTCCCTACCACTTCCGAGAGATCAAGTGAGCCTGGCATGGGGCTCTGGGCCTTCACAAGATCTCTGTTCTCCTCTTCTTCCTGGGCACACCACCAAACTCCATTTCCCAGCCCCCTTCACGGGTAGTGTGGTCACGTGACTGGGTTCCAGCCATTGGAATGTGAGATAAAATGATGTCACCACCTCCAGACTGGGCCATACAACCTGTGCATACCATCCTCACTCTCTCCAGCTGGATTAGATGATGCTGAGTACCCAGAGGAAGGCACAGCCACAAGATGGACGGAGCGTAGGTCCATGAATGATGGTGTGAAGCAGAGCCCAGCCCTACCCCTCTCCCCACCAACCCACATGGGACTGTGACATGAACAAGAAGTAAACCCTTACTGTGTTGAGCCCTGAGACTTTAGGGTTTAACTTGTTACAGCAGCTGGTATTATTTAACATAATGAATACACCGGCCTGTGTCAGCAGAAACACCAGAGTTGGAAGAGAAATGTTTCCTTTGATTTTTCAGGACTGACCAAGTCCTAAGATCCTGGGCTGGTCCTTAAAGATGCCACCTCTCCCCTCCATGACAGTCTTTTATACTTTTTGCCAATATGACAAGTGTGACCTCAAATAGGATTTAACCTGACCTTTTAAAATAAAGGAATTCCTTGCACCCCGAGTGTTGTGCCACAGTCAGTACCCATGACACAACTTGTGTCATCTTTCTTGATTGACTGCAAGCCCTTTGAGGGCAGAGTTCCAGCAGAGGGCTCAGCACAGGGCAGACTTCAGGAAATATTTATGGATATCTCTGGGCATGGAATTTCCCTGATGGCCCAGCCTGCCCTCTGCCTTGGTGTCTGTATCTGTAAGAAATGCACTCACTTACAAGAAACAGAAAATCCAACCAACAGGGGCTTAAACAAATAGGGGATTATTTTTTTCACATAATGCAAGTCCAGAAGCAGGCAGTTTCTAGCATCGGGGACCTTGACTGTTTCGGCCTCAGTGTCACAAGATGGCTGCCATAGCTCTAGTCATCACACCTGGGTTCAAGGCAAGAGAAGCATAAGGGAAGGAGTAAGGATCATGGTAGCTGTACCTGTCTGTTTTCATTGAGAGAGCAAATGTTTTCCCAGAAATCCCCGCAGCAGACTTCTGCTGGTTAAGAGTGGGCACTGACCTGAGGGGAAGTGCATTTTTGGTGGGTTTCCTCCTCCCAGGTGGCTGGATTCCACTTCTGGCCCCAGCCGGGTGGTTCCCCCTGTTTCTTTGCCCAAACACAGAGTGCCCTTTCCTTTGAACTTCTGGTCACAGAGTTCACTACATGCCCAGCAGCTGCCTCAGAGGCTGACTGCTTCTTGGGGGCCCCCGCAATGTTGGGGAGAACCCACAGAGCATTTGAGAACCTGCTGCTGACATAGCAGAGAGAGGAAAGCCAGTCACAGCACTCCTCCTGGTGGAAGAACCCAGCATCTTTTCTGAACAGTCCCTATATCCAGTGAGTGGCTCAGATCAAGCCCCTAGAAACCATCACTGAATTTCAGGAACTACAAGGGACAGAGGCTTGCGGTAAACACCACCACAGGGACTCAAGCAACAAAACTCCAGATGGTGGGAGGCTGTGCAGGGAGAAGGTTTGACCTCTTCAACAAATGGATGCAAAAAATCAAAGATGGACAAAGAACCTAGAGGTTAAAAGAATCAGTATCAACCAATGCAATGCTGGACCTTATTTGTATTCCAATTCAAACAAACTGTAAACAACAACACATATACTCAGACACACACAGGTATATACACACACATATGTGTATGTGTGTGTGTGTGTTTGTGTGTGTGTGTGTGTGTGTGTGGTGGTGGAGGTCTGACTCATAGTGAGCCCACATCCAACAGAAGGAAACCTTGCCCAGTCCTGCACCATCTTCAAGACCGTTGGCTTGTTCAAGCCCGTTGTTGCAGCCACTGTGTATTTCGAGTGCCTTCCAATCCAGGGGGCTCATCTTCCAGCACTATATTGGACAATGTTTTGTTGTGATCCATGGGGTTTTCACTGGCTAATTTTCAGAAGTCCATTGCCAGGCCTTTCTTCCTAGTCTGTCTTAGTCTGGACACTCCACTGATACCAGTCCATCATGGATGACTCTGCTGGTATTTGAAATACCAGTGGCATAGCTTCCAGCATCATAGCAACACACAAGCCACCAGAGTATGAAAGACTGGCAGATAGGTGATGGATATATACACACGCACACACAAAACCAAATCCCTTGTCATCAGGTCAATTCCAACTTGTAGCAACACATATAAAATATATATATATATATATATATATATATATATATATATATATATATATATATATATATATATATATATAGTTGGGGATGATGTTAGGGAGGTTTTGTTACTTTATTGTTACCTTTTTAGGTGTTATAATGGTGGTGTAGTTATATTTATACAAGAAGAGTCCTCATCTTTTAGAGATACATGCTGAAATATTTACAGATGAAATAATATGATGTCTGGGATTTGCTTCAGAAGTATAAGGGAGAGGACATGGGTCACATGGTGGGTCTGGGAGCCCTTTGCACTGTTCTTTCTGACCTGTATATCTTGAAATGATCCATCCATAAGTTAAGAAAATAGGGCAGAGAAAACTTAGTGAGAAAGTAAGCTGGGTCCTTACTTGCTCACTAAGTCTCTCCCCTAGCCCCTGCTGACATCCCCTGTGTACCTGGCCCGAGACCCCCATTGCCCTGGGGTGGCAGACCATTCAAGGGCATCAGCATCAGGAACCCTGAGGTGACCCCAACCCAGCCTGGGCTCAGGGGGCCTCTGGAAGAGATGACAGTGAGACAAAATGGGAGGTGAATCAGAGGGCATTCAGGCAGAAAGGACTGAGGGGCTTGGACTTTCTGAGGGCTTGGAACCAACTCCACCTGCGGGCACGTGGGTCAGGAGACATGGCCAGACTATGAAGGCGTCGCCTTAGCAAGATGATTCTCAACTAGAGGCAAGCTCACCCCCTAGGGGACATGTGGCTAGTCTGAAGACAGTTTGAGGTGTCACAACTGGAGAGGTGCTACTGGCATCTAGTGGGTAGAGGCCAGAAATGCCGCTAAATGCCCTACAATGAAGAGGACAGCCTCCACGGTAAAGAATGACCTGACCGACAGATGGGTGCATGGCATGACTGACGTCATCTTGTCACTGAATTGTGCATGTAAAATATGCTAAATGGCAAATGTTTTGTACATATATTTTTACTATAATTAAAATAAAAGTGATCCCAAATGTCAGCAGCGCTGTGGCTGAGGGACTTGCTTGACCATAGAGGGAACCACCAGGGGTGTGAAGCTGGGAGTGGGTGCAGCAGCCTGGCATTGGGGCAGCCCCTACAGAGGGTGGTCCAGAGGCAGGAGACCAGAGCAGGGAGCCCAACAAGGGGCTGGGGCAACGGCCCTGGAAAGAGGATGAGGCCCTAGCCAAGGTGGCAGGCCAGCGGGTGTGTGTGATTTTTTTTATAATTTAGGTGAAATTCACGTAGCTTAAAACTAACCATTTTAAAGTAATCGATTTGCAGCATTCAGTACACTCCCAGTGCTGTGCAACCGTGCTCTATCTCATTCCAGAACATTTTCCTCATCCCAGAGGAGACCCCAACCCCAGAGCGCATTTCTCTCCTAGCCCCTCCCCACCCAGTCTTGCTTTCTGACTCTATACTTTTGCCTATAATGGACATTGCATATGAATCATACAGTATTTGTCCTTCTGTGACTGACATTTCACTCAGCATAATATTTTCAAGGTTCATCCATGTGGTAGCATATATCAGGGCTTCATTTCTCTTTATGGCCAAATAATACTTCATTGTATGGATACACCGGTTTGTTTATCCGTTAATCTGTTGATGGACAGTTGGGTTGTTCCTACTTTTTGGATACTGTGGCTGGGCTGAGGGAGTGCGCTGGCTGTTAGGGCATTTGGGGGACAAGTGGGAATTTTAATCAAATGTGGTTTGATTTAACTTTTTATTTGTTTTTATTGTGGTAAAATACACATGAAATTTACCATTTTGATCAGTTTAAATGCACAATTCAGGGGCATTAATTATATTCACAGTGTTGTGCAACCATCACCCCTGTGTAGTTCCAGAACGTTCTCACAACCCCAAAAAGAAACCTTGTACCTGTTAGCATCACTCCCCAGTCCCACTCTTTCCACCCCCATGTCCTCAGCCCCTGGCAACCACTCACCTACTTTCTGGCTCTACGGATTTGCCTGTTTTGGACATTTCATGTGAATGGAATCATACGACATGTGGCCTCTTGTGTCTACTTCTTTTGATTTACTTTTTTGAAGGCTCCTCTGGCTGTGGACCTCACCGGATGTAAAACACAGGAATCAAATTGACTACATCTACAGAAAAAGACAATGGAAAAGCTCAATATCATCAGTCAGGACAAGGTCAGGGACCGACAGCAGAACAGACCATCAATTGCTCATATGCAAGTCAAGTGGAAGCTGAAAAAAATTAGAACAAGTCCATGAGAGCCAAAGTACAACCTTGAGTATATCCCACCTGAATTTAGAGACCATCTCAAGAACAGGTTTGACACATAGAACACTAATAGCAGAAGACCAGATGAATTGTGGACACTTAGGTTCCATATCAAGAACATCATACATGCAGAAAGCAAAAGGTCATTAAAAAGACAAGAAAGATCCCCTAAGATCGAGAACCAGACAATGATGTGCTTTATGACCACTCTTATTCAACATTGTGCTGTAGGTCCTAGACAGAGCTGTTAGGCTAGATAAAGAAATAAAGGGGAAGTGGGTCCAAGATGGCAGAATAGTCAGGGCAGAGTGGTCAGATGCTTCTGGTGATCCCTCTTACAGCAAAGACCCGAAAAAATTAGTGAAATGATTATATTTATGATAAGCTAAGAGCCCTGAACATCAAAGGCAAAGTTAGAAAATGGACTGAGCACCAGGGGGAGGAATCGTTCAGAAATGGAGAGGAATTGCCTGACCTGAGTCGCCGAGAACTCTCAGACACCATTCCTGGGAGCTACTGTGCCAGGCTGGTGGTAGCATTCCAGCCGCAGATTCCTCAGGGAAGACAGCCACCCACACAGCCTACTCAGAGCTCCGGAACCGGAGAAGAATGGCAGTCTTGGCAAAAGCTAAGTACTTGCATATGTTTTACCGCGTCCCCAGCCCCCAAGCCAGTCTCAGTGGCTATCGATTTCCCTGGGCCTGAGATAGGTTCTGCAGCATACTCTGAGCTATTCTCCCAGCTGTGGAAAAGGAATAAATTCACAACTGGGGGAAAAGATAATCTGCCAGCTCCACTAACCTGGGGAGCTCAGGACAGAAACAGCTCCTGTCCAGGCATAAATGTTCTGGGGACTTTGAATGCCTTTGCCCCCTGAATGGACCTGTGTGGGCCTATTTCAGGAGAATAGGCCCTTGGTGGCAGAATGCAACTCTTTCAGCTATGCAGTGCAGAGATGTTTGATGTTTGACACTGCTTTGCCTATTAAACAAGGTCCTCACCTACTCACATCAGGGGCCTACAGACTGGTGGCTTCACCCATGTCACCCAGACATCCACAACAGGGGTCCAAGGATAACTGGTACCTCCCAGTCCTTACAACCAAAAGCATTGGGTGTCCATGGTCCATCTGCAGAACCCACCCACCTGTGTGCTATAGGAAACAGGGACGAGCTTTCCTCACAGACACTCGAGGGATGGTTGTCAGCCCCCTGCCTTGTTCACTGTGTGACCCCCTGCTGCAACAAGATAACTGTACCTGCACCAATCACCCCTGCCCCTCTAAGACTGTAGGACAGAGCCTATACCACACACTTGATGACCAACTATCTGGACATCTGAGCTGAATCCATACAAGAAAAGTGAATGGACTCCTAGGCGTGAATGGACTCCAGCCATCTAGTGACAGGACGTTAGAGCTTCAAAGGTGAAAATAATCAATCTAGCTCACTCAAGGAGCCTATTTGGGCATATTAAAACAAAGCAAGAAGCTAGGATACAGTAAGCAAACATAAAATAAACTAATACAATAACTTATAGATGGCTCAAAGACAACAGTCAATGTCAAATCACATAAAGAAGCAGACCAGGATCACTTCAACAAGCTCTCAAGACAAAGAATCAAGGGATCTTCTGGATGAAGGTGCTTTCCTGGAATTACCAGATGCAGAACACAAAAGATTAGTATACAGAACTCTTCAAGACATCAGGAATAGGATCAGGAAGGAGATCAGGCAATATGCAGAAAAAGCCAAGGAACACACAGATGAAGCAGTTGAAGAAATTAAAAAGGTTATTCAGGAATATAATGAAAAATTTAATAAGCTACGAGAATCCATAGAGAGACAACAATCAGAAATTCAGAAGATTAATAATAAAATTACAGAATTAGACAACTCAGTACAAAGTCAGAAGAGCAGAATTGAGCAAGTAGAAGGGAGAATTAGTGAGAATGAAGATAAAACACTTGGCACCAATATATTTGAGGAAAAATCAGATAAAATAATTAAAAAAAAATGAAGAAACCCTAAAAATCATGTGGGACTCTATCAAGAGAAATAACCTAAGAGTGATTGGAGTACCAAAATAGGGAGAGATAACAGAAAATACAGAGTCAATTGTTGAAGATTTGTCGGCGGAAAACTTCCCTGATATCATGAAAGATGAGAAGATATCTATCCAAGATGCTCATCGAATTCCACATAAGGTAGATTTTAAAAGAAAATCACCAAGATGTATTATAATCAAACTAGCCAAAACCAAAGAGAAAGAGAATTTTAAGACTGGCTAGGGATAAAGGAAAAGTCACCTACAAAAGAGAATCAATAAGAATAAGCTCGGACTACTCAGCAGAAACCAGGTAGGCAAGAAGGCAATGGGATGACTTATATAAAGCACTGAAGGAAAAAAATTGCCTGCCAAGAATCATATATCCATCAAAACTGTCTCTCAAATATGAAGGTGAAATTAGGACATTTCCAGATAAATATAAGTTTAGGGAATTTATAAAAACCAAACCCAAACTACAAAAAACACTAAAGGGAATTTTCCAGTTAGAAAAGCAATAATATCAGATATCAACCCAAGACTAGAACACTGGACAGAGCAACCAGATATCAACCCAGACAGGGAAATCATGAAAATAAATCAAGATGAAAAAAAAAACGAAAAAACTCAAAACAGGGAAACAGCGATGTCATTATGTAAAAGAAGACAACATTAAAAAAATAAAGAGGGATTAAGAAATGTAGCATAGGTCTTTCATATGAAGAGGAAGACAAGGCTCTATAAAGAAAAGTTAGGTTTAAACTTAGAAAAATAGAGGTAAATACTAAGGCAACCACAAAGGACACTAGCAATCCTACACATCAAAATAAAATATGAGAAAAAATAGAGACTTAGCAGAAACAAAATCAACAGCAACAAATAAGATGAAAAGACAATATATAAAGATAAACCACTCAGCACAAAAAATTAAGTGGGAAAAAGAAACTGTCAACAACAGACACAAGAAGACATCAAAATGACAGCACTAAACTCATACCTATCCATAATTACACTGAATGTAAGTGGACTAAATGCACAAATAAAGAGGCAGAGAGTGGCAGAATGGATTAAAAAAACACAATCCATCTATATGCTGCCTACAAGAGACACACCTTAGACTTAGAGACACAAACAAACTAAAACTCAAAGGATGGAAAAAAATGTATCAAGCAAACAACAATCAAAAAAGAGCAGGAATGGCAATATTAATTTCTGACAAAATAAACTTTAAAGTGAAATCCACCACAAAGGGTAAGGAAGGACACTATATAATGATTAAAGGGACAATATATGAGGAGCATATAACCATATTAAATATTTATGCACCCAATCACAGGGCTGCAAGATAAATTAAACAAACTCTAACAGCATTGAAAAGTGAGATAGACAGCTCCACAATAATAGTAGGAGACTTCAACATACCACTTTCAGTGAAGGACAGGACATCCAGAAAGAAGCTCAATAAAGACACGGATGATCTAAATGCCACAAGCAACAAAATTGACCTCACAGACATATACAGAACACTCCACCCAACAGTAGCCAAGTATGCTTTCTTTTCTAGGGCACATGCAACATTCTCTGGAATAGATCACATATTAGGTCATAAAGCAAACCTTAGCAGAAGCCAAAATATCGAAATATTATAAAGCAACTTCTCTGACCATAAGGCCATAAAAGTAGAAATCAATAACAGAAAAAGCAGGGAAAAGAAATCAAACACTTGGAAACTTAACAAAACATTTGGAAACTGCTCAAAAACGGCTGGGTTACAAAAGACATGAAGGATGGAGTAAAGAAACTCATAGACTCCCATCAGAATGAAAACACTTCTTATCAGAACCTTTGGGACACAGCAAAAGCAGTATTCAGGGGTCAATTTATATCAATAAATGTACACATACATGAAGAACAAAGGGCCAAAATTAAAGAATTATCCCTACAACCTGAACAAATAGAAAGAGAGCAACACGAGTAGCCTCAGGCAAAAGAAGAAAGCAAATGATACAGATAAGAGCAGAATTAAATTAAATAGAGAACAGAAAAACAATTGAAAGAGTTAGTTTATGGACCAAAAGCTGATTCTTTGAGAAAATTAACAAAATTGATAAACCATAGGCCAAACTGACAAAAGAAAAACAGGAGAGGAAGCAAATAACCCGAATAAGAAATGACACGGGAGATATCACAACAGAGCCAACGAAATTAAAAGAATCATACCAGATTACTATAAAAAATTGTACTCTAATAAATTTGAAAACCTAGAAGAAATGGATGAATTTCTAGAAGCACACTACCTACCTAAACTGACACAAACAGAAGTAGAACAGCTAAATAAACCCATAACAAAAGAAGAGATTGAAAAGGTAATCAAAAAACTCCCAATAACAACAACAAAGAAAACCCTGCCTGGCTTCACTGCAGAGTTCTACCAAACTTTCAGAGAAGAGTTAACACCACTACTACTAAAGGTATTTCAGAGCATAGAAAAGGATGGAATATTCCCAAACTCATTCTATGAAGCCAGCATGTCCCTGATACCAAAACCAGGCAAAGACACCACAAAAAAGAAAATTACAGACCTATATCCCTCATGAACTTAGATGCAAAAATCCTCAACAAAATTCTAGCCAATAGAATTCAACAACATATCAAAAAAATAATTCACCATGACCAAGTGGGGTTCATACCAGGTATGCACGGATAGTTTAACATTAGAAAAACAATTAATATAATCCATCATGTAAATAAAACAAAAGACAAGGAGCACATGATCAATTGATGCAGAAAAGGCATTTGACAAAGTTCAACACTCATTCATGATAAAAACTCTCAGCAAAATAGGAATACAGGGAAAATTCCTCAACATAATAAAAGGTATGTATACAAAGCAAATAGCCAACATCATCCTAAATGGAGACAGTCTGAAAGCATACCCCTTGAGATCGGGAACCAGGCAAGGATGCTGTTATCACCACTCTTATTCAACATTGTACTGGAGGTCCTAGCCAGAGCAATTAAGATAGATAAAGAAATAAAGGGCATACAGATTGGTAAGGAAGAAGTAAAAGTATCTCTATGTGCAGATGACATGATCTTATACACAGAAAACTCTAAGGAATCTTCCAGAAAACTACTGAAACTAATAGAAGAGTTCAGTAGGGTATCGGGATACAAGATAAACATACAAAAATAGTTGGATTCCTCTACACCGACAAAAAGAACATCAAGAAGGAAATCACCAAATCAATACCATTTATAGTAGCCCCCCAAAAGATAAAATACTTCGGAATAAATCTTACCAGAGACATAAAAGACCTATACAAAGAAAACTACAAGACACTACTGCAAGAAACCAAAAGAGACCTACATTAAGTGGAAAAACATACCTTACTCGTGGGTAGGAAGACTTAACATTGTAAAAATGTCTATTCTATCAAAAGCAATCTATAGATACAATACAATTCCAAACCAAATTCAAACATTTTTTAATGAGATGGAGAAACAAATCACCAAGTTCATATGGAAGGGAAAGAGGCCCCAGATAAGTAAAGCATTACTGAAAAAGAAGAACAAAGTGGGAGGCCTCATGCTACCTGATTTTAGAACCTATTTATTATCTATGGGGCAGTTCTACTCTGACCTCTAGGGTCTCTATGAGTCAGAATTGACTCGATGGCAATGGGTGTGTGTGTATATGTGCACTGCCACGGTAGTCAAAACAGCCTGGTACTTGTACAACAACAGATACATGGGCCAATGGAACAGAATTGAGAATCCAGACATAAATCCACCCACATATGAGCAGCTGATATTTGACAAAGGCCCAAAGTCAGTTAAATGGGGAAAAGAGTCTTTTCAACAAATGGTGCTGGCATAACTGGATATCCATCTGTAAAAAAAAATGAAACAAGGCCCATACCTCACACCATGCACAAAAACTAACCCAAAATGGATCAAAGACCTAAATATAAAATCAAAAACAATAAAAATCATAGAAGAAAAAGCAGGGACAACTCTAGGAGCCCCAATACATGGCGTAAACAGTATGCAAAACATTACTAACGATGCACAAACAAACAATGTACATCCATAGACTTCACCTAAAGAGTAAAAAGACTACCTACAGACTGGGGAAAAGTTTTTAACTGTGACATTTCTGATCAGGGCAAAGGATATGAACAGGCACTTCACTAAAGAAGACATTCAGGTGGCTAACAGATACATGAGGAAATGCTCACGATCATTAGCCATTAGAGAAATGCAAATCAAAACTACAATGAGATTCCATCTCACTCCAACAAGGCTGGCATTAATACAAAAAACACAAAATAATAAATGTTGGAGAGGTTGTGGAGAGACTGGAACGCTTACACACTGCTGGTGGGAATGTCAAATGGTACAACCACTTTGGAAATTGATTTGGTGGTTCCTTAAAAAACTAGAAATAGAACTACCATACAATCCAGGAATCCCACTCCTTGGAATATATCCTAGAGAAATAAGAACATTTACATGAACAGATAAATGCACACCCATGTTCACTGCAGCACTGTTTACAATAGCAAAAAGATGGAAGTGACCAAGGTGCCCATCAACAGATGAATAGATAAATAAATTATGGTATATTCACACAATGGAATATTACACATCGATAACAGTGAGGAATCTGTGAAACATTTCATAACATGGAGGAATCTGGAAGGCATTATGGTGAGTGAAATCAGTCAGTTGCAAAAGAACAAATATTGTATGAGTCCACTATTATAAGAACTTGAGAAATAGTTTAAACAGAGAAGAAAATATTCTTTGACAGTTACGAGAGTGGGGAGGGAGGGAGGGAGAGAGGTATTCACTAATTAGATAGTAGAAGAATATAGTAGACAAGAACTATTTTAGGTGAAGGGAAAGGCAACACACAATACAGGAAAGGTCAGCACAACTGGACTAAACCAAAAGCAAAGAAGTTTCCTGAATAAACCGAACACTTTGAAGTCCAGCATAGCAGTGGCAGGGGTTTGGGGACCATGGTTTCTGAGGACATCTAGGTCAACTGGCGTAATAAAATCTATTAAGAAAACATTCTGGATTCCACTTTGGAGAGTGGCGTCTGGGGTCTTGAACACTAGCAAGCGGCCATCTAAGATGCATCAGTTGGTCTCAACACACCTGGAGCAAGGGAGAATGAAGAACACCAAAGACACAAGGTAATTATGAGCCCAAGAGAGAGTAAGGGCTACATAAAGCAGAGACTACATCAGACTGAGACCAGAAGAACTAAATGGTGCCCTGCTACAACCGATGACTGCCCTGACAGGGAACACAACAGAGAACCCCCGAGGGAGCAGGAGAGCAGTGGGATGCAGACCTCAAACTCTCATAAAAAGACCAGACTTAATGGTCTGACTGAGACTAGAAGGACCCTGGAGGTCATGGTCTTCAGACCTTCTGTTAGCCCAAAACAAGAACCATTCCCAAAGCCAACTCTTCGGACAGGGTTTGGACTGGACTATGGGATAGAAAATGATACTGGTGAGGAGTGAGCTTCTTGGATCAAGTAGACACATAAGACTATGTGGGCAGCTCCTGTCTGTAGGGGGGATGAGAAGGCAGAGGGGGTCAGAAGCTGGCGGAATGGACATGAAAATAGAGGGTAGAGAGGAGGAGTGTGCTGTCTCCTTAGGGGGAGAGCAACTAGGAGTATATAGCAAGGTATATACAAATTTGTGTATGAGAGACTGACTTGATTTGTAAACTTTCACTTAAAGCACAATAAAAGTTTAAAAAAAGAGAAAAAAAAAGAATAAAAGGCGTTGGGACACTACAGCAAAGGTTATGAAACCTCACTATGGATGATGAGAGTCATATAACAAGATAGGATAGAAATTAGAAATACAGAGGTAAAATACCAGAGATATTGAGGCATGGCACATTGAACAGTCTCAAGACTGTTTACAGAGGGAGAGTTCCAGAAATAGAATAGGGTTTGAGGGGAGGAGAAAAGCCCGGACCAGGCTTGGAGTGGAAAGCGACAGGGAATTCTTCGGGAACTGGATGGCAAGCAACAGGGAGAACCCAGCGAGGCTGGGTAACTCATGTTACTTTTCTCTGTAAATCAGTCTAAGGTACAATTTTCTCCGTAAATCAGTCTAAGGTACAATTTTCTCCAGCAACACTGAGAAGCTCCCAAATTAGAGATATAAAAATGCCCAGACAGAGAAAAAGATTTTGAGAAAGAAAAACAGAAAGGAGTGGACAGGGGTTGGGCGAACCGGATGGCTGTAGCTGAAGAAGGGTGCTTCAAGGATAGGTTGTTAATGAAAAGAAAAAAGAAAAAAAAAAACTTCGCAAAAACAAAAGTCTAAAATCTTAGCTCCCTAACAAAAAGTTTTCTCTCATTTTTGTATGCTCCCTTCTACTTTTTGTCTATACCAGAGTCAGGCTTATTTCTTTCAGGCATGTGCTGGTGCCTTTGTACACGATGTCGTTTGATTTTCAACTGCCCTGTCAGGTTTGCTCTCTAAACTCACGCTGTACTGGTTTCTGCAGCACCAAAACGAAAAAAACCAAACCCATTGCCAACTCATAGTGACCCCATAGGACAGAGTAGAACTGTCCCATAGGTTTCCAAGCCTGTAATCTTTTTGGAAGTAGACTGCCACATCTTTTTCCCCGCAGAGTGCCTGGTGGGTTCGAACAGCCGACCTTTCAGTTAGCAGCCGAGCACTTAACCACTGTGCCACCAGGGCTCCTTTCCCCAATACCAGTGTGCGTTAATAGCTTCTGTTATGCACTGAATTATGTTCCCTCAAAAATATGTTGTAAATCCTAACCTCTATGCCTGTAGTTATCATCCCGTTTGGGAATGGGTTGTCTTTGTTATGGTAATAAAGTAGGATTAGCATAAAGTGTATCTTGAGTCAATCTCTTTTGAGATATGAAAGAGATTAGGACAAGCAAGCAAGCAGAGACGGGGGAGACAGATGTCAAGCCACCTGAAGGCTGCTTAGGAGCAGAAGTTCAGAGACAAGGACCTTCCTCTAGAGCTGACAGAGAGAACTGGCACCCTGAATTTGGACTTTTAGCCTCCTAAACTGTGAGAAAATAAATGTTTGTTAAAGCCTAAAAACAAAAAAAGACAAGAAAGAAAAGACCAAGAAGGATGTAAGAAGAGACTCTGAAACTTGCTTTTGAACGTAGAGTAGCTAGAGCAAACGGAAGAAATGAAGATGTGAAAACAGAAGATTTCAAAGGGCAGCTTAAGAAGACAAAGTATTACAATGAAACATGCAAAGACCTGAAGTTAGAAAGCCAAAAGGGAAGAATACGCTTGGCATATCTCAAGCTGAAAGAACTGAAGAGAAAATTCAACCCTCAAGTTGCGATTTTGAAGGATTCTCTGGGCAAAATATTGAATGACGCAGGAAGCATCAAAAGAAGATGGAAGGAATACAGAGTCACTATACCAAAAAGAATTGATCAACGTTCAACAATTCCAGGAGGTAGCATATGATCAAGAACCAACGGTGTTGAAGAAAGAAGTCCAAGCTACACTGAAGGCACTGGTTAAAAAAATCAAGACTCCAGATATTGACGGAACACCAGTTAAGATGTTTCAACAAACAGATGCAGTGCTGAAAGTGCTTACACGTCTATGCCGAGAAATATGGAAGACAGCTACTTGGCCAACCAACTGGAAGAGACCCATATTTGTGCCCATTACAAAGAAAAGTGATCCAACAGAACATGGAAATTATCAAACAATATCATTAATACCACATGCAAGTATAATTTTGCTAAAAATAATCGTAGACAGTTGTAGCAGTATATCCACAGGGAATTGCCAGAAATTCAAGCCAGATTCAGAAGAGAATCTGTAACAAGGGCTATTATTGCTGATGTCAGATAGATCTTGGCTGAAAGCAGGTAATACCAGAAAGATATTTACCTATTTTTTATTCACTGTGCAAAAGCATTTGACTCTATGGATTATAACAAATTATGGATAACATTGAGAAGAATGGGAATCCCAGAACACTTAATCGTGCTCCTGCGGAACCTGTACATAGATCAAGAGGCAGTTGTTCGAACAGAACACGGGGATACTACATGGCTTAAAATCAGTAAATGTGTGTATCAGGGTTGCATCCTCTCACCATACTTACTCAATCTATATGCTAAGCAAATAATCCGAGCTAGATGTCTTAGTTATCTAGTGCTATTATGACAGAAATGCTGAAAGTGGATGGCTTTAACAAAAGGAAATTTATTTTCTCACAGTCTAGGAGGCTTGAAGTCCAAATTCAGGATGCCAGCTCCAGGGGGAGGTTTTCTCTCTTTGTCAATTCTCCGGGAAGGTCCTTGTCATCAACCTTTCCCTGGTCTAGGAACTTCTCAGCCCAGGGACCCTGGGTCCAAAGATGTGCTCCACTCCCAGTGCTTCTTTCTTAGTGGCATGAAGTCCCACCCCCTCTGCTTGATTCTCTTTTTCATATCTCAAAAGAGATTGACTCAAGATACAACCTAATCCTGTAGATTGAGTCCTGCCTCATGGACATAACTGCCTCTAATCTTGCCTCATTAACCTTAGAGAGGTTAGGATTTACAACACATAGGATAATCACATCAGATCACAAAATGATGGACAACCACACAATACTGGGAATAATGGCCTAGCCAAGTTGACACAAATTTTGAGGGGACACATTTCAATCCATAACACTGGACTATATGAAGAAGAATGCAGCGCCAGGATGGGTGGAAGTCTCATTAACAACATGTGATATGCAGATGACACAACCTTGCTTGCAGAAAGTAAACAGGACTCAAAGCACTTACTGATGAAAAGCAAAGACTACAGACTTCAATATGGATTAAACCTCAACATACAGAAAATAAAAATCCTCACAACTGGACCAGTAAGCAACGTCAAGATAAATGGATAAAATATTGACATGGTCAAGGATTGAATCCACAATCAATGCCCATGGAAGCAGCAGTGAAGAAATCAAACAATGTATTGCATTGGGCAAATCTGCTGCAAAAGATGAAAAGCAAAGGTGTCTCTCTGAGGACTAAGGTACACCTGACTCAAGCCATGGTATTTTCAGTCGTCCCATATGCATGTGAAAGATGGGCAATGAATAAAGAAGATCAAAGAAGAATTGATGCCTTTGAATTATGGTGTTGGTGAAGAATGTTGAATATACCATGGACTACCAGAGGAACAAACAAGTCTGTCTTGGAAGAAACACAGGCAGAATGCTCCTTGGAAGCAAGGATGGTGAGACTTCATCTCATGTGTTTTGGACATGTCATCAGGAGGGACCAGTCCCTGGAGAAGAATATCATGCTTGGTAAGGTAGAGGGTCAGTGAAAAAGAGGAAGACTCTCGATGACATGAACTGGCACAGTGGCTGCAACAATGGAGCCAAAATAGTAACCATTTTGAGAATGATGCAGGATCATGCAGTGTTTTCTTCCGTTGTGGATAGGATCACTATGAGCCACCAAGCAATGAAGGATGCTGGTGGTTTGGACCAGGAGGAAGGTGAGGTGGGGAGATAAGAGACTCATGATGGACTTTGAAGGCGGCACCCCAGGGCTTCCTGTGGCTGGACTGTGGGGCACGAGGGAGAGCAAAGGAGTCAAGTAGGACTCAAGGTTTGAGGCCTGAGCACCTGGGAGGATGGTGGTACCAAAGTGAGACAGCAGAGGTGGGGGATGGAGGTGAGTGGTCTGCATGAACCCAAGGGCCAAGTATGCAAAGGGCTGCTGCAGATATTTTGAACACAGCCAATCCAGGGTCCCCTGGATTGTGAACATCAGCTTGGTGGAGGCAAGCAAGGGCTGTGCTGAGGACATGCACAGGCTTGCCAAGGAAGGCCCCTCATCACCTCCAGATTCTTCTTACGGGGACAACTGGTCCTTGTCCGTGCTCGGCGGGACATTTATGAGCCAGGATGTGAGCATGCTGGGGACCTGCTCATCTGCCTACCTAGCGGATCCGTTTCTGAGGGCTCAGGCCACCAGGCACAGTTGGGTAGGTCAGGAACTGGCGTTCTCCCTAGAGTTAGGCAGTGCACAACCTGTGCAGTCGTGCCTGGTGGCCCCAGTCATTGTGGAATTGCTGTGTTCGTAAGTAAAGAAACTCCTTTGAGGAGAGAGACGAATGTTTGTGAAAAATAGGAGTTTTCTTTGCTTCGAAAGGTCAAGTGAACTCTCTGGTGTTTAAACACAGCCCCAGAGTCCCTGCACGTCCTGTTTGCTTTTTTATTGTGGTGAAAATGTACACACCAAAACAATGGCCAAGGGTCAGATGGTAACTCTGCCTAATCATTTGAGGACCTGCAAATGCTCTGTGCCTGAGTTTCCACCATTACAGCCTGAGAACTTCCACACCCCCAATCAGAGATAGGTGCCCCTTCGGCAGCTGCAGCAGAGGTATGGGCTGCCTGTAAGCTGCCGCTCTGATGCAAGGAGTGGTGGGTGGCCCGTGAGGCCTATGAATACAATTGCATCACAGGAGGGGCTTGACTGAAGATAGGGATTGGCTGGACACTTGAGGTGAGATGTCTATAGGAAGGGGCCCTGAGAAGTCAAACAGGGTCCTGACTCTGAACATCTCAGCCCACATGCCCCTGTCTGGACCTTGGTCCCCCATCTGTAAAATGCACATGGAGGAAGTTGCTCCAGGCAGCCTCGAAGGGCTCCCTCCAGTGCCAATTCAGAGGCCCATCTGGCCTTGGCCCTGGCCTTGGCACAGGGAGCCAGGCAGGTGAGGAGGGTTTGTGACCAATGGCACTCAAATGGGCAGAGTCAAGTTCTGTTGGTTTCAATTCTGCTCCCCTTTCCTGGGAAGCAGGGCAAAGGGCTTGGGGACTGCAGGTGCCTGGAAGCTGGGCAGGGGAGGCAGGGAGAAGCCAGCTGGTAACAAGGGGCCTCCACCTCAGCCAAGACAGGCACAGGATCTTGTGTATGCTGTCACTGAGGGCAGGTCCAGACAGAATCAGGCTGGGCCAGACTGGGGACAGCGCCTCTGAGGCTGCACACGCCACTCCAGGTGCCCCACCCAGGCCAGGGCACTGGAATGACGCTGGGAACCCTGGAGAGGTGGCCTTGTCCCAGGCTTTGCAGTGGCAGTTTCCTCCACCTTAGGCCGGCCTCGTTAAGAAACACCCCTCAGAGAGTCTGGGAAGGCTTCCACATCATGGAGTGGGGCCATGGGAAACCTAAGCCAGGTGCAAACTGCTGTGTGGCCCCAGGCCAATCCCTTGCCCTCTCTGGGCCACTGTCTCCCCAGCTGTAAAATGAGGATGTGGTGCTAGGAAGGATCTTTCCAATTCCATACAGCATAGAGTCGCTGTCCCCATTGACAGATGGGCGCCATTCCTGGCTTAGCCCTGGACTTGGGCCCAAGGCTAGCCCAGGTGGATGTGAACTGGATGCTTTGGTCTGGGTGTTGTTCCTGTCTCTCGGAGGACAGGTAAAAGGGCAGTGGAGCTGGGAAGCACCTGGCAACAGCCTTGTCTCCTGGCAACCACCAAGAAAGTGCCTTTCTGCTCAGCTGCCACGGAGGCACAACGGGTTGTAGTCTCTGACCAGCTGTGCCCTCAGGGTCACAGCCCCCGGCACCATCCAGCTGAAAGGCCCCAGCCCTGGCCCCCACGGTGTAAACGAGGAAAGAGATCAGACAGGCGAGGGACTCGCCCAGCCAGTGGCTGAGCTGAGGGCTCACCTCCTAGGTTTTGTTATTTTAACTCTGGGCCTGAATCTCAGTTTCCCCATCCATCGAAAGCACGTACGTCCTAATGACTATCCCGCAGCATCTCTGAGGCCCAGGAGGCCGAGATGCTGGCAGCAGCATAGCTGGTGGCTGTTCTCAAAAAAGGGCCTCCCAGCCTTGATGCTGCCGTGCCCTCTGCTGGGGAGTCCTCCCCAGGCTGTGCCCCGCTGAGCTTGCCCATGCTGCCAGGCCACCCTTTCTCCCCTGAGCCCTCTCTGGGCCCCTCCTCTGGCTCGCTACTCCTGTGCCCTTGTCACATTAATGCTTTCTCATTCCCACCACCAGTGTCTCCTCTTGAGGATGGTGCTGCTCTCTTCCCCTCAGCTTCCTTCTTTCTTCCCTCCTCCCTCCCAGTTTCTCTGCTTCTTATTGTAAAAGGTCTGCTTCACTCAGTGCTCAGACTGAGCCCACTCTTAAAGCATTGACGATTGGATTCACACACACACGCACACACATCTACACATCCACACACAGGCACTCACACATACATCCACATATTCACACGTCACACGTCCGCACATTCACACACAGGCACTCACACACATCCACACATTCACACATCACACATTCACATGCATGTACTCACACATACATCTCCACATCACACGTCTACACATTCACACACATACATTCACACACTCGTTCACACACACTCACACACATGTAAACGTTCATACATCCATTCACATCTACACATGTGCACCTACTCACACAACCACACATTCGCACACACATGGACACACATGCTCACACACCCACTCCTTCACACATTCACACACATTCATACCCACACACATGTGCACAGACATGCCCACACTCACATATCCATATATTTGCACACACACACATTCATACCCACACACATGCACACAGACTTGCACGTCCATACACTCACACACACTCACACTCAAGCACATTCATAGCTACACACGTGCACACACATACACACATCTACACACACACACATTCATACCCACACACAAGCACACAAGCATGCACACATTCACACATCCATACATTCACACACACTCACACACACACACATTCATATCCACACACATGCACACAGGCATGCACACATTCACACATCCATACATTCACACATACTCACACACACTCACACTCATGCACATTCATACGCACACACGTGCACACAGACTTGCACACATTTGCACATTCATACACTCACACACACTCACACTCACGCATATTCATAGCCATACACGTGCACACACACACATCCATACATCCACACATACACATATCTACACACACACACATTCATACCCACACACATGCACACAGGCATGCACACATTCACACATCCATACATTCACACACACTCACAAACACTCACACACACACATTCATACCCACACACATGCACACAGACTTGCACACATTCACACATCCATACATTCACACACTCACACACACATTCATACTCACACACATGCACACAGACTTGCACACATTCACATATCCGTATATTCGCACACACACATTCATATGCACACACATGCACAGACTTGTGCACATTTGCACATCCATACACTCACACACACACTCACACTCACGCACATTCATAGCCACACACGTGCACACACACACATTCACACATCCATACTTCCACATATACTCACACACATCTACACACA
This sequence comes from Elephas maximus indicus, assembly GCF_024166365.1. Taxonomy (NCBI): domain Eukaryota; kingdom Metazoa; phylum Chordata; class Mammalia; order Proboscidea; family Elephantidae; genus Elephas; species Elephas maximus. Next base: position 214,774,851 of record NC_064820.1, on the reverse strand, counting down.
CACACATTCATACCCACATACATGCACACATTTCCATATCCATACATTCACACATACACACACATTCATACCAACACACATGCACACATTCACACACACACATCTACATATTCGCACACATACACCCACACATTCACACAGACATGCACACATACATCCACACATTCACGCATACTCTTAACAACTCAAATGTTTCTCCTTGCAGCACTGCAGATAACACCGCCACGCCCCCTGGGAGAGTGGTGGTCTCCTCACCTGTCGCGCCATCTCTCCTGTCTACGCCCTCATTCCAGGGAGCTCAGATAGCAGGGTCACCAGCACAGAGGATGGGGCTCAGCTGTGGGGTTTGGCGCCTGGGCTCCAGTCTTGCCCCCACACAGCTGGGCAGGACTTGGGGCCCCAAGGACACTGACTGTCCACTGGGCCCCTCTCTTGAGGAGCTGATGGGAAATGGCTGGCAGGGGAACTGTGTGATGGGGATCAGCTGGCCTGCTGGCTCAAGTGGTGCCATGGCCAGGGCTTGGGCCCAGCCTTCTGGGAACGGCCTGTCCACCTCTGCACTTGCCCTTAGCCCTGGGCGTCAAGAAGAGCACTTCTGGAAAGAGGGGGCCGTAGGCTTCCAGGCCCAGTACAACAGCTCCTGCTGGTAGTGCAGGGCACCCTGCCTTGGGCCCTGGAGAGGTCACGGTCACCGCACCTCCCAGCTCAGCCCACCTGGAGGATGTGCCCTGATGGAGATGGCCCTGAATGGTGCGTCCTGGGCACAATGTGGGAAATCAGGTCCCAGAGCTTTGGGGTCAGGCCTGGGCTGAGGCCAGCACTGCATTCCTTGGCACGTGGTCCAGGCGCTGCCGCTCCCTTCTTGGCTGTGAGATGAGGCTGGGTGGCTGGGACTAAATGAGACAACTCGTGGGATTGTCTACACCCCATATTGGACCCGGGCCCCACAGAAGTGGACCCCAAGACAACGATACCAGAGCCAGTGGTTATTTGGGACGTGACCCAGGAACCACGCAGGAAAGTGGGGATGTGAGACAGGAAGGGAGGAGCTAGTCAGGGTGTGCTGTCGAGCCAAGTGCCCCTGTACCGTCGTCTGATCCCACTTACATGAAATGCCCAAATAGGCAAATACATAGAGACAGAAAGTAGATTGGTCATTATCAGGGGCTGGGGGGAGGGGGAATGTGAGTTGTTGCTGAAGGGGTACTGAGAAACGAAAAAAAGAGCCACAGGTGCCTGGAGTCAGAAGCCATGCCCAGGCATGTGGTGGAGGGCAGGCAACGGTGTTTGGTACGGAGTAGGCACTCTGCTTTCAATTCCTGACTCTGCCGTTCCCTGGCTATGTGACCTTGGGCGGGCTACTTAACGTCTCTGTGCCATCTCTAAAACGAAAGCAGAACAGTTGTGAAGATGAAAGAAAGAAGCCAGGCAAAGTGCTTACAGCGGTGCCTACACAGATCCGTACTCAATAACCCCCAAGCCAGTTGCATGTAGTCAGTCAACTCACGGCAACCCTACATGTGTCAGAGTAGAACTGTGCTACATACGGTTTTCCATGGCTGTAGTGCTAGGTTCCCCTGTACTGCTGGGTGGATTCGAACCACCGAGGGCAAACCATTTGTGCCACCCAGGGGTCTTAAGTACTTGTCTTGGTCATCTAGTGCTGCTATAACAGAAATACTGCAAGTGGATGGCTTTAACAAAGAGAAATTCTTTCTTTACAGCAAAAATAAAAGTAGGCTAAAAGTCCAAATTCAAGGCGTCAGCTCCGAGGGAAGCTTTCTCTGTCTGTCAGCCTTCTCATCAATTTCCCCCTGGACTAGGGGCTTCTCTGAGCAGGGACCCTGGGTGCAAAGGACGTGCTCTGCTTCCAGCACTGCTTTCTTGGGTATAAGCTCTCCCCTCTCTGCTCGCTTCCCTTTCCTTTCTATCTCTTGAGAGATAAAAGGCCACATGCCAGGGAAACTCCCTTTACATTGGATCAGGGATGTGACCTGGGTAAGAGTGTCATAATCCCACCCTAATCCTCTAGTGGTGTAGCAGATAAGAGCTATAGCTGCTTACCAAAAAGTATGCAGTTCAAATCCACCAGGCGCTCCTTGGAAACCCTATGGGGGCAGTTCTACTCTGTCCTATAGGGTCGCTATGAGTCTATGAGTCTGAATGGACTCGACAGCAATGGGTTTGGTTTTAATCCTCTTTAACAAAGAATTACAATCACAAAATGGAGGACAACCACATAATACTGGGAATCAAGGCCTAACCAAGTTGATACAAATTTTGGGGGGACACAATTCAATCCATGACAGTACTCAATACCCAAAACCAAACCCATTGCCATCGAGTCAATCCCGACTCAGCTGACCCTATAGGACTCATAACGACCTTACAGGACATTGGATTTCCAAGGCTGTAAATCTTTACGAAAGCAGGCTGCCACGTCTTTGTCCCCTGGAGCAGCTCAGTTAGCAGCTGAGAGTATAACCACTGCACCAACAGGGCTTCTGAAGTACTCAATAGAGGTTAGTTTTCAGTCCATGTTAGGATCACCTTGCAAATTTTCTGGACCAGCTGTGGCCCCAGGTGCAGTATCAGGATTGAAGGAAGACTCATTAACAATCTGCAATATACAGATGATACAACATTGCTTGCTGAAAATAAAAAGGACTTGAAGCACTTACCGATGAAAATCAAAGACCACAGCCCTCAGTATGGATTACACATCAACAAAGAAAACAAAAATCCTCCAACTGGACCAGTAAGCAACGTCATGATAAATGGAGAAAAGATTGAAGTTGTCAAGGATTTCACTTTACTTGGATCCACAATTAACCCCCATGGAAGCCACAAAAACAAAAAACAAAAAACCATTGCCATCGAGTTGATCCTGACTCGTAGCGAACCTAAAGGACAGAGTAGAACTACCTCATAGGGTTTCCAAGCAGCGTCTGGTGCATTCAAACTGCTGAACTTTTGGTTAGCAGCTGAACTCTTAACCACTACACCACCAGGATTTCCCCTTACTTGGATCCACAATCAATCGTCATGGAAGCAGCAGTCAAGAAATCAATCGATGCTTTGCATTGAGCAAATCTACTGCAAAAGATCTCTTTAAAGTGTTAAAAATCAAAGATATCACTGTGAGGGCTAAGGTGTGCCTGACCCAAGCCATAGTATTTCCAATCGCCTCATATGCATGCAAAAACTGGACAATGAATAAGGAAGACCAAAGAAGAATTGATGCATTTGAATTATGGTGTTGGCAAAGAATACTGAATATAACACGGACTGCCAAAAGAACAAACAAATCTGTTTTGGAAGAAGTACGGCCAGAATGCTCCTTAGAAGCAAGGATGGCAAGGGTTCATCTCACATACTTTGGACAGGTTATTAGGAGGGATCAGTCCCTGGAGAAGAACATCATACTTGGTGAAGTAGAGGGTCAGCAAAAAAGAGGAAGACCTCAAGGAGATGGATTGGCACAGTGGCTGCAACAGTGGGCTCAAGCATAGCAATGATTGTGAGGATGGCGCAGACCAGGCAATGTTTTGTTCTGTTGTATATAGAGTCACTACTCAACGGCACGTGAAAACATTTTCTTTGTACACTTGGACTAACAGTGTTCAGCACGGAATGAGTGTATGAACAAATGAATAAATCAGTATATTTTAATTTTTCAAAATAACAACTTTTAGATAAATGTGGGCTCTGGTATATGCTCAGAAAAATATCCTGAGGGAGCCCACGCCAAACCCTTACCTGTGGTCACCACTGGGAATGGACCTATGGAGAGCTTCATGCAGTGCAGAAAACACATCTGAGCACTATGAGAGCTCCGTTAATTTTATCAGCCAAACAAATAAGACAAACCACAGAGTGGAAAAGAGCACATTTTTTAGTCACCAGTTGGCTGAAATGAGGAATGCACGTTTTGCAGGTGCCTCGCTGATCTGTGAGAGGTCCTAGCTCCAAAGGCCATCAAAGGTCCCGCCCTGGACTAAGAAGGTGCAAGCACCCACTTATCTTCCAGTCAGACAAAAGGCGGGCCCTAGGAGGCTCTTGAGAACTTGACTCTGGTGGCTTTGGAAGGGCTGCAGAAGGAGCTCCTGCGGGACAGGCCTTACTCCATCAACAAGCACTGCCATTTTTTAGTGACCACCTACTCTACACCAGGCACTGTGGACCATCTTAAACCTCTCAGGACAGTTTCAAGGTGGTGCCAATCCCTCATTTACGGTGGTAAGGAGAGTGAGTCTTGAAGAGGTGGCTCACTCAGTGTCACACAGCCGAGGTGGGACATCACATCAGGTCTGCTCTGACCCTGCACATGAGGGCCCGAGTGCATGCCCTGCTGGTCTGCAAGGACTGTCCGCACTTGGGCAGGGCCATCTGGGGCCCTGGAGCCCTGGTATCTACCCATTTTTGCCATTGTTTTAAAAAATGTTTTTTTTGTTGTTGTTAGCCTCCAGCCAGTTGGCTCCAACTCATGGTGACCTTACATACAACACAATGAAATGCTGGCCAATCCTGACCTGAGTCATCCTCACAATCACATGTTCGAGTCAACCCATCTCACCTAGGGTCTCCCCCCACCCTCATCGGCCCTCTACTTCACCAAACACGATGTCCTCCTCCCGCCATTGATTCCTTCTGTTGATATGTCCAAAGCAAGAGAGTCAGACAATGTCCTGTGGTGATCCATAAGGTTTTCATTGACTAATTATAGATTGCCAGACCTTTCTTCCTAGTCTATCTTCTGGAACATTCACTAAAATCGGTTCACCATAAGTTAACCTGCTGGTATTTGAAATACCAGTGGCATAGCTTCCAGCATCACAGCAATACCCAAGCCACCACAGTATGACCACGAACTGACAGATGGAGGTTAGGAAAAAAAAAAGAAAAAAATTTAAGGGTGGCAATTCTGACACACCACCAGGCAAGCACTGCCACCTGGTGGAAATTAGAGGCACTACATGACTTACCATGCGCGTTTGGGAAATGCTCCCCAGGTGCCCGCTGAGATCTAAGGGGCCAAGGGCAGCGCTGTTTTCTCTGACTTCATAAGGGGAGAGGAGAGAACATCCAGTGTGCTCTCACAGCTGCAAATCAGAGGGCGGTCCCATCTGGGTGCTTCTCACATTGAGCCCAGACTTTGGAGCTTTAAGGGACCCTGTTCCTCCAATACAACACTTGAGTGCCCTCCACAGTATCCTGCCAAGAGATCACCCAGCAGAGCTTACATACCTCCATGAATGGGGGGCTCATATTCTGCATGTTTTCATTGCAAAGTTCTTCCTCATATCTCCTTAGAACAGCCACACTTTTCTCCCATTCCACCTCCGTAAGAAAGCTCGTCTAAACCCTGTCCTTGCTGACCGTCCTCCGGAGGCTCAGGAAGAGCTCGGCTTTTCCCTCGGGGCTCAGTTTCTGCCATCGTTGTTCTTGGAATGTGTCTGGGTCTTCTCGCCGAGGTTACTGTCCTCAGGTCTCCATGCCCCATTTGAGCGCTGGTGCTTGGGCTGAGGGAAGCGAGGGGCACAGAGTCCTGTTTGGCTGTTTCGCGTAGCTGACATGCTTCTCCCCCAACACCTGCCATGGCTGGAGTCTTCTTGTGGTTCTGATCTCAGCTCAGATGTCATCCCCTCTGCGAGGCCTTCCCTGCCACCTTCCCCCTACCCCCACCAGTCCTCCCTGTGCCATCTTGATTGTTTACATGCTGTCCAAAATGACATTGTGTGTTTGCTAGCTGTCCCAGCCCTGCCCTCACTCCAGAAAATGAGTCCTAGAAAGCCGGGAATTTTGTCTGATGTGTTGGGAGCTGAATCAGAGCACCTGGCACAGGACCTAGGAGGTAGTACGTAGTCGGCAGACAGTGGTGTTTGCTCATTCAATGCTCACCCAAACCTGGGTTCTTCATCTGGGGTCCCCAGAGGCCAATCATGAGACAAGGACTTGCAGGTGAGATAACCCAAACAGTTAAGCGCTCGGCTATTAACCAAAAGGTTGGCGGTTCGAATCCGCCCAGAGGATCCTCAGAAGATAGCCCTGGCAATCTACTTCTGAAAGGTCACAGCCGTTGGAACTCCCATGGAGCACAGTTCTGCTCTGACACACACGGGGTCGCCATGAATCGGAATCAACTCGATGGCAACTGGTTTGGTTTTTTAGTTAATTTGGGAAGCAGTCCAAAAACCACCAATGGGGGATGGGGAAGCAATTCTGGGAGGGAAGGCAGTGAATAAGGAATACTTTAAAGAACAGGTTATGGCTGTGGGCAGCTGGGGCTCAGTCCTGCTGAGGAACTCTGGGAAATAGCGTCAAACATGCCCCAAAGTTATCCCACCAAGCGGTGTTGTATGCACCAACTCACCAAACATCCTGGCTGCGATGGGTCCTGTGGGTGCAGTCTCTCTGGAACATCCCACCTGCCCTCTACACAGGCCAAGCTCCTCCCAGGGGAAAGCCTCCAGCAGAATCATAGGTGTTCACCGAAAGCAGCCTCTGGGGCACAGAGGTGAATGTCAGGGGGATGTGAGTGGGACACCCACTGCGCTTGCTATAAACAGGAATTTCTCTCCCAATTTTACAGCCTGGGAGTGGGAGTGACTTGTCCATGGTAACCTAGGGAACCAGACCAGAGACTCAACCCTCTGAATTCCAGACAGAGGGAACAAGCTTCTACCCTGCAACCTGAATGATGGGCCCCTGACCAAGAGGCGAGGTTGGGGACAAGGATGCATCCGTGCTCAGCCACCCTCAAATGTGTGAGTGCGTGGGAGGAAGTGGAGGACTTTGGGACACCTAGGAGAAAGTGCGGGCTTCCAAGACGGAGTGCCCCCTCGACCAGCCCAGACGTGCCCAGAAACCAAATCCCAAGGAGGGGTCTGGCTAGGACAGCAGTTCGTGGACACAGCCCAGGGATGCAACTGTTCCTTCGACATTGGCTGAGCTCAGCTGTCAAACCCGAGCTCAGCTCTGGGGACTCAGTAAGGACTGAGAATACCCACCCCCTGACCTCAAGGAACTCACTGTCCCATGGGTGACATATATGTATGTGTGTAAACAACAGCAGAAGAAGTATGCTTAAAGTGTATAGAGACTAAAGTTCATTAGTGTCACCAGGCGTGGGCGTAAGTGAGGCAGAAAGGGGCCACTGAGCTTCTGCTAAGGGTGACAGAAAAATTTAGAAGCAGAGAGTGGTGATGGCTGAACAACATGATGAAAATAATTCATGACACTGAACTGTATGTACATGTAGAAAATATTAAAATGGCGAATGTTATTTACCACAACAAAAATAAAAAGAAGTATGGTATAGGGACCACGGGGGCTGTGGGAACCCTGAGAAGGCCCCTAACCAAGCCAGAGGGTCAGGGAAAGCTTCCCAGAGGAGGTGAAGAAAAAAAGGCATTGACTGCCACAAGATACCACTTCCCACCCACCAGGATGGCAACGGGCTTCCCTGGGTGGCGCAATGGTTAAGTGCTTGACCATCAGCAGGAAGGTTGGCAGTTGAACACATTCAGAGACACCTTGGAAGACAGGTCTCAAAATTTGCTTCTGAAAGGTCACAGCCTCGAAAACCCTCTTGAGCAGTTCTACTCTGCACACACGCAGTTGCCATGAGTCGGAATCCATCTGAAGGCAACTAACAACAACAAAGAAAGGCCCTTAAAAAAAATGGAAAATAAGCGTTGGTGATAATTGAAACCCTTGTACATTGCTGGTGGGAATGGAAAATGGCGCAGCTGCTGTGGACAACAGTTTGGCTGTTCCTCAAAAAGTTGAACACAGACTTAATATGACCCAGGAATTCCACTCCTGGGTATATACCCAAAAGAAACGAGAGCAGGGACTCAAACAGACATGTACACAAATGTTCATAGCAGCACTATTCACAATAACGAAAAGGTGGAAACAACTCAAGTGCCCATCAACAGATGAACGGGTGAACAAAATGCGGTCTCTATATACACTGGAATATTATTTAGCCACAAAAAGGAATGGATTTCTGATACATGCTATGACATGGATGAACCTCGAAAACGTTATGCTAAGTGAGCAAAAGTCGGACACAAAAGGTCACATATTGTATTATTCCATTTATATGAAACGTCCAGAACAGGTTAGTCCATAGAGAGAGAAAGTAGGTTAGTGTTCCCAGAGGATGGGGGAGTGATGCTAATGGTAGGGGCTTCCTTTGGGTGATGAAAATGTTTTGGAACTAGACAGTAGTGAAGGTTATACCACATTGTGCATACGCTAAAAACCACTAATTTGTACACTTTAAAATGGTGAATTGTAATGTGAATTTTCTCTCAATAGAAAGGAAAAGGAAAGCACTAACTGGCAAAGAAAGGGAGGAAGGGAGAAATGAGAGAAAACCAAGAAAGAAGAAATCATGTGACAAAGGAAACAGGAAATCCACTTCTGGATAGAGATCAAGAGTGATCCAAAGGTGACGGTACAGGAAGTAGCCAGGATGACGTCACCTGTGCCCTGGGCAGAAGGCCCCTGGAGAGATCTGTTCAAGAACATGACATTGGTAGAACAGATGGTGCACGTGAAAGACCTGACAACTGGCAGAGGGCCTGGAGTTAAATTGTGATAAGTACATTTAAAAAAAACAACCCATCAATTATTGCTCCAGGGAGAACAAAAAGTTGTTCAGGAAAAGAAGTCTCATCCTAGTATACTACCCGGCTTTGCTGTGATTGGCATTTACATGGGCATCAGAAAGTTCACACTGAATATCAATTGTGTCCACTCAGGCCCTCCGGGATGCAGATGCTAAGATGGATTTAGGAGCGCGAAAGATTCACTGGGAGAAGAAAAAAGGGGAGAAAGCAGAATTGGGTAGAAAGAGTCTCAGGCTACAACGCAGACCTGAAAAAGTCTTGGCCAACCCAATAGGGAGCTTGGGAGCAAAGACTGCCTACCACAAGTGTCCAACGATAAGCAGAAATGGCAGGGCTGAGTACCCCCATGAGGCCCATTTCCTGGCTGGAAGCTTCCCGGGGAGACCATTGCCTCAGCTCAAATGCTGCCCCAGGCCCCAAAGGCTCTGCTGCTGTCCACTAAATGCGCTCCCTACAGCTGAACAAGTTCTTTCTTGAAGGGAGATACAAGCCGAGTGCCTTTGTGGCTCACACTTCCATGACATAATTCTTATGGGAGGGTGGGGGCGGGGAGAGAGCAACAGACCAAGGACCTGGGTTGTAGGTAGAGTTGGCCAACCTTGTTGGAGGACTGAAAGTGGCATTAGGGGTGTCACAAAGACATCACAGCCTCTGGAGACCTTTGTTTCACCCATGCTCTTGCTTCACGGACTCACTTCTTCCCAGGGGTGAGGGCTTCCAGACGTAGCCCCAGGTATTCTCCCCAGATGTGGCCCCACCCAGGCCCTTCGGCCTCAGTCCCACAGTCAGGGTAGGTCCTGGGGAGTCCTGTGTTTCCTTTAACCTGCTGTAGACTGGCTATAGATAGGCCACCTCCATTTCTCCCACCTCTCAGCCCCTCCACCCCTCTTCAGGACCACTTGAGAAAAGAGCTGACAACCAGAACCATGGGATGTTCACTGAGGGGGCCTGAGCAGGCAAGTGGCTTAAGACTAGAGCACCACACATCTCAGCTTGCTGGGGACCCTCCCAGTGCATTCCCAGTGTCCCAGCAGGCGGACTGCTAGCCCACTCTTGCTTGTGAAGTATCTTGATCTGTACGATAAATCACAACACCATTGGCACATTTTCTCTGTAAAAGGCCAGACAACAGATATTTTAGGCTCTGCGTAGACTCTGTCGCAGCAACTTGGCTCCAACGTTGCAGAGTGAAAGCACCATTGGCTACCCAAACACAGGGTGTGTCTGCGTTACAATAAAGCTTTATTCACAAATACAGGAGACAGGCTGAATTAGCCAAGGGATTGTCTTACTTTCTCAATGCTGCCATAACAGGAATACCACAAGTGGGTGGTTTTAACAAACAGAAACTTTTTTTTTTTCACAGTTCAGGCGTCTGGAAGTCCGAATTCAGAGCTCTGGCTCTAGGGGAAGGCGCTCTCTGTCTGTTCTGGGGGAAAATCCTTGTTTCTTCCAGCTTCTCCTCCTCAGTTCCTTTGTGATCTCCATTTGGCATCAATTTTCCTCCATTTGTGCCTCCTTCTTTGCCTAATCTGCTTCTTTTATATCTCAGAAGCGGTTGGTTCAAAACACACCCTACGTTGGTATGGCCTCATTAACATAACAAAGAAAACTATTCCCTGGAAGGATTATATTCACATGTACCTAAAAACCCACTGTTGTAGAGTTGATTCCAACTCCTAGCAACCCTATAGGACAGAGTAGAATTGCCTGATAGGGTTTCCAAGGAGTGGCTGGTGGATTTGAACTGCCGACCTTTTGATTAGCAGCCAAGCTCTTAACCACTGTGCCACCAGGGCTCGAATCCCCTAAATTCAGCTGTGCTGGCAGGGGGCCCCCTGCTTACCAGGGTTACCAACCCAGCTGGCAGGGTTCTCTCATCCTCCCCCAGGAACGATGGTGACTGCAGTCCCCTGGTTTTGCCAGACCCTCGAGAATTCTAAAGGCCTGTCTGGCCTTATTTTACTGATAGGGCAGACCTCAGAGGGGTGAAAAGCTGTAGCCCAGAGAGGGGCAGGGCTTGTCCAAGGTCGCACAGCACCTGGGAAAAGTACAGCTGGGTGGACCCCAGCCCAGGGCCCTGTCTCTTGCTCTGAGCCAACTCCTTAAGGACACAGTGATCCCCAGGGATGGTCCCACATGATACCCCACCCTGACCCCAGCCCTCAGATTCCCACCTCATGGGCTCTCAGGGTGTTTAGAAGGGCAAGCCCCACCTGCCTTGGTGTGACAGTTGTAAGGAAAGGGGTAGAATCCTCAGGAGAGGCCAAGGCTGGGGGCCTCAGGGTAGCCTCTGCCTCCCCTCCCAGCTGTCCTCCTGCCCTCCACCACAAGCTTACCCAGCCCCAAAACACAAACCCAATCAAACTTGGTGGTCCTGAGACCCCTGGCTCTGGCAGGCCTCTCTCCCCGTGGGGCCAGCAGATGTGTCCTTGGATTCTCATAAGCCATCCGACCTCCCTGGGGTGCCCCCCACATCCCTCTCTGCCCCCCCCCCACCCCACTCTAGCATGGCTTGTTTCCCAGCCTGCTCCGGAAGGTCACTGTGGCTAGCGGCCTCTTAAGTAAGGAAGTACTTTCTTGGCCAGGGACAAACAGCTATCTCTCTTCCCTCTGGCATCCTCTTCAATCTCTTCCCCCTCTCCACTGCCAGCATTCAACCCCTACTCTTTACCCTCAGCACCCTCTTCTTTTCTATCCTCTCCCCATTATGAGCCTCTCCCCTCCCATCCAGTGTCCCCCAGCTCCATTCTCAACCTTTTCTCATCTCCTAGTGCCCCACCAGCACCTTCTCTTTCCCTATCGCACCCCAGTGTGTTGACTATGGTTAAGTGGTCATTGGTACCCACCCCATCTCACCCCAGTGTGTTGACTATGGTTAAGTGGTCATTGGTACCCACCCCATCTCACCCCACTGGGTTGACTATGGTTAAGTGGTCATTGGTACCCACCCCATCTCACCCCACTGTGTTGACTATGGTTAAGTGGTCATTGGTACCCACCCCATCTCCTTCTAGTGGGCCTTATAGATGGTGAGAATGAAACCAAAACCACATTTCTGTACTCCCTTGCAGCTAGGTTGTGGATGCAAAATTGGCTGTGGCCATTGGAAGCACTGATTTGACTATTATGAGTAATGCTGCAGTGAACATGAGTGTACAAGTATCTGTTTGATCCTTGCTTTTGGGTCTTTTGGGCATATCCTAGGAGTGGAATTGCTGGATCCTACAGTAATTCTTTGTTTAACTGTTGAACTCTTCAAGCCCCTGACATTCTTGCCTTGTTGTTTCTCAGTTATTGAGAACAAGACCCTCAATTTCGCCAGAGAATCATTTTCAAGTCACATCAAACAAGTATTTGTTGAGAAACTATTTTATGCTCAGCAGAGTCTGATTTAGGGTGAGGCAGCTGAAATGAAAGGAGGTGGAGAAGAGTGTGTTCCCCAGAGTTCCCCTATAGGAGAATATTCTAGAAGGATGGGGAGATCACTCTATCCTGGATGGAGGGTTCAAGCTTTTTGAGATTTTTTTGTTTGTGGCCAGATATATTGAGGTACAATTTACATCTAATAAAATCCACCAAGTGAACAGTCGAGTGTACACGACAGTCAATGAGTTTTGACAAATGTATAAAATGGTATAAGCACCATCACAATCAAGATGGAGAACACTTCTGTCTTGTGATAGGGTCTGTAGCTTGCTCATCTTTGTGTACCCAGACCCCAGCTCAGAGCCTGGTACACGGTTAATTTTGTGTGTCAACTTGGCTAGGCTATGATTCCCAGTGGTTTTGCCAAACATTAGACTAGTTACTGTTTCGTAATGTAATGTAACACAATGTAATATAATGTAATACAATGTATTATAATGTGATCATTTTTATATCCACTGCCGTGTAATCAGTTTGTTGAAAGGGGTGTTCCTTAGGTTGTGGTCTGCCTTCAGACTTTAAAATAGATATTTTGGCAGAACTTACTCTCTCTCTCCCCTCTACACTCCTCCCATTACCTGACCTATGGATCTTGGGTCAAAAGCCTACAGATGTCTCCAGCCTGCCGTCTTACCTACAGATTTTAAATTTGCCAGCCCCCTACAACCCCATGAGCCAGCGGAAGTCTCCAACCTGTTGTCTGACCTACAGATTTTGGATTTGTCAGCCCCTACAATTGTGTAGGCCAATCCCTGGAAGTAAATAAAAAAATCAATCTCTCTGTTTCTCTCTCTCTATATATACATATCTCTCTCTGTTGCTGCCAAGTCGATTCCAACTCATAGCGACCCTACAGGACAGAGTAGAACTGCCTCATAGAGTTTCCAGGGAGCACCTGATGAATTCAACTGCCGGCCTTTTGGTTAGCAGCCGTAGCTCTTAACCACGACACCACCAGGGTTTCCTCTCTGTATGTGCGTGTGTATAAATTACATGTATTAAATATATATTTTATATATGTGTACCTTTCTCCCACAGAGTGGATGGTGGGTTCCAACCACCAACTTTCTGGTTAGCAGCTGAGCACTCAACCACTGTGCCACCAGCATTCCTGCTTCTGTAAAGATTACAGTCTTTGAGACTCTATGGGGTGGTTTGATTCTGTTCCATAGGGTTGCTATGACTCAGAATCATCTCCATAACAATGGGTTTGGTTTTATATATTATATATGTATATATATATATATATTTTTTTTCCATAGAGCAAAATCATGGAGCCTGCTTAAAGTAAAAGCAAAAGAGGTTTATTGAGGGATAGGGCAATTCTCGAATCAGGGTGGCACAGAGTAACCAGGAAGTTACAAAGTACGCCACCAGTCAGAGGCTGCACAGGGCTTAAATATTAAAATATCAGGAACTAACAGTAAAAAATATTCTGATTGGCTAGCTAAAGTAAGTTCTTCTGATTGGCTATTTTTGGTAAAACATTAAGAACATGCCCAGGCAAGTTCTTTGTGTAAGAACAACATGGCCAGGCAAGTTCCTTGTATAAGTACTTTTCTACATACTAGTTAATCTACTTTCAACCACATTCTTCCTGAGGGCAAGCTGCCTCTCCCTTGTTTACCCACCAACAGTCATGGTTCACCCGCTCAGAAACAGAAGCAGAGCCTAGGACAAAATGGAGTCTGAGTCAGACCTTGCATAAAACATTTTAGTCATGGCAAGTACCCCAGATTTTGGAGTGCCCTTACACATTCCTTTCTTCTGATCATGGATTTCCATAGAATTTCTTTGACCACTATTATAAGAATTTCTTCTTCTGCATGGACTTCATAATACCTTCCCTTAGATGGCCACTTATTCTGATTAAGCTAATTTTTAAGACCCCAGATGCTACTTGTCAAGCGGTAGCCAGGCACCATCTACTTTCCTTCATTCCACCATGCCATAGCTTGGACACTCTGCTTCTTTGATTTTAAATTGGTGTGAGTGATGGTCAAGGCCACTACTTGGTTTTCTAAAATGCTCACTCAAGGTATGAGGTTAATTTCCTCTGAGAAACTATTTTCTTCAGGATACACAATTTTCTGCATAGCAAGGGGAGTGACAGTTTGATTCCAAGTATTAGAAAGGCATTTCATACAACATTTAACAAGAACTATATCAATAATTATTACAGTAATCAAGGTGATTAATCCAGTTTGTAGTATAGAGTCTAACCAAGAACCAATACCATTTGGTAACCAACTAAAAATGTCAAGCATAGGAGGAATTGAATGTAACCAGGTAGCTTTCTCATGAATCTTGCTAATATCTTGTTCTACTTTTCCTGAGGCATTTATCCAGGCACAGCACGAGGTATTAGCAATGGCACAGACTACCCTTTGTTGGGCTAGAAGGAAATCAAGAGCTATTCTGTTATCAAGGGATTCTAAAGACTTCTGTTGGGCTGCCATTCCTTCTGTAATATTATCAGTAATTTGAGCCATTGTAGTAGATAAATTACGAATAGCTCCTTCAAGCTGAGAATGCTGTAGCTGGGTGAGAGTGCTTGGAGGAATACTCATCGCATCCCAGGTTATCAGCTATTGGATTACCTTGTGGCATAAAGCCTCTCTTATTCTTAGAGAGGATTTTAAATCACCAGTCCAGTGTTTACTTTTATTATATGTTCAGATATCTAAGAGGATTTCTAAAGTCCTTAGGTGCATTGACTGTCATGTTCCAACCACCTAAGCAAGGCAATACCAAGGCATAAGGATGGGAACAGAACTGACAAACAAATTTGTGGTTGGGAAGGATTTTCATACAACATTGTTTTAAAGAACAATTAAAATAATTACTGATTTACCCTAAACATAGTCTCTAGGCTGATCTTTGGAGTCTGTTTCCCTGAAACACTGAGTTCTTCAAAAGAGCACAATGCCCAAGGGCAATGGCCTGAATGGGTTACCCCAACTTCCATGAAAGCCAGAAATTTGGGTAGCAAATTAAGAAGTAAAACAGAGACATTAACAACAATATTAGACCAATTGTCTGAAAAAACCCATGAAACCATGACCCGAAGGTCTTTGAACTTAGGAAACAAGTTCCATTTTGTGTTTGTACATAACTGCTTTTCATGTGCCTCAGCAGCAAGGACATTTTGTAAAACCTTAGACTGCATATTAATATAAACACAGCAATGTTCATCAACTGTTCCTTGGGAGACTAACAGGAAATCTAATGCCATTCTATTTTGTCTTCTAATTCGAGAGTTATAATATCTAAACTCATTCAAAGTCTGATTACTTCCTTTAATGCAAGAGCCAGCTATTTCAGTACTAATAGCACTATGCTGACTATAAAATAATCTATGGTAAGAATATTCTCATCTCCTAATTCTCCTTTCTAATGTCTTCAAGGTTTCTTTTCTAGTCTCGATTTTACATTACTCTCATATTTCTTATTTTTCCTCTTGGTTAATTGATTACATATAAATGCATAGCAATAGCAAACAAGAACCAGTCCAAATCTGCAGATAAAAACAAGAAACTCATTAGTTAGATAATTTAGGAGAAAGGAGGAAAAAAGTTTCTTATATCCAGAAAATAGGATATTAAAATATGAGCAATATTCCTATAGGAAACCCATAGTAATCCTTTAGTCCACTCAGTCCTAGGTAGTTAATTTCTGTTCCTGGATTAGCTGCAGTGTATGAAGCTCACCAGCTTCTATACCAGAGTTCTGGAAATCTTGATTCAGTCTAGTAGGATCCACATTCAAAATATCACAGTCCTTTTCATAAGTCCAATATAGGCGATTTTTTGTTGGAATATTTTGGTCAAGCATTTCAGCAAGTCAGCAAAGCAAAAGCTTATCTGCAGGTGACAAAATTTAGTAATGGCCGTGATTAATTTATAATAATATTTATTAAAAGTGAAAGATCTGATGGGAATTAATTATAAAACTAACGCAAAGCCAAGTAAATTTTAAAAACTTTAGATGAAAATATCTCCAAACTTAATGATTAAACTTATTTCCAAAGAGCTTCAGATATAACACATAATAATTTTGAGACATGATATCATATAATCAGGATATACCAAGAATAACAGTAAGAAACCCAATCCTTTGCTTTAGATGCTATTTGACACCAAATATTCTTTAAAACCTCATAAGCTAACCCATCAAATGTTAGCTAGACAGATAACATTAACCGTATCAAATAAATTCCTTAAAAAAAAAAAAACTTTTTAAATTTTGTCTTTGTTGCATATCTCATAACTTTTCAAGTGGCAAAAATGTACACACATTAACAGACCTGAATATATATACATATTCTTTCTCTGAGGCATAAAAAGCAAAGGTATGTAAACTTACATTATAACAAATATCTATTAACTCGATTTAATGTCTTAAAGATCTTGAAAATTATTTTAAGCCTATCGCTATGGTTAAGGTTGTGTGTCAACTTAGCTGGGCCATGATTCTCAGTGGTCTGGCAGTTATGATGTAGTTTGGTAACTATGT
This sequence comes from Elephas maximus indicus, assembly GCF_024166365.1. NCBI lineage: Eukaryota > Metazoa > Chordata > Mammalia > Proboscidea > Elephantidae > Elephas > Elephas maximus. The sequence goes on along the minus strand of NC_064820.1, from coordinate 214,758,265 downwards.
AAGGGTGTAATCATCGCCATAATGAGATCTGATATAATGTAATCACCTCCATGATGAGATCTGTTATGAGCAGCCAATCAGTGTAAAGGGATTTTCCTTGGGGGTGTGGCCTGCATCCAAACTAGGTGGACTTTCTGGCAAATCTCATTGGCTTTTGCTCTCTCTGGATCCTGCAGCTGGATCCTGCTCATCTGACCTCTGGTTCTTGGAACTTGAGCTATCGGCTTATCAGCCAGTCTTGGAATTTGTCAGCCTCTGCAGCTTATGGCCTGCCAATCCTGGATTTACCAGCCCCTGCAGCTATGTGAATCAGGAGAAGCCTCCAGTCTGACTGGGACTTGGGACTTTCTAACCTCTACAGCCATGTGAGCCATTTCCTTGATATAAATCTCTCTCTATATGTATTTATACACTTCACTGGTTTTGCTTCTCTAGAGAATCCAGCCAAGATACCCATAAAACATAATTACTATTTGTCTTCATTCAAACTTTTACCATTTCTCCTATTTTCCCCAATCTAAGTTTAGCCTTTTAAGATTTTAAGATCAACTAGTTTTGGAAACCATAAAATCTCTGCTTCTCTGACTGAATCATTGATATGGATATAAATTTAAGTCCTTGGCTAGGGGTGGGAACAATTCCCCAGGCCATTTCAGGTATGTCTTATTGTGATTTCTATGTTTTGGCTTCTAGAATTCCCCTACAATAGAGAGAACTTGTTTAAAGTTCTTTTATGATGGGGGTCCACTCAATTTCTGATAATGATAGTAAGACACCCCCATGCATTTGTCAGTTTGTCATATTGTGGGAGCTTGCATATTGCTGCGATGCTGGAAGCTATGCCACTGGTATTCAAATACTAGCAGGGTCACCCATGGCAGACAGATTTCAGCTGAGCTTCCAGACTAAGACAGACTAGGAAGAAGGACCTGGCAGTCTACTTCTGAAAAGAATTAGCCAGTGAAAACCTTATAAATAGCAGAGGAGCCCTCAACAAGGTGGACTGACACAGTAGCTGCAACAATGGGCTCAAGCATAACAATGATGGTGAGGATGGCACAGGACTGGGCAGTGTTTCATTCTATTGTACATAGGGTTGCTGTGAGTTGGAACCAACTCAATGGCACCTAACAACAACAATAACATAGTAAGACAGAATTTTTATTATTTTCTTTTGTCTTAAGAGGTCTTCACGTCGTTGGGAGGCATCCTTCAAAGGCTTCCCTGGAGCTTGGTCTCAGAGGCTGGGGGCCAGGGTAGCCTGATCTTGCCCCAGCCTCCCTCTTTTTTGACTCATGGTAGAAGACAAAAACAGATCATCCCAATTCATTTACATATGTTTAAGTTGGCCCAGGTATTTTGAAAGACAAAAGATAACAAAATTCTTGCCCTTTTGCTATTCTCTTGGTAAGCAGTTTTGCCTTCTCTTCTTTATAATCTTTTATCTACATGGTAGATATCAAAGCTCCTTAGAAAAATGAACCCATCAGTTTTTGGAAATTATACCTTTTGATCAAATAAAACACATTTCATATAATATCTAGCTGAAGTTACTTAGAAAGGTTTTGCTTTTAAGATTGACATACTACAGAACATAAAAATCTTTATCAGAACGAATTCATTTTCATTAATTCCTGGAAATATTCTGACTTAAATTTATATAAACACTTATTTATCATTAAATCAATTCTAATTTAACAATACAATCCAGAGGTAGGAAATTATTACATTTTTCATAACACTACCTCTTGCATGCTTTATAGGCTCCTTTAAAGAAGAAATGTAGAATTTTTTAAAAAATCTTTTTGAGGCCTCAGTATTTCTTCAGTGCACTTTTCAAATGAACCAATTTGTATTAAAGTTTCTCAGAGTGGTTTCTGAAAGCCTAATTCCTAAGACAGGCACAAGAAGCAGTTTTTCTTGGAAACAAGGCTTAGGGCAACCTCATGACAGCACACCGAGGAGGTGGGGGGAGGCGGGGGAAGAAACCTAAATCGATTGCTTGCTCTAGATCAAAACTGAAGTCCTCAAAATAGAATATTAATCCACATTTCTAGGTGACTCACTGCAGATTTCATCCAAGTGGACACCATCTTGGGTGAGAATTACACACTCACTGGGAGACAGCTCAAACAATGGGCTTAGAGGGTCACTGCCTGTGTTCTTCCTTGAGATTTTCCATTTTATGACAATCAGCAACAGCATAACACTTTTTTTTTTTTTATTGTGCTTTAGGTGAAAGTTTACAACTCAAGCTAATTTCTCATTCAAAAATTTATACATACATTGTTTTGTGACAGTAGTTGCAATCCCTGCAATGTGACAGCACACTCCCCCTTTCCACCCTGGGCTTTCTGTATCCATTCAACCAGTTCCTATCCCTTCCTGCCTTCTTATCCTGCTTTCGGGCAGGAGCTGCCCATTTGGCCTCGTATATCTGATTGAACTAAGAAGCACTTTCCTCACGAGTATTATTTTTGTTTTATAGTCCTCTTTGTCTGGTATGGGCTTTGGCAATGGTTTCAGATCCGGGTTAACAGTGCATCCAGGGGCCATAGTTTCAGGGGTTCCTCCAGTTTCTGTCAGATCATTAAGTCTGGTCTTTTTATGTGAATTCGAGTTCTGTTCTACATTTTTCTCCTGCTCTGTTCGGGACTCTCTGTTGTGTTCCCTGTCAGGGCAGTCATTGGTGGTAGCTGGCCACCATCTAGTTCTTCTGATCTCAGACTGTTGGAGTCTCTGGTTCATTTGGTCCTTCAGTCCTTTGGGCTAGTACTTTCCAGCACAACACTCTTAAAACAACATAACACAAAACAAGGTAACACACACACACACAAGCACACACACACATAAAAGTAGCTATGCAATTCCAAGTTGTTTCAGTCTAAGGCTATCAAAGGTCTCCCTCAGATCCAGTTTGAAAATCCTTTCCCAAAACACTGTCAAGTAACCTTTGCCCCCAAACCTGGAACAAGTAACCCCTACAACTTTTCTAGTCTTGGCATTCCAGGGCAGGGGCTTTTGTAAGTTTCTCCATTAATATTTATGATAATTTCTCTCTGTAAATTTAGTGCCATCAAGGGAGAGGGAAAAACTCCTGTTAGATCCATTTTCAGTCACCAGTGTGCTTGCAGGTTCAATCACCAGTGACCTTCTTTGATTCTCTCTTTTTCGTGGTGGGCCAAAGAATTTGGGCTGCCCATGAAATCATTCTGGGACCTTTGGAGGGCAGACGAAGCTGCCCATTTTATAGCTGAGTCAGCTAAGTTATTGTCTTTGATTTCTTCTGTTTGAGAGCTCTCTTTAGGTTGATGGGCCTGGATTTTAATAACAGCAATTGCAGAGGGAAGCAGTAAAGCCTCCAGGAAGCTGGCCATTACAGGACAGTTTTTAAGTAGTGTCATGGATGAAGTAAGAAACTTTTGATGTTTTTATAAGTATCCTGTCTTAGTTATCTAGTGATGCTATATCAGAAATACCACAAGTGGATAGCTTTAACAAACAGAAATTTATTCTCTCACAGTCTAGTAGGCTAGAAGTCCAAATCAGGGTGCCAGTTCCAGGGGAAGTCTTTGTCTCTCTGTCGCTCAGGGGGAAGGTCTTTCTCATCAATCTTCCCCTGGGATAGGAACTTCTCAGGCACAGGAACCCTGGGTCCAAAGGATATGCTCTGCTTCTGGCACTACTTTCTTAGTGGTATGAGGTCCCCATGTCTCTCTGCATGTTTCTCCTTTTTATATCTCAAAAGAAATTGATCTAAGACACAATCTAATCTTACAGATTGAGTTCTGCCTTATTAACATAACTGCCACTAATCCCACCTCAAAAACATCATAGAGATAGTATTTACGACACGTAGGAAAATTACATCAGATGACAAAATGGTGGACAATCACACAGTACTGGAAATCATGGCCTACCCGAATTGATGCACATTTTTTGGTGACACAATTCAATCTATAATACATTCCAAAAGCATACCTTGAGTCTGTAAAATGTTTACTGACCATCCTGAAGCCAGTCTGCAGGCCCCTGCAAGTGCGATCAATTCAGCTTATTGGGCTGAAGTAATTTCAGGGAGAGTGCCACTCTTGAAAACAGTGGTAGAAGTAGTCACAGCATATCCTCCCCACTAATGAGAACTAGTAGGAGTAGGTTTAAATATCATCAACAAAAGGATTAAATCTAGATTAGCAAGGAGAGTTTCTTGTAGATGACAAAAAGTTGATTAGTTAAATCTAATTTTCCCGATCAGATAAAGGCAATAAATTAGCAGGGCTCCAGTTGGAAACCCTAAAGCTGGTAGTGTTTTTGAATATAAGACCCCAAACCAACATCTCAGTAGGGGGAAATTCAAGCTTATTTATAAAGGATGTTTTAAAAGTCTTTTAAAGTTAAATTAACATATACTTTAGATGGGACTGGGTCTGGTTAGATGGATTCTCTAAGGTCTCTTCAAGACCACTCAGTGTAAATTTGCCTTGAAGGGCTTTTTAATTTGTTTTTCTTGCTTTGTATTGAGGGTTCTTATTTCTGGGAACTCAGAAAGCTGTTATGTGGGAGTCTAATATTTTCTAGTCTCATGAGCCTCCTATTTCTTGTTTCTTTATGGCTCAAATCAGTTCTTTTATTTTCAGATTAGAAGGATATCCATTTGCTTGATTATTATTGGATTAGTTGATAGAAACCAGGGAATCCAGGTTGGTAAGCTTTAATAAGAATTCTAAGTTCTTCCTCAGTATATTCTTTAGTGAGGAGGAAAAAAAAAAAAGGTAAGGTAAACAGAGTAAGCTGCTGGTGAAGGGGCAGAGGAAGCATCTGTAAAATTCTGGCAAATTCGGACAGAGTAAGCTGCTGATGAAGGGGCATAAAGAGAAATGTCAGGCACCTGAGGTTGTAATTCTTTATGTAGTTTAGTAAATCTTGAGATTGTATCTTACAGGGTGGCAATTTTACTCTCCTACTGTCTTTTGGATGCCTCCTGGAACCAATCAAAAAATGATCCCATTTTTGTTGCAGCTGGAGTGCCTGCGGCCACCAGGCACTTCCCATTTTCACTAGGATAGCAAACACTGTCTTTCTCTCACCAAGACAGCAAACGCTATCTTTCTCTCACAAAGATAGCAGACAAATATATGCATGGTTTACCTTGAAACTTGCTCCAGAGATGTAGGCACGCAAAAAGACCTTAATGTGCTGCCTAGGGAAACGAAAGTAACTTGTGGCTAGACTGAATAACCACAGTGGTAGGACTGAAGAGTTGCAACCCAAGACATCCAAAAAAGGAGATAGAAAGAAACTGATAATAAACCTCGAAGGAACTCAACGCAAAGCATGCAGAGGTTCAGTTTTAGAGTGCTTACCTAGAGAAAACCCCTAAGAGTCATGGAGTCAAATTGAGCTCAAAAGGCTTGAGCAGACATGTTGATGCTCTGGGTTTATAGGTTCTCTGGGGTCACTGGAGACAAGATGCCTTTGAACCCCACTTCTGACACCAAAATCTCATAAAGGAAAATTAAAGTCTGCTTAAAGTAAAAGCAAAAAAGGCTTGTTGAGGAATAGAGTGATTCGTGAATCTGGGTAGCACAGAGTAGCCAGGAAGTTACAAAGTGCTTCACCAGTCAGAGGCTGCACAGGGCTTAAATATTAAAATATCAGGAACTAACACTAAAAAATATTCTGATTGGCTAGCTAAAGTGAGTTCTTCTGATAGGTTATTTTTGGTAAATCATTTAGGACATGGCCAGGCAAGTTCCTAGTGTAAATGCCTTTCTACATACTAGTTAATCTACTTTTAACTACATTCTTCCTGAGGGCAAGGTGCCCCTCCCTTGCTGTCTTAGTCATCTAGTGCTGCCATAACAGAAATACCACAAGTGGACGGCTTTAACAAAGAGAAATTTATTTTCTCACAGTCTAGTGGGATACAAGTCCAAATTCAGGGCATCAGCTCCAGAAGAAGGCTTTCTCTCTCTGTCGGCTCTGGAGGAAGGTCCTTGTCCTCAGTCTTCCCCTGGTCAAGGAGCTTCTCAGGCACTGGGACCCCATGTCCAAAGGATGTGCTCTGCTCCCAGTGCTGCTTTCTTGGTGGTATGAGGTCCCCAACTCTCTGCTTGCTTCCCTTTCCTTTTAACTCTTAAGAAGTAAAAGGTGGTGCAGGCCACACCTCAGGGAAACTCCCTTTACATTGGATTGGGGAGGTGACCTGAGTAAGGGTGGTGTTACAATCCTGCCCTAATCCTCTTAACATAAAATTACAATCACAAAATGGAGGACAACCACACATGGCCTAACCAAGTTGATACGCAGATTTTTTGGGGGACATAATTCAATCCATGACACTTGCTTACTCACCAACAGTCATGGGTCACTTTCTCAGAAACAGAAGCAGAGCCTAGGACAAAACAAAGTCTGAGTCAGACCTTATATAAACCACTTTGGTCATGCTGAGCACCCTTACACAATATACATATATCTCACTGGTTCAGCTTCTCTGGAGAACCTTGACTAAGACATTTTTGTACCGAGAGTGGTTCTAGAGGAACAGAATCTTAAAGATGGGTTCTATGAATTTGTTTTGGTGTTTCTGGAATTGGTTCTTAAATCTGGGTAGATTTAAAGATAGTCGTTAAGAATTATAGCTGCTAACCAAAAGGTCAGCAGTTCGAATCCACCAGGTGCTCCTTGGAAACCCCATGTTCTACCACAGTTCTACTCTGTCCTTTAGGGTTGGTATGAGTAGGAATTGACTAGATGGCAATGGGTTTGTTTGTTTGTTTTGGTTTAATGGCTGTACTTCTAGGAGTAAAGAGGGCACTGTTTGTCCATGGCATGATATGTATCTCAATTATCTAGTGCTGCTATAACAAAAATACTATAGTGGATGGCTTTAACAAGCAGAAATTTATTCTCTCACAGTCTAGGAGGCTAGAAGTCTGAATTCAGGGTGTCAGCTCCAGGGGAAGTCTTTCTCTCTCTGTCAGCTCTGGGGGAAGGTCCTTGTCATCAATCTTTCCTGGTCAAGGAATTTCTCAATGCAGGGCCCCAGGTCCAAAGGACATGTTCTTCTCCTGGCTCTAGTTTCTTGGTGGTATGAGGTCCCCCTGTCTCTCTGCTTTCTTCTCTCTTTTATATCTCGAAAGACACAACCTAATCTTGTAGATTGAGTCCTGTCTCATTAACAAAATGCCACTGAACCCATCTCATTAACATCATAGAGATAAGATTTAGAACACATTGGAAAATCACATCAGATGACAAAATGGTGGACAATCACACAATACTGGGAATCATGGCCTAACCAGGTTGACAGATATTTTGAGGGGACACAATTCAGCCCATAACAATATGGCAATAAAGATACACAAAATATCACAATTGGACAGTCCTAATCAAATATTTATGATATTCAAGTATTTTATACCTTAGAAATTTTTTGTGAAACTGATCTTTTTAACAAAATTGGCTGCTTGCTCCTATGTTTTGATAGAAAAAGTGGGGAAAGAAAGGGATGAGCACAAAGCTTTAAAGTCCAGCTCAAGGCCACATAAAGGACCTGAAAATTCTATGTGTGCCCTGAAAAAAGCCTTATCTGCTATAGTAACAGAGCTGAGATTGCTGAAGACCAAACCCAGAGTCTTAAGAGTGGCTGAATTACAAGGCCAACTGAATTTCTTAACTTAGTAAGTTTCCTGAGTTTAAAGTGAGGGCATCGATTGGGAAGAAATGGGATTCTGAAAATTGAAATGGGGACATATGAGCAGGTAATAATGAAGCTGAGAACACTAAGCCCCTAAATTCTCTTGAATCACCTTTGCCAGTAGAATTAACCCTTCTGCCCCCATCTGATGAGATTAATCCAGCTTTGTTTGAGGAATCTTTGCCTGAGACATCTTCTGAGGCAGGTGCCTTGCAAGATATTGCTGAATGTCCTCAGGACCCACCCCCAACACTGGCCTTTGCTTCTAGACCTATAACTAGACTCAAGTTCCAGCAGGCCTCAAAAGGTGAGATACAAAGTGTGACTCATGAAGAGGTATGCTACACTCCAAAATAACTACTTGATTTTGCTAATTTATGTAGACAGAAATCCAGGGATTATGTGTGGGAATGGCTATTAAGAACATGGGATAATGGTGCAAAGGACACAAAGGTGGATCAGTTTGAATTTATTGATATAGGCCCACTAAGTAGAGATTCTAAACTCAATGTTTCAGCTTGAGGGGGTAGCAAAGGACTTAACAGTTCATTTTGTTGGTTGGCTGAAACATGAACCAAAACGTGGTCTATACTAAATGAAGTTGAAATGCTAGAACTGCCTTGGTATACCGTAGAAAAAAGTATACAAAGGCTTAGGGAAACTGAAATGTTAAAGTGGTCTATCATGTCAGACACACCCACTTACCCCAGAGGTGCCCAGAGGACACACCTTTTACCACAATTGTGAAGAATAACTTTGTGAGGGGAGCCCCAGCATTCTTGAAGAGTGCTGTGATTGCTCTTCTATGTAGGTCAGATATTACAGTGGGAACCACCCTCCCTGAATTGGGGAACCTAACTACAATAGGGGTGACTGGATTTGTGGGTTACAGGGGTGAAATGACAATACTTAATTACCAAAGACAAGATGAGTATGGTTGCTATAGTGGACAGCAAAGTCAAAGCAGTAATCAGAACAGTCTGACTCACATGGACTTTTGGCATTGGCTAATTAGTCATTGTGTCACTAGGATTGAAATAGGTCCAAAACCTACTAAATATTTACTTGGTATGTGTAAGCAGAAGAGTTCCAGGTAAAGTGAACAGCAGCCTAACTTGTATAACCAAAATAAGAGAGTCACAGCTACTCAATCAATTCCCAGACTTGAGCCAGTTTACAGACTTCTGACCCCTTGAATGAAGGGGAGGCTGGATCACTTTGAGGAAGGGCCCCACTACCCTGCCAAAAATTTTACTTTAATTTTTCTCCCAGCCTTCCCCAAAGGGATCTATGGCCTTTTACTATGGTGACTGTTCATTGAGGAAAAGGAAATAATCAGACTTTTGGGGGATTACTGAACACTGGCTCTGAACTGATTCTAATCCCAGGAAACCCAACACATTACTGTGGTTCACCAGTCAGAATAGAGGTGTGTGAAAGTCAGGTTTTTAATAAGTCTTACCTCAGGTTTGTCTCACAGTGGCTCCAGTGGGTCCCTGAACTCACCCTGTAGTGATTTCCCCAGTTATAGAACACATAATTGGAATAGACATACTCAGCAACTGGAAGAATTGTCACATTTGATCCCCACACAAGTAAGTAGAGTATGGGCTATTATGGTATGAAAGGCCAAGTGGAAGCCATTAGAACTGCCTCTACCTAGGAAAATAGTAAACCAAAAGCAATACTGCGTTCCTGGAGGAACTGCAGAGACTTAAAGGATGCAAAAGTGGTGATTTCACAACATCCCCATTCAACTTATCAATTGGCCTGTACAGAAAACAGATGAATCTTGAAGAATTATAGTGGATTATTATAAACTTAACCAGGTGGTGCATCCAATTGCAGCTGCTGTTTCAGACATGGTTTCTTTGCTTGAGCAAATTAATAAATCTCCTAGTACCTGGTACACAGCTATCGATCTAGTTAATCAATGTGTTTTTCTCAATTCCCATTTGCTTTCGTCTGGCAAAGCCAGCAATACTCCTTCACTGTCCTACCTCAGGAGTATATCAACTCTCCAGTCCTATGCCATAAGTTAGTCTGCAGGTACCTTGATCACCTTGCCCTTCCACAAGATGTTACACTGGTCCATTTCATTGATGACATTATGCTGATTGGGCTAAGTAAGGAAGAAATATCAGTGATTCTACACTTTCTGGTAAGACATTTGTGTGCTACCAAAAAAAAAAAAACTCAATGCTGTTGAGTTGTTTCCAACTCACAGTGACTCCACTGAACAGGATAGAACTGCCCCACAGTGTTCCCAAAGCTGTAAATATTTATGGAAGCAGACTGCCACATCATTGTCCTGTGGAGCAGCTGGTGGGTTGAATGGTCAATCTGTCAGTTAACAGCTGAGCACATAACCACTGTGCCACCAGGGCTCCTATCTGTGTGGTAGAGGGTGGAGGGGCTACATGCAACAACTTACCCTTCACTTTAGAAGGAATATCTCATGGCGTTCCACACCAGTGGACCCCTAGGAATTTCACTGAGGTTGAAGGCATCTACAAGTTGGTCAGGTTAATTTTCCACCCTCTATTTGGAATTTTTTTTTTTTTTTTTGCGTGCTACAGGATGGAAAATTAACCCAACAAAATATCAGACATTTTCCACCTCAGTGGAATTCTACAAGTCCAGTGGAGTGGGGCATGTCAAGATATTCCTTCTAAAGTGAAGGAATAGTTGTTGCATCTGGCCCCTCCTACAACTAAAAAGGAGACACAACACCTACCAGGTCTCTTTGGGTTTTGGAGGCAACGTACCCTTCATTAGGGTGTGCCACTCAGGCCTATTTATCAAGTTAATCGAAAATCTGCTAGTTTTTTTTCTTATAATTTTTATTGTGCTTTAAGTGAAAGTTCACAAATCAAGTCAGTCTCTCACACAAAAACCCATCTACACCTTGTTACACACTCCCTATTACTCTCCCCTTAATGAGACAGCCCACTCTCTCTTTTCGTGCCCATTTCACCAACTTCTAACCCGCTCCACCCTCTCATCTCCCCTCCAGGCAGGAGATGCCAACATAGTCTCAAGTGTCCACCTAATCCGAGAAGCTCACTCCTCACCAGCATCCCTCTCCAACCGATTGTCCAGTCCAATCCATGTCTGAAGAATTGGCTTCGGGAATGGTTCCTGTCCTGGGCCAACAGAAGGTCTGGGGGCCATGACCAGTGGGGTCCTTCTAGTCTCCGTCAGACCATTAAGTCTGGTCTTATAAGAATTTGGGGTCTGCATCCCACTGCTCTTCTGCTCCCTCAGGGGTTCTCTGTTGTGTTCCCTGTCAGGGCAGTTATCGGTTGTAGCTGGGGACCATCTAGTTCTTCTGGTCTCAGGATGATGTAGGCTCTGGTTCATGTGGCCCTTTCTGTCTCTTGGGCTCATAATTGCCTTGTGTCCTTTGTGTTCTTCATTCTCCTTTGATCCAGGTGGGTTGAGACTATTGGTACATCTTAGATGGCTGCTTGCTAGCGTTTAAGACCTCAGATGCCACTCTTCAAAGTGGGATGCAGAATGTTTTCTTAATAGATTTTATTATGCCAATTGACTTAGATGTCCCCTGAAACCATGGTCCCCAGATCCCTGCCACTGCTACTCTGGCCTTTGAAGCGTTCAGTTTATTCAGGAAACTTCTTTGCTTTTGGTTTAGTCCAATTGTGCTGACGTCTCCTGTATTGTGTGCTGTCTTTACCTTCACCTAAAGTAGCTCTTATTTACTATCTAATCAGTAAATAACCCTCTCCCACCGTCCCTCCCTCCCCCTCTCATAACCACAAAAGAATGTTTTCTTCTCAGTTTAAACTACTTCTCAAGTTCTTATAATAGTGGTCTTATACAATATTTGTCCTTCTGCAACTGACTAATTTCACTCAGCATAATGCCTTCCAGGTTCCTCCATGTTATGAAATGTTTCACAGATTGCTCACTGTTCTCTATCAATGAGTAATATTCCATTGTGTGAATATACCATGATTTATCCATTCATCCGTTGATGGGCACCTTGGTTGTTTCCATCTTTTTGCTATTGTAAACAGTGCTGCAATAAACATGGGTGTCCATATATCTGCTCGTGTAAAGGCTTTTATTTCTCTAGGATATATTCCCAGGAGTGGGATTTCTGGGTCATATGGTAGTTCTATTTCTAGCTTTTTAAGGAAGCACCAAATCGATTTCCAAAGTGGTTGTACCATTTGACATTCCCACCAGCAGTGTATAAGTGTTCCAATCTCTCCACAGCCTCTCCAACATTTACTATTTTGTGTTTTTTGGATTAATGCCAGCCTTGTTGGAGTGAGATGAAATCTTATTGTAGTTTTGATCTGCATTTCTCTAATGGCTAATGATCATGAACATTTCCTCATATACCTGTTAGCTACCCGAATGTCTTCTTTAGTGAAGTGTCTATTCAAATCTTTTGCCCATTTTTTAATTGGGTTATTTGTCTTTTTGCAGTTGAGTTTTTGCAGTATCATGTAGATTTTAGAGATCAGGCGCTGATCAGAAATGTCATCGCTAAAAACTTTTTCCCAGTCTGTAGGTAATCTTTTTACTCTTTTGGTGAAGTCTTTGGATGAGCTTAGGTGTTTGATTTTTAGGAGCTCCCAGTTATCTAGTTTTTCTTCTGCATTCTTTATAATGTTTTGTATACCGTTTATGCCATGTATTAGGGCTCCTAACGTTGTCCCTATTTTTTCTTCCATGATCTTTATCGTTTTAGATTTTCTATTTAGGTCTTTGATCCATTTTGAGTTAGTTTTTGTGCATGGAGTGAGGTATGGGCCTTGTTTCATTTTTTTGCAGATGGATATCCAGTTATGCCAGCACCATTTGTTAAAAAGACTGTCTTTTTCCTATTTAACTGTTTTGGGGCCTTTGTCAAATATCAACTGCTTATATGTGAATGGATTTATGTCTGGATTCTCAATTCTGTTCCATTAATCCATGTATCTTGTTGTACCAGTACCAGGCTGTTTTCACTACTGTGGCAGTATAGTAGGTTCTAAAATCAGGTAAAGTAAGGCCTCCCACTTTGTTCTTCTTTTTCAGTAATGCCTTATTTATCCGGGGCCTCTTTCCCTTCCATATGAAGTTGGTGATTTGTTTCTCCATCTCATTAAAGAATGTCCTTGGGATTTGGATCAGAATTGCATTAAATGTATAGATTGCTTTTGGTAGAATAGACATTTTTATAATGTTAAGTCTTCCTATGCATGAGCAAGGTATGTTCTTCCACTTATGTAAGTCTCTTTTGGTTTCCTGCAGAAGTGTACTGTAGTTTTCTTTGTATAAGTCTTTTATATCTCTGGTAAGATTTATTCCTAAGTATTTTATCTTCTTGGGGGCTACTGTAAATGGCATTGATTTGGTGATTTCCTCTTCAATGTTCTTTGTGTTGGTATAAAGGAATCCAACTGATTTTTGTATGTTTATCTTGTATCCCGATACTCTGCTGAACTCTTCTGTTAGTTTCAGTAGTTTTCTTGAGGATTCCTTAGAGTTTTCTGTGTATAAGATCATGTCATCTGCAAATAGAGATACTTTTACTTCTTCCTTGCCAATCTGGATGCCCTTTATTTCTTTATCTAGCCTAATTGCTCTGACTAGGACTTCCAGCACAACATTGAATAAGAGTGGTGATAAAGGGCATCCTTGTCTGGTTCCCGATCTCAATGGGAATGCTTTCAGGCTTTCTCCATTTAGGGTGATGTTGGCTGTTGGCTTTGTATAAATGTCCTTTATTATGTTGAGGAATTTTTCTTCTATTCCTATTTTGCTGAGAGTTTTTATCATGAATGAGTGTTGGACTTTGTCAAATGTCTTTTCTGCATCAATTGATAAAATCATGTGATTCTTGTCTTTTGTTTTATTTATGTGGTGGATTACATTAATTGTTTTTCTAATGTTGAACCATCCCTGCATGCCTGATATGAATCCCACTTGGTTATGGTGAATTTTTTTTTTTTATGTATTGTTGAATTCTATCGGCTAGAATTTTGTTGAGGATTTTTGCATCTACGTTCCTGAGGGATATAGGTCTATAATTTTCTTTTCTTACGGTGTCTTTACCTGGTCTTGGTGTCAGGGATATGGTGGCTTCATAGAATGAGTTTGGTAGCATTCCGTCCTTTTCTATGCTCTGAAATACCTTTAGTAGTAGTGGTGTTAACTCTTCTCTGAAAGTTTGGTAGAACTCTGCAGTGAAGCCGTCCAGACCAGGGCTTCTTTTTGTTGGGAGTTTTTTGATTACCTTTTCAATCTCTTATTTTGTTATGGGTCTATTTAGTTGTTCCAGCTCTGTTTGTGTTAGTTTAGGTAGGTAGTGTGTTTCTAGGAATTCATCCATTTCTTCTAGGTTTTCAAATTTGTTTGAGTATAGTTTTTCATAGTAATCTGATATGATTCTTTTACTTTCAGTTAGGTCTGTTATAATATCGCCCCTCTCATTTCTTATTCAAGTTATTTGCTTCCTCTCCTGTTTTTCTTTTGTCAGTTTGGCCAGTGTTTTATCAATTTTGTTCATTTTTTTAAAAAAACAGCTTTTGGTCTTGTTAATTCTTTCAATAGTTTTTCTGTTTTCTATTTCATTTAGTTCAGCTCTAATTTTTATTATTCATTTTCTTCTGGTGCCTGTGGGTCTCTTTTGTTGCTCTCTTTCTATTTGTTCAAGTTGTAGGGATAATTCTTTGATTTTGGCCCTTTCTTCTTTTTGGATGTGTGCATTTATTGATATAAATTGGCCTCTGAGCACCGCTTTTGCTGTGTCCCAAAGGTTCTGATAGGAAGTGTTTACATTCTCATTGGATTCTCTGAATTTCTTTATTCCATCAATAATGTCTTCTATAATCCAGTCTTTTTTTTTATTGTTCAGTTTCCAAGTGTTTGATTTCTTTTCCCTGCTTTTCCTGTTATTGATTTCCACTTTTATGGCCTTATGGTCAGAGAAGATGCTTTGTAATATTTCAATGGATTCTGCTAAGGCTTGTTTTATGACCTAATATGTGGTCTATTCTAGAGAATGTTCCATGTGCACTAGAAAAGAAAGTATACCTAGTTGCTGTTGGGTGGAGTGTTCTATATATGTCTACGAGGTCAAGTTGGTTGATTGTGGCATTTAGATCTTCCGTGTCTTTATTGAGCTTCTTTCTGGATGTCCTGTCCTTCACCGAAAGTGGTGTGTTGAAGTCTCCTACTATTATTGTGGAGCTGTCTATCTCACTTTTCAATGCTGATAGAGTTTGTTTTATGTATCTTGCAGCCCTGTGATTGGGTGCATAAATATTTAATATGGTTATATCTTCTTGGTGTATTGTCCCTTTAATCATTAGTGTCCTTCCTTATCCTTTATGATGGATTTAACTTTAAAGTCTATTTTGTCAGAAATTAATATTGCCACTCCTGCTCTTTTTTGATTGTTGTTTGCTTGATATATTTTTTCCATCCTTTGAGTTTTAGTTTGTTTGTGTCTCTAAGTCTAAGGTGTGTCTCCTGTAGGCAGCATGTAGACGGATCTTGTTTTTAAATCTATTCTGCCACTCTCTGCTCTTTATTGGTGCATTTAATCCATTTACATTCAGGGTAATTATGGATAGGTATGAATTTACTGCTATCATTTTGATGTCTTTTTTTGTGTGTTGTTGACAGTTTCTTTTTCCCACTTGATTTTATGTGCTGAGTAGATTTTCTTTATATATTGTCCTTTCCTCCTATTTGTTGTTGATTTTGTTTCTGCTGAGTCTGTATTTTTCCCTTGTATTTTATTTTGATGAGTAGGATAGTTTGTCTCCTTTGTGGTTAACTTATTATTTACCCCTATTTTTCCAAATTTAAAACTAACTTTTATTTCTTTGTATCACTGTATCTTTCTCTCCATACGGAAGGTGTATGATTACATTTCTTAAAAAAAAATTTTTTTTTTTTTTTTTAAGAAATGTAACCTCTTCATTATTTTAATGTTGTCTTCTTTTATATAATAACATCGCTGTTACCCTGTTTTGGGCTTTTATATATATATATATATATATATATATATATATATATATATATATATATATATATATATATATATATATATATATATATATATAATCTTGCTTTGTTTTTTTGGATTTCCCTGTCTGGGTTGACTTCTGGTTGCTCTGCCCAGTGTTCTAGTCATGGGTTGATACCTGATATTATTGATTTTCTAACCAAAGAACGCCCTTTAGTATTTCTTGTGGTTTTGGTTTGGCTTTTACAAATTCCCTAAACTTGTGTTTATCTGGAAATGTCTTAATTTCACCTTCATATTTAAGAGACAGTTTTGCTGGATATATGATTCTTGGCAGGCAATTTTTGCCTTCAGTTTTTTAAATATGTCATCCCATTGCCTTCTTGCCTGCATGGTTTCTGCCAAGTAGTCCGAGCTTATTCTTATTGGCTCTCCTTTGTAGGTGACTTTTCGTTTATCCCTCGCTGCTCTTATAATTCTCTCTTTATCTTTGGTTTTGGCAACTTTGATTATAATATGTCTTGGTGACTTTCTTTTAAGATCTACCTTATGTGGAGTTCGATAAGCATCTTGGATAGATATCGTCTCGTCTTTCACAATATCGGGGAAGTTTTCTGTCAACAAATCTTCAACAATTTTCTCTGTATTTTCTGTTATCCCTCCCTGTTCTGGTACTCCAATCACTCGTAGGTTATTTCTCTTGATAGAGTCCCACATGATTCTTAAGGTTTCTTCATTTTTTTTAATTCTTTTATCTGATTTTTTTTCAAATATATTAGTGCCAAGTGATTTATCTTCAAGTTCAGAAATTCTAGCTTCTACTTGCTCAATTCTGCTCCTCTGACTTTCTATTGAGTTGTCTGATTCTGTAATTTTATTGTTAATCTTCTGAATTTCTGATTGCTGTCTGTCTATGGGTTTTTCTAGCTTATTAAACTTTTCATTATGTTCCTGAATAATCTTTCTAATTTCTTCAGTTGCTTTATCTGTGTGTTCCTTGGCTTGTCCTGCGTATTGCCTCATTTCCTTCCTGATGTCTTAAAGAGTTCTGTATATTAAACTTTTGTACTCTATATCTGGTAATTCCAGGAATGCACTTTCATCTAGAAGATCCCTGGATTCTTTGTTTTGAAAGCCTGTTGAAGTGATCATGGTCTGTTTCTTTATGTGACTTGATATTGACTGTTGTCTCCAAGGCATCTATAAGTTATTGTATTAGTTTATGCTTGCTTACTGTGTCGTGGCTGCTTGCTTTGTTTTGTTTTGGTATATCTGTATGGGTTGCTTGAGTGAGCTAGCTTGATTATTTTCACCTTTGGAGCTCTGGTGTCCTGTCCCCAGCTGGCTAGAGCTGTTATCAGGTATATCAGTCTAGGAGTCAATTCAGTTTTCTTGTATGAATTCAGCTCAGGTTTCCAGGTAGCTGATCATCAAGTGTGTGGTGCAGGCTCTGTTCTACAGTCTTAGAGGGGCAGGGGTGACTGGCGTATATACCGGTATATGATTGCAGCAGGGGGTCACGCTCTGAACAAGGCAGGGGGCTGAGAACCAACCCCCAAGTGGCTCTGAGGAAAACACATCTCTGTTCCCTACAGCGTGCTGGTGAGTAGGCTTTGGGGACCATGGGCACCCAAAGTTTTTGGTTGTAAGGACTGGGAGGTACCAGTTATCTTTGGACTCCTGTTGCGGGTGGCTGGGTGACCGGAGTGGATCTACCAGTCCCTAGGTCCCTGATGTGGATAGGTGAGGACCTTGTTTAACAGGCAAAGCAATGTCAAACATCAAACACCCACCTCTCCACCTTACAACTGAAATGGTTGGAGCTTGCCAACAAGGACCTATTCTCCCGAAATAGGCCCACACAGGTCCATGCAGAAGGGAAAGGTGTTCAAGGTCCACGGATAGTTTATGCCTGGACAGGAGCCACTTCTGTTCTGAGCTCCTCCAGTTAATGGAGCTAGCAAATTATCTTTTCCCCCCAGTTGCAAATTTTTTCCTTCCCCAAGGCCTGGAGGATGGCTCTAGGTGCTCACCAGGGTCTATCTCAGGCCCAGGGATTCAGCTGCTGAAGCTGGCTTGGGGGTGGGGGTGGGGGCACAGTAAAATATATGCAAGTACTTAACTTTTGCTGAGAGCGCCATTCTCCTCAGGTTCTGGAGGTGTGGGTAGGCTGTGTGGCTGGCTGCTTCTCCCTGAGGAAACTGTGGCCCGCTGCTGCTAGGGGAATGGTGCCTGAGGGCTCCCCACGATTCAGGTCCGGTAACTCCTCTCCACTTCTGAATGGTCTCTTCCTCCCCCTGCCCCTCAGTTCGTTGTCTAAGCTTGCCTTGGATGCTCAGGGCTCCCACCTTGTCACAAATATACTCGTTTCACTTGTTTTTTCGGATCTTTGTTGTAAAGAGGGCTCAACGGAAGCATCTATTCCGCCATCTTGGCTCCACCTCTCAAAACGCTGAAAATCTGCTAGTTTTGATTGGGGCCCAGACCAAGAGAAGGCTCAGCAACAGGTAGAGCTTGTCATGAAAGCTGCTCTGCCACTTGGGCCATCTGATCCAGCTGATGCAATGGTGTTTGAAGTGTCAGTGGCAGATAGAGATGCTGTTTGGAGTCTTTGGCAGGCCCTTATTGATAAATCAGCCCTGGTGGCATAGTGGTTAAGAGTTCATCTGCTAACCAAAAGGTCAGCAGTTCGAATCCACCAGGCACTCCTTGGAAACCCTATGGGACACCTCTACTCTGTCCTGTAGGTTCACCATGAGTTGAAATCAACTCAATGGCAACAGGTTTAGGTTTTTTTTATTGGTGAATCATGGAGCTGTGGTGGCACAGTAGTTAAGAGTTTGGTTTCTAACCCAGTTCAATTCTGCCAGCTGCTCCTTGGAAACCTGATGGGGCAGCTCTACTCTGTCCTATAGGGTTGCTATGAGTTGGAATCAACTTGAATGTAATTGGCTTGGTGTGGTTTTTTTGTTTGTTTTGTTTTTTGGTATTGGTGAATCTCAGAGCAAACCCTTAGAATTTTAGAGCAAAGCCCTGCCACCCTCTGCAGATAACTACTTTCCATTTGAGAAATGGCTTTTGGGTTGTTACTGGGCCTTAGTTGAGACTGAACGCTTAACTATGGACACCAGGTTACCATGCAGCCTGAGCTGCCCAGCACGAACTGGGTGTTGTCTGACCCACAAAGTCATAAATTTGGACATGCACAGCGGCACTCCACCATCAAATGGAAGTGGTATGTATGACATTGGGCCTGAACAGGCCCTGAAGGCACAAGTAAGTTACATTAGGAAGTGGCTCAAATGTCCATGGTGCACATTCCTGTCATACTGCCTTCCTCTCCCAGTCTGGACCTATGGCTTCATGGAGAATTTCTTACAATCATGAGGAAGGGAAAACTCGTTCCTGGTTTCCAGATGGTTCCATGTGATATACAGGTACCACTTGAAAGTGGACAGCGGCAGCATTGCAAGCCCTTTCTGGGACTTCTCTGAAGGACAGTGATGAAAGAAAATCCTCCCAGTGGGCATAACTTAGAGCAGTTCCTTTGGTTGGTCTTTTTGCTTGGAAGGAGAAATGGTCAGATGCATGATTATATACTGATTCACAGGCTGTAGCCAATGGTTGGTTGGATGGTCAGGGATTTTGAAGAAACATGATTGGAAAATTTGGTGACAAGGAGGCATAGGCAAGAGGTATGTGGATAGACCTCTATAAATGAGCCAAAGAAATGGAGATATTTGTGTTTCATGTGCATTCTCACCAAAGGATGACCTCGGCAAAGGAGTATTTTAACAATCAAGTGGATAGGATGATAAAGTCTATGGAAACCGGTTATCAGCCTCTTTCCCTAGTCACTCCCGTTCTTACCCAATGGGCTCATGAACAAAGTGGCCAGGGTGGCTGGGATGGAGGTTATGCATGGGCTCAGCAACATGGTCTTCCACTCACCAAGGCTGACTTGGCAACACAGCCATTGCCAAGTGCCCAATCTGCCAGCAGCAGAGACCAACACTGAGTCCCCAGTATGACACCATTCCACAGGGTGATCAGCCAGCAACCTGGTGACAGGCTGATTACTTTGGACCACATCCATCATGGAAAGGGCAGCATTTTGTTCTTATAGCATTTTGTTCTTACCATGCTCTGTGATTAAAGCCAATGGGAAACTAAAACAATCCAATTCAGGCAGTACTACTAATGGCCCAGCCCCTTCAGGAATTAAGGTTTGGGTCACCACACCAGGCAAAGAACCATAACCATCTGAGGTACTTGCTGAGGGGAAAGGATAGTGGACTAGGTATGTGGAAGAAGGTAGTTATAAATACCAGCTACAACCATGTGACCAGTTACAGAAACAAGGACTGTAATTGTTATGAGTATTTCTTCCTTGTTTTATTATGAATATGTGTGTGTGTATATACATATATATTTTTTTCTTCCTTCTCTTATCCCATTACTTAGTATAAAATACTAGCTGTAAAAGGGGTTAGTTCATTTTTTGGCTGTATACATGTTACCTGTATCATGTTAGGTGGGCATACGACTTTGCAATTGTCTTTATTTGGAGATTATGCATGGTTTAAGGAGATGTGTATGGGTGCTGAGGTGACAAGGGGTGACTGTAATGGTTAATTTTGTGTCAGCCTAGCTAGGCTATGCTTCCCAGTGGTTCTGCCAAACACTAGACTAGTTGCTGTTCCATAATGTAATCTAATGCAATGTAATCATCTACAATAATATAATGTAATCAATTAGTTGAGAGAGGCATTCCTTAGGGTGTGGTCTGCTTTCAGGGTTGAAAATATTTTGGCAGAACTCACTGTCTCTCACTCTCAACTCTATACTCTTCCCAGTGCCTGACTCACAGATCTTGAGATGCAGGCCTGAAGAAGTTTCTGGCCTGCTGCATGACCTACTATCTTAGGCTGCGTTCTCTAGAGAAGCAAAACCAGTGAAGTACGTAAATATACAGAGAGAGATTTATATCAAGGAAATGGCTCATGTGGTTGTAGAGGCTGGAAAGTCCAAGTCTGTGGGTCAGGCTGGAGGCTTCTTCTGATTCATGTAGCAGCAGGGGCTGACAAACCTAAGAAAAGCAAGTAAGATGGGAAGCTGCTGACTCACAGGCTGCAGAGGCTAACAAATTTCAAGATGGTCAGGTGAGCTTATAGCTCAAGTTCCAAGAACCAGAGATCAGATGAACAGGAGCCAGCTGCAGGATCCAGAGCGAGCAAAAGCTAGCAAGTTTTGCCAGAAAGTCCACCTATATTGGATGCAGGCCACACCCCCAAGAAAACTCTTTTAACTGATTGACCACTCATAACAGATCTCATCATGGAGGTGATTGCATCATTATGTTTCTGTCAAACTACATCATAACTGCCAAACCACTGAGAATCATGGCCCAGCTAAGCTGACACACACCTTAACCATCACACTACAGATTTTGGACTTGCCAGCCCCCACGATTTTTTGATCAAATCCCTTGAAGTAAATCAATCTTGAGAGAGGGGCCTGTGTAGCACAAATGGTTACATGCTCAATTACTAGCTGAAAGATTGGCAATTCAAACTCACCCAGGGGCATCTCAGAAGACAGGCCTGGCAATCTGCTTCCAAAAGGTCGTAGCCTTGAAAACTCTTTGGAGCAACTCTACTCTACACACATGGGGTCACCATGAGTCAGAATTGACTTAAATGGCAGTTAACAACAAATATATATATATATGCCTCGTGTGTGTGTGTGTGTGTGTTTGTGTGTGTCTCACTGGTCCTGTTTCGCTAGAGAACACTAAGACAACGGTAGATGGTACTCAGTAACTACTGAATGAATGCCAGGTTTATCCTCCACACTTTGGTTCCTGCTGTCCCCCTCTCCTAGAATGCTCTCCTTTCAGTCACCCTTTATCCAAATCCTGTTCTTGTGATTAGTTGCCGTTGAGTTGGGTCTGACTCCTGGGGACCCCATGTATAACAGTATGAAACATTGCCCAGTTCTGCACCATCTTCATGATCACTGGCATGCTCAGATCCATCACTGGAGTCACTGTGTATTTTGAGTGACTTCCAACTTAGGGGCTCATCTTCCAGCACTGTATTAGACAATATTCTGTTATGATCCAGAAGGTTTTCATTGGCTATTTTCAGAAGTAGATCTCCAGGACTTTCTTCCTAGTCTGTCTTAATCTAGAAGCTCTGCTGAAACCTGTCCACCATGGTTGGCACTGCTGGTATTTGAAATACTGGTGGCATAGCTTCGAGAATCACAACAACGTGTAAGCCACCACAGTATGACAAACTGACAGACGAGTGATGGATCTCCAAATCCTACCCATTCTGTTGTGAAGGGCCATCTCCTGCTGATTTGACTCCTTTCCACTGCTCCTATGTGCTTCTGTCCCCATCCCTCCTCCTTCCACCAAGGCACAGGCTCCTCAGCCACTAGGCAATGATGCTGCAGGCTTCAGCAGCAAGGACAAGCTCAGAAAGAAGCTCCAGAGCCCAGCTGGGAGGCCAGTGCTGCTATCAGTGTGCAGGCCTCCTGGACAAGGCACTTCATTCTATGCCCTGCCTCCGCACCTACAACTGTGGCAACCACACCCCTCTCACTCACACAGCTCCATGCACAGCCCCCCACTGTCCCATGAGTGCACTGAACGCTCCGAACTCAGGGTCTTTGCACGTGCTGCCCCTATGCCGGCAGTGCTCCTCCCCTGAACATGCCCCTCCTTCCCTTCAGGTCAACCCTTGGCCACCCCATTGTCACCTTCTCCCTGTCCCCACAGTGACTCTCTACGTGCTCATTTTGTATGCTTTCTCAGCACATATGTGGCACACACTGTATGTTATTTGCTTACATGTGTATTGTCAGGCTCCCCTACACCAGAGTGAAGATTCTCAAGGCAGGAAAGGAACTTTGCTCACAGCCGTATCCCCAGACCCTCAGTAAACATGTTCCGAATGAATCACTTTGTGGTCACGAGACTGAGAATTAAATGAAATGTAAAGTGTGATTGCCCTACCCAGACTGCTGTATTTCTAGAGAGGGAAACTGAGGCTCTGAAAAGTACAGTAGCCAGAGTGATGGACAGCTGAGTTCACACCCCTTGCCTGAACCACACTCCTGCCCACCTTGTTTCAGGCGCAGTGTCACAGATACATGGCACACACACCACACCAACACACAGACCACACTCACCCCAAAGACCTCCTACACCTAGACACACTCTGTGTTGCAGTGGTAGTGGCACTAGAACTTTTCTAGATTGCTAGGGATAAGAACCAGGATCAGCCCAGAGTTGATTCCTATGAGGTGGAGGTCAGACATACCTCCACTCTCCAACTTCTTTACCATTTCTGACACAAGCCGTCCCTTCCAGGGCTGTTTCTACTTCTCTCCTGGGCTTGATAATTTGTTGCAATGGCCACACAGAACTCACAGACCATACTTACAGTTAAGTGGTTTATTGAGGAAGTAACAGGGTACAACTGGGGATCAGGACCAACAGGCTACAACTAGAGACCAGGATCTGGAAGTAGGCCAAGTCTTAAAGGCTCCCCCAAAAGGGAGAGCACATCCCCCCTTCTTCAGTGTGGGACAGCTCCCCCAGTCCTCTCAGCTGTGCAAGCGAGCAGGCCCTACTCTCTGCCATATACTGCCCTTCTCGGCCATGCAGGCCTCCTTTCAGCCTCCTGAGGACCAGGCTCCTCTTGGCCCCCTCAGGACAGGTCTCCTGTCAGCCCCCACAGGACAGGCCTCCTGGCCCTGCATATCCCCTCTCAGCCATGCAGGCCTCTCTGCCTTCAGCCTCCCTGCCATCAGCCTCTCCACCGCTAACTGACCCAGCTCATAGCCAGTGCAGCAGGTTTGTTCAGCTCTCTTAGCTGCATTCCTAGCAGCAGCTTTCTGCCATCACCACAGACTCTGCCTCAGGGCCCCTTCTGGGCCTGTTACCATCTTTAGTGTTGCAGCCCTTGACCCATGTTACAGCAATTTTAGGAGGTTCCTCACCTCCTCTCTCTGTTTCTTCTCTTCTTGCCTCTCTTGCTTTTTCTTCTTTCTGAAACCTCTGTGGGGTTGGCCACATATATAAAAGCAAACTCCTTGTCAATTTCAAGGCATGGCCCTCCCAGCAGGGCCACAAACCGACCAACTCCCTTGAAGGACCATAGTCATTTCATTTGCATAATCTATAGTCATTTCATTGGCACAACCCATTGTGGTCGAGTCAATTCCTACTCGTAGCGACCCAATATAGTCTACAGTATATTGACCAACCCTGCAAGTTGGATACTGCAGCCCAGGGCTAGACAAAAAGTATCAAACCATCAAGTTGCTTACAGTCTAACAAATGTAAAAACGATGGGGCATCAGCATCAGACCTCCTCGTCTAACTTCACAAGGAGGGAGGAAAATCATTACCAGCATCAACAGCCCCAGGCTGATTGCTATGAGGTACAGTTCACGCATACCTCCATCCTCCAACCTTTTTACCAATTCTAACGCCAGCTGTCCCTCCTATAGCATGCTCTACTTCTCTGTTGGGTTCGATAACTCATTGCAACGGCCACACAACTCACAGACTGTCATGGGATTTATTACGGAAGTAACAGGTTACGATTCAGGATACAGTTTTCAATCAGACAGCCTCTTCTCAGCCATGCCCACAGGCAGGCCTCTCTCTGGCCCTCAGCTCCTTGGCCCTGCCTCTGTTGTGCTTGGGCAAGTGTTACATAGCTCTTTAGCTCCACCAATAACTGCCTAGGGGCACCCCATTCCACCAGTAAGCCTTGGCCCAAAGGCTGTCAGCTCTATTGCTCTCTGGGTCGGCAAGCCACGCTCTGTTAACAAGTGCCCGAAGGCACCTCGCTCTGCCAGAAAGCCTCCTGCCCGAAGGTGCTCAGCTCTCTTGCTCCATGGGTCATCGTACTCACTGTAGCCGCCTTGCTCTGTGTGCTGGGAAGCCCACTGCACTGCCTCACTCTGGTCTCCTGATTCTGCTGCCATCACTTCTCTGCCACCACTTCTCACCGTGTTATGCTGTCTCTGGTGTTACAGCTCTCTCTCTCTCTGTCCCCTGGGTTCAGAGGTTCTCAGTGCAGGGACACTGGGTCCAAAGAATGCACTCCACTCTTATCTCTTCTTCTTGGTGGTAGTACAGTCTCCCCTTTCTGCCTCTGGGATGGCTCATTTTAAGCCTAGCAGGATGGTAGAACTGACCAATTCCTTTGTTAGGGTTCCATATGCCTTATTTGCATAATCCTACCCCTACAAGGGTTCCATGCACCTCATTTGCATTATTAGCTAGCTGTTCAATCCCCTCAGTGGCCCACAAGCACCTTATTTGCATAGTCCCACCCAGTCATTGTGTGAGAGTCACAAAGATTGGCTAGAAGGGCCATATTAAGTAATTCACTGCACTGCACTGCACCCAGGAAATGTCAATCAACCTGGACAAAGTCACAAACCCCTCTGGGGTAGAAAACTAAGGCAAAGGTAACTCCTCAGGGCTTAGGAAGAAAACCTCTTGAGCTATTTTTCCAAAGAAGCAAGGCAAAAGACCACATAAAGTAACTCATCTCACCACACACCCCAACATAGACACACAGACATTCACACTTAGGAGCTTTATAAACATATACGAAGACACATAGCCTTCCACACTCAGGAATCCTGTTCCCACTCACACATGCGCACACACACACACACATGCACACAGGTACACAGCCTTTTATACTTGGGAATTCCACTCAAACATACACACATGGGTGCAGAGCCTTCCACACTCGGGAATCTTGTTCACACATACTTGGGTGCACAGCCTTCCACTCTCAGGAATCCTGTTCACACACATATGCACGCACACACACGGGTGCACAGACTTCCACACTTGGGGATCCTGTTTGTATTTACACATCTGGGCACAGCCTTCCACACCTGGGAATTCTGTTCACACACACACATACACACATACGGGTGAACAGCCTTCCACACTTGGGAATCCTGTTCTCACACACATGCACAGACACACACAGGTGCACAGCCTTCCACGCTTGGGAATCCCGTTCACACACACATACAGGTACACAGTCTTCTACACTCTGGATTCCCGTTCACACACACATGCATACACACACAGCTGCACAGTCTTCCACAGTCAGGAATCCCATTCACACATACACACACAGGTGCACAGCCATCTACATCCGGGAATCCTATTCACACACACACAGACGGGTGTCCGGCCTTCCACACTCAGGAATCCTATTCACACATACATGTACACACACAGGTACACAGACTTCTACACTCTGGAATCCTGTTCACACACACATACATGGGTGCACAGGCTTCCACGCTCAGGAATCCCATTCACACACACACACACACACACACACAGAGCAATGCACAGACACATTCATGCAGCATCACCCTAGATGACTGACAAGATGGGCTTGTGTCACCATGACAACGGGTGGCTCTCTCTCACATCTCAGCTATGAGCACAGTCAGCCACAGAAGGATAGAGCCGAGGGTATACATTACAGCTGTGACCAGCGCTCCGCAGACTGGAGCAATGGGGACCTCCAATGCAGACCCCCCAATCATGTGTGGACGATCACTATTGCCATCCACATAAGGCCACTACCCCGCTCACAAGTGCCCATCTGTGGCAGGCATGGGCATATGTTGAGAAGTCCATGTTCATTTTTTTTGCTCAATCCCCACAATAATTCCTCTACATTGGTGCTGCCAGCAACCCCGCTGTACAGATGACGAAACTGAAGCTACACGAGGGGTCACACAGCACGTCACCAGGAGGACTAAGATTTGAGCCCAGGTGAAGGGCTCTCTTCCCACTGCCCTGCCCTGTCTGAGCGAGGAGTGAGTCTTCAGGAGCAGCCTAGACAGGAGCAATCAATGACCAGCTCTCACCTGCACCAGAGTTGGTTCTGTCCTTGTGGAGCTCCCTTGATAGGTTGTGAGATCCTCATCATAAGCAGCGTTCAAACAGAGTCTGTCAGAGATGCTGTGGAGGAGGGTCAAGCACCAGGGGGCAAGAAGTTGGACCGGATAGCCCAGCATTAGTCTTTGGGTTGTAAATGGAAAAAAACAAAACAAAACAAAAAAAAACTATTGGTGAATATAACTGGAAAGTAATTAGGTTCAAGAACAGCTGGATCTAGCTCTCAGACACCATCAAGAATCTTCCTCTCAATCACTGGGCTTCTGTGCAGTGAAGAATTAACTTTACCCTAGAGAAGACTGGCCTTCCTCCTGGTTCCTGGGAAATAATCTTGAAATCCTTGGAATTTCCTGAGTGAGTGGCAAGGAATGGAACTTTGCTCACAGCTGTACCCCAGGCCCTCATTAAACATGTGCCCAATGAAAGACTTTGTGCCCTGACCACACCTGAGAGTTTATGCTAACAAGGTGACTTAGGACCGGGGCTGGCCACACCTGAAAGCCCTACCTTGTGATTAGAGGGTTGGAGCTTTGAGCCACATGATGATAGCCTGAACTCTGGGGAAGAGAGGGTGCTAGAGATTGAGTTCAATCCTGTGGGCAAAGATTCAATCAATCATGCCTGGTAATGAAGCCTCAAGAGAAGCTGTGGACACCAAGGCTCTGGTCAGCATTCTAGAATTACAATATATTGTATACATCAATGTACCAGGAGGGGGTCCTCTCTATGGGGACACGAAGCTCTGTGTTTGAGACTCTCCAGACCTCACCCCATGTGTCTCTCTCTTTGGCTGGTTCTGATCTGTTTGCTATAACAAAAGCTTTCCTAAGTTCTGTGATTCATTCTAATGAATTATCAGATCTGAAGGGGTAGTGGAATCCTCGAATTTGGAGCCAGCTGGTCCTGGGGACCCCCAAGCTTGCAGCTCACATCTGAAGTCTTGGGCAGGTTGGCAGTGTAGAGGGCTGTGCCCTTCACCTGTGAGAATTAATCTGCCTCTAGGAGCTGATGCCAAGAGTCACTGGTGGCTCCCCTTTGCTCTGTATTCACTTGATTCTGAGATGGGCTTTGCCTTGCCCATGATGGCCACTTACCGCCCCGGGCTTATATCAGGTCAGTGACCCCCAAAAGAAAGCTCAAGTTTTGCCAAAATAATGCTGTAAGTATTCAAAAGGCTGGTGAGTCTATGTGTATGTGAACCCCAACTCAACCCCTGGAAGAGCCCTGAAGCATCCAGCTGTCACCCTCTCCAGCACAGAGTTCGCTCTTCTGTCCTTAATAACACCAGTTCTGAAACATTAAATAATTTATTTAGCATTTCCTACGTACCAGGTAAGGTTCCTGGTGTCTTAGGCTGGGTTCTCTGGAGAAGCAAAACCAGTGAAGCATGTGTATGTATAAATATATATAGAGAGATTTATCTCAAGGAAAATGGCTCATGTAGTTACGTTGTTGTTGTCATTACGTGCTGTCAAGTCGGTTCCGACTCATAGCAATCCTATGCACAACAGAATGAAACACTGCCTGGTCCTGCACCATCCTTACAATCGTTGTTATGCTTGAGCTCATTGTTGCAGCTACTCTGTCAATCCACCTCATTGAGGGTCTTCCTCTTTTCCACTGACCCTGTACTTTGCCAAGGATGATGTCCTTCTCCAGAGACTGATCCCTCTTGACAATATGTCCAAAGTATATAAGATGTAGTCTCGCCATACTTGCTTCTAAGGAGCATTCTGGTTGTACCTCTTCCAAGACAGATTTGTTCATTGTTTTGGCAGTCCATGGTATATTCAATATTCTTTGCCAACACCACAATTCAAAGGCATCAGTTCTTCTTTGGTCTTCCTTATGAATTGTTCAGCTTTCACATGCATATGATGCAATTGAAAATACCATGGCTTGGGTCAGGCGCACCTTAGTCTTCAAGGCGACATCCTTGCTTTTCAACACTTTAAAGAGGTCCTTTGCAGCAGATTTGCCTAATGGAATGCGTCGTTTGATTTCTTGACTGCTACTTTGATGGGTGTTGATTGTGGATCCAAGTAAAGTGAAATCCTTGATGACTTCAGTCTTTTCTCCATTTATCATGATGTTGCTCATTGGTCCAGTTGTGAGGATTTTTGTTTTCTTTTTTTTTTTTATGTTCAGGTGCAATCCGTACTGAAGGCTGTGGTCTTTGATCTTCATTAGTAAGTGCTTCAAGTCTTCTTCACTTTCAGCAATCAAGGTTGTATCATCTGAGTCTTCCTCCAATCCTGATGCCCCATTCTTCTTCATATAGTCCAGCTTCTCATATTATTTGCTCAGCATACAGATTGAATAGGTATGGTGAAAGAATACAACCCTGACGCACACCTTTCCTAACTTTAAACCACTCAGTATCCCCTTGTTCTATCTGAACAACTGCCTCTTGATCTATGTAAAGAGGCCAATAATTCCCAAGTCTGTGGGTCAGAGAGCAACCTGGAGGCTTCTCCTGACACATGCAACTGCAGGGGCTGACAAACCCAAAATCAGCAGGTAAGATGGCAGGCTGCTGGTTCATAGGCTGTGGAGGCTGAGGAATCCCAACATGGGCAGGCAATACAGTGGGCTTCTGGCTTAAGTCTTGAGCACTGATGACAAGCTGGATGACAAGCCAGAGTAAGTAAGCGAGCTTTGCCAGAAGGTCCATATATATTGGATGCAAGCCAAACTCTCAAGGAAACTCCCTTTTTAACTGATTGGCTGCTCACATTAGATCACAAAGTGGGGGATGATTATGGCAGATCACAAAATGGAGGATGATTACATCACATCACATCACAAAATGGAGGATGACTACATCATTACATGACTGCCAAACCACTGAGAATCATGGTCCAGCCAAGTTGACACACAACCTTAAGCACCACACCTGGGTAGCACAAATGGTTTGTAATTGACTACTAACCTAAATGTTGGTAGTTTGAACCCACCAGTGGCACCACAGGAGAAAGGCCTGGTGATCTTTTTCTGTAAAGATTACAGCTAAGAAAACCCTATGGAGCTGAGTTTTACTCTGTAACACATGAGGTTGCCATGAATTGATGTCAAATCAGTGGAAATGGGTTTAGTTTTTGGTTTATGTATCAGCTACATTGCATCTGAGTTTGTCCTACTGTTGTGGCTTGTGTGTTACTGTGACGCGGAACCTATGCTACCAGTATATCAAATACCAGCAGGGTCACCCATGGTGGACAGGTTTCAGTGGAGCTTCCAGACTCACGTAGACTAGGAAGGACTTGGCAGTCTACTCCTAAAAAAATTGGCCAGTGAAAACCTTATGAATAGCAGCAGAACATTGCCTGATATAGTGCTGGAAGACGAGCCCCTCAAGTTGGAAGGCATTCAGAATATGACCAAAGAAGAGCTGCCTCCTCAAAGTAGAATCGGCCTTAATGACGTGGATTGAGTCAAGCTTTTGGAACCCTCATTTGCTGATGTGGCACAATTCAAAATGAGAAGAAACAGCTGCAAGCATCCATTAATAATTAGAAAGTGGAATGTACGAGGTATAAATCTAGGAAAATTGGAAGTCAACAAAAATGAAATGGAACGCATAAAGATCGATATCCCAGGCATTAGTGAGCTGAAATGAACTGGTATCGTCCATTTTCAATCAGAAAATCCTATGGTCTTCTATGCTGGGAATGACAACTTGAAGAGGAATGGTATTCCATTCATCATCAAAAAGAACATTTCAAGATCTATCCTAAAGTACAACACCGTCAGTGATAGGATACTATCCATACACCTACAAGGAAGGCCAGTTAATACGACTATTATTCAATTTTACCCACCAACCACTAAGACCAAAGATGAAGAAATTGAAGATTTTTACCAACTTCTGCAGGCTGAAATTGATCAAATATGCAATAAAGATGCACTGATAATTACTGGGAATTGGAATGCAAAAGTTAGAAACAAAGAAGGATTGGTAGTTGGAAAATATGGCCTTGGTGAGAGAAATAATGTCAGAGATTACATGGAAGAATTTTGCAAGACTAATGACTTATTCGTTGCAAATGCCTTTTTTCAACAATATAAACGGTGACTATACACATGGACCTCACTGGGTAGGAAACACAAGGATCAAGTTTGCTACATCTGTGGAAAGAGATGATGGAAAATCTCAATATCATCAGTCAGAACAAGGCCAGGGGCTGACTATGGAACAGACCATTAATTGCTCATATGCAAGTTCAAGTTGAAGCTGAAGAAAATTAAAACAAGTACATGAGACCCAAAATACAACCTTGAGCATATCCCACCTGAATTTGGAGATCATCTCAAGAATAGATTTGGTATACCGAACACTAAAAACCAAAGACCAGATGAGTTGTGGGATGACATCAAGGACATCATGAAGAAAGAAAAGGCCATTAAAGAGACAGAAAAAAAAAAAAAAACACAAAAATGGATGTCAGAAGAGACTCTGAAACTTGCTTTTGAACACTGAGTATCTAAAATGAATGGAAGAAATGATGAAATAAAAGAGCTGAACAGAATATTTCAAAGAGTGGCTTGAGAACGCAAAGTATTATAATGAAACATGCAAAGACTTGGAGTTAGAAAACCAAAAGGGAAGAACATGCTCGACATTTCTCAAGCTGAAAGAACTGAAGAAAAAATTCAAGCCTCGAATTGCATTTTGAATGATTATGCAGGCAAAATATTGAACAACACAGAAAGCATCAAAAGAAGATGGAAGGAATACAGAGTCACCCGACCAAAAAGAATTGGTCAATGTTTAACCATTTCAGAAGAATGTTCAACCATTTCATAACCATTTAGCATACGATCGAAAACTGATGGTATTGAAGGAAGATGTCCAAGCTGCACTGAAGGATTGGTGAAAAACAAGGCTCCAGGAATTGACAGAATACCAGCTGAGGTGTTTCAACAAACAGGAGCCCTGCTGGCTCAGTGGTTAAGAGTTCAGCTGCTCACCAAAAGGTCAGTGGTTCAAATCCACCAGTCGCTCCTTGGAAACCACATGGGGCCATTCTACTCTGTCTCATAGGGTTGCTATGAGTTGGAATCGACTCGATGGCAACAGGTTTTTGAACAATCGGATGCAGCACTGGAGGTACTCACTTGTCTATGGCAAGAAATTTGGAAACAGCTACTTGGCCAACTGACTGGAAGAGCTCCATATTTGTGACCATTCCAAAGAAAGGTGATCCAACAGAATGTGGAAATTACCAAATATCATTAATATGACACACGTAAAATTTTGCTGAAGATCATTAAAAAATGGTAGTAGCAGTACATCAACAGTGAACCGCCAGAAATTCAAGCTACATTCAGAAGAGGACGTGGAATGAGAGATATCATTGCCAACATCAGATGGATCTTGGTTAAAAGCAGAGAATACCAGGAAGATGTTTACCTGTGTTTTATCAACTATGCAAAGGCATTCAACTATGTGGATCATAACAAATTATGGATAACATTGTGGAGAATGGGAATTCCAGAACACTTAACTGTGCTCATGAGGAACCTGTACATAGACTAAGAGGCAGTTGTTCAAATAGAACGAGGGGATACTGCACAGTTCAAAATCAGGAAAGGTGTGTGTTAGGGTTTATCTTTTCACCATACTTATTCAACCTGTATGCTGAACAAATAATCTGAGAAGCTAGACTATATTGAAGATGTGGCATCAGGATTGGAAGAAGACTCATTAACAACCTGCGATAAGCAGATAACACAACCTTGCTTAGCTGAAAGGGAAGACTTGAAGCACTTACTGATGATTAAAGACTACGGCCTTCAGTATGGATTACATCTCAACATAAAGAAAAAAATCCTCACAAATGGGCCAATAAGCAACATCATGATAAACGGAGAAAAGATTGAAGTCGTCAAGAATTTATTTTCACTTGGGTCCATAACCAACACCCATGGAAGCAGCAGTCAAGAAATCAAACAGTATATTGCATCGGGAAAATCTACTGCAAAAGACTTCTTTAAAATGTTGGAAAGCAAAGATGTCACCTCAGGGACTAAGGTGTGCCTGACCCAAGCCATGATATTTTCAATCCCCTCATATGCATGTGAAAGCTGGACAATGAATAAGGAAGAACCAAGGGAGAATTGATGCCTTTGAATTATGGTGTTGGCAAAGAATATTGACTATACCATGGACTGCCAGAAGAACGAACAGGTGTGTCTTGGAAGAAGTACAACCAGAATGTTCCTTTGAAGTGCAAATGGTGAGATTTCATGTCATGTACTTTGGATGTGTTATCAGGAGGCACCAGTCCCTGGAAAAGGACATCATTCTTGGTAAGGTAGACAGTCAGCGAAAAAGAGGAAGACCCTCAATGAGATGAATTGACACAGTAGCTACAACAATGGGCTCAAACATAACAATGATTGTGAGGATGGCCTGGACCAGCATAGGGTTGCTATGAGTTGGAACTGACTCAGCAGCATCTAATGACAACCAGGTACATCCTGAGCACTTTACAAACGATGTTGTTGCTAGCTGTCATTGAGTCAGCCCCCAACTCACGGTGACCCCATGTACAATGGAATGAAATGTTGCCCAGTCCTGTGCCATCCCCATGATAGCTGGCATGGTCATCATTGGGGCTATTGTGCCAAGCCATCTCACTGAGCATCTCCCTCATCCTTTTTGGACCTCTACTTCACCAAACATGATGTCCTCCTCCAGTGATTAGTCCCTCCTGATGAGGTGTCCAAAGCTAGCGAGTCAGACAAGGTTCTGTTGTGATCCATAGGGTTTTCATTGGCTGAATTTCAGAAGTAGATAGCTAGGCCTTTCTTCCTAGTCTTAGTCCAGAAGCTCCACTGAAACCTTTTCCACATTATAGCAACTCAAAAGCTTCTACTTACAGACAGGTGCTGGCTGCTCAGGAGGTACATTGGCTGGCAACGAAACTCGGGTCTCCCACGTGGAAGGCAAGAATTCCACCACTGAACCGCCACGGCCTCTGTTTATAAACATTAACTCAAGAAATCACATAGTAGCCCTAAGAGGCTATCATTATCTCCATTTTATGGATGGGGAAACTGAGTCACAAACCAGTGAAGTAACTTGCCTGAGTCAGTGCTGGAGCCACACAGCCCTTGGCAAGCCCAGACACCTCTGGAGGCTCCATCTATACCAGCGAGAACGGTTCTATCTGGAACCAGGATGCGGAGATGACCCAGGCGCTTTCACTAAACAGCCAGTAACCCAGCAGCCCTGAAGGTTACCACAGCAACCAAACCAGACAAGGCTGCCTCATGCAACTCAAAGTATTCAGGTGCCATGAATGGACTTAGGTACTCACTCTTGCATTTGGACCTTGTGCTCCCTGTCTGTAAAATAAGCAGGGGTTGTGGATCAAAGCGTGTCCTCAAAAAGATATGTTGATGTCCTACCTCCGTACCTGTGAATGTGACCCTATTTGGGGAAATAGGGTTTTTCTTTGCAGATGTGATCAATTCAGTTAATGAAGTCACATCAGTGCAGGGTGGGTCTAATCCTAATCCCTTCTGAGTGGTATTTCGTAAAAGAAAAGAACAGAAACAGTCACACACAAGGGAGGACATCTGTGAGGATCTGTCTACAAGCCAAGGAATGTCTAGAAATGCCCAGGGCTACAGAAACTGAAGGAGACAAGGAAGGATCTTTCCCTAGAGCTGACAGGGAGAATTTGAACTCCTAGCCTCCAGAACTGTGAGAAAATAAATTTCTGGTCTTTAAAGCCACCCACTCTGTTGTATTTTGTTATGGCAGCCGTGGGAGACTAACAAGGCAAGTTACTCTTTAAAAGCATCGTACCCGCATCCGTGGTGGAACACTCCAGGGAAGTGCTGACCAGCAGAACTTCTGGTGACATTCAACGTGGTAGCCATGTTGAAATGGGTCTAGTGCAACTGAGGAAATAAAATTTAAAATTAAATTTTAATTAACTAAAATGTACAGAGCCACACATGGCTAGTGACTACCGTATCATGCAGTGTAACTCTAGGGTCTTAGGTGTATTGTCGTTAGTGTCATTGAGTCAACTCCAACACATGGTGACCACATGTAAACTGGACGAAACATTGTCTGGTCCTGCCCCATATTCACGATTATTGATATACTTGAGTCCATTGTTGCTGCCGCTGTTTTTGTTTTGTTTTGTTTTTTGGGCTTTTTTTTTTTTTTTTTTGGAGTGCCTTCCCACATAGAGGGCCCATCTTCCAGACTATATCAAATAATATTCTATTGTGATCCATAGGGTTTCATTGGCTAATTTTTGGAAATAGGTCACCTCGCCAGGGCTTTTTTCCTATTCTGTCTTAGTCTGGAAACTCTATTGAAACCTGTCCACCATGGGTGACCCTGCTGGTATTTGAAATATTGGTGGCATAGCTTCCCATGTCACAGTAACACACAAGCCACCACAGGATAACAAATTGACAGATCAGTGGTGGTTCACCTGATGTCTTAGGTATCTAGTGCTGCTATACAGAAATACTACAAGTGGGTGGCTTTAACAAACAGAAGTTTATTTTCTCACAGTTTAGGAGGCTAGAAGTCTAAATTCAGGGTGTCAGTTCTAGGGGAAAGCTTTCTCCTTCTGTCAGCTCTGGAGGAAGGTCCTTTTCTCTTCTGAGCTTCTGTTCCTGGGAATCTTCATGTGGCTTGGCATTGCTTTTCCCCCATCTCCGCTTGCTAGTTCACGTTTAATCTCTTTTATATCTGAAGGGCGATTGACTCAAGATACACTTTACACTAATCTTGTCTCATTAACGTAACAAAGACAACTAACCCATTCCCACATGGGATTATAACCACAGGCATAGAGGTTAGGATTTACAACACATTTTGGGGGGATATGGTTCAATCCATAACATTCCACACTTTGGCCCCCCTGAAATTCATGTCCTTTCCACATGCAAAACACATTCACCCCATCACATCATTCCAAAAGTCTTAAATCAACTCCAAGTCCAAAATCTCATCTTCTGAATAATCAAAATCAAATATGGGTGAGATTTTAGGTGTATTCCATCCTGGGGCAAAATTCCTCTTCATCTGCGAATTTGTGAAATCTAGACTACAAGTTATCTGTTTCCAAAGTACAATGGTGGAATAGACACAAGGCAGACATTTCCATTACGAATGGGAGATTGGAGGAAAAGAAGCAAGTCCAAAACCCAGCAGAACAATTTACATTAGCTCTCAAGTCTTGAAAATAATTCTCTGTTCTCTGAGACCATCTGGACAATGGCCTCACCTTCCAGACTCTGGGTATTGTCCACACCTTCTGGATTCTGGGTGGAGGCCCCTTGGCCCTGGGCTTCAGCTCTGTCTTCCAGGCCCACTGTGACAGCAACTCTACTCACTTGGCTTTGGGTGGCCCCATTTTCCTAGTCCCTCTGAGTGGTGACACCATGCCCACAGCCCCAGCAGGCCACATTCTTCTGCCTCTTTGGTATAGCAGTGCTGCCCCCTCAGCTTTGGACAGTGGCCCCATCTCCATGGCACACCTTAATGGAAACCCCACACTCCGGAACTGAGTTGGTGAAGATCCAACTCTTTGAAACCTAGGAGACTGTAGCCCCAGCCTTTGAGATCTAGGAGGCAGTGGCCCCACCCTTTGAAACAGAGAAAGCCCTGCTTCCCATACTCCTTCCGACAGTTCTGCTGATCTCCAAGCTGTTCCAGGGATGGTCTTTTACTTTTCTTGAAGGACAACAGATGTAGCTCCGTTGCCCTGTTTCCTGCCTGTAGAATTCCAAGAGGCAGACGGTGTTCTTTCCTTTTGTTCTTTGTCTGTTTCAGTCTAAGCTGATGGACTTTCTACTGTGGTGGTTGGTTAGAGCCATTAATCACAGGCTTAATCTATTTAAAAGATTGTGTAGCCATATCCTTGGTGAAAATTCTAGGACATGTGTCCTTAGTTTGTACATCAGAATTTTCCACATCTTTAAATTTTGTTTACATTTCGCACAGTTGATTTTTTTTATTAACTTTTATTGAGCTTCAAGTGAACGTTTACGAATCAAGTCAGAGTGTCACATATAAGTTTATATACACCTTACTCCATACTCCCACTTGCTCTCCCCCTAATGAGTCAACCCTACCAGTCTCTCCTTTCGTGACAATTTTGCCAGCTTCCAACTCTCTCTATCCTCCCATCCCCCTCCAGACAGGAGATGCCAACACAGTCTCAAGCGTCCACCTGATATAAATAGCTCAATCTTCATCAGCATCTCTCTCCTACCTACTGTCCAGTCCCTTTCATGTCTGATGAGTTGTCTTCGGGAATGGTTTCTGTCCTGGGCCAACAGAAGGTTTGGGGACCATGACCACCAGGATTCCTCTAATCTCAGTCAGACCATTAAGTATGGTCTTTTTGTGAGAATTTGGGGTCTGCATCCCACTGATCTCCTGCTCCCTCATGGGTTCTCTGTTGTGCTCCCTGGTCAGGGCAGTCATCGGTTGTGGCCGGGCACCAACTAGTTCTTCTGGTCTCAGGATGATGTAGGTCTCTGGTTCATGTGGCCCTTTCTGTCTCTTGGGCTCTTAGTTATCGTGTGACCTTGGTGTTCTTCATTCTCTTTTGATCCAGGTGGGTTGAGACAAATTGATGCATCTTAGATGGCCGCTTGTTAGCATTTAAAACCCTAGAAGCCACATTTCAAAGTGGGATGCAGAATGTTTTCATAATAGAATTATTTTGCCAATTGACTTAGAAGTCCCCTTAAACCACGGTCCCCAAACCCCCGCCCTTGCTCCGCTGACCTTTGAAGCATTCACTTTATCCCGGAAACTTCTTTGCTTTTGGTCCCAGTCCAGTTGAGCTGACCTTCCATATATTGAGTATTGTCCTTCCCTTCACCTAAAGGAGTTCTTATCTACTAATTAATCAGTAAAAAACCCTCTCCCACCCACCCTCCCTCCCCACCTCGTAACCATGAAAGTATATGTTCTTCTCAGTTTATACTATTTCTCAAGATCTTATAATAGTGGTCTTATATAGTATTTGTCCTTTTGCCTCTGACTAATTTCGCTCAGCATAATGCCTTCCAGGTTCCTCCATGTTATGGAATGTTTCACAGATTCGTCACTGTTCTTTATCAATGCGTAGTATTCCATCGTGTGAATATACCACAATTTATTTAACCATTCATCCGTTGATGGACACCTTGGTTGCTTCCATCTTTTTGCTATTGTAAACAGAGCTGCAATAAACATGGGTGTGCATATATCTGTTCGTGTGAAGGCTCTTATTTCTCTACGGTATATTCCAAGGAGTGGGATTTCTGGGTTGTATGGTAGTTCTATTTCCAACTGTTTAAGGTAACGCAAGATAGATTTCCAAAGTGGTTGTACCATTTGACATTCCCACCAGCAGTGTATAAGAGTTCCAATCTCTCCGCAGCCTCTCCAACATTTATTACTTTGTGTTTTTTGGATTAATGCCAGCCATGTTGGAGTGAGATGGAATCTCATCGTAGTTTTAATTTGCATTTCTCTAATGGCTAATGATCAAGAGCATTTTCTCATGTATCTGTTAGCTGCCTGAATATCTTCTTTAGTGAAGTGTGTGTTCATATCCTTTGCACACTTCTTAATTGGGTTGTTTGTCTTTTTGTGGTTGAGTTTTGACAGAATCATATAGATTTTAGAGATCAGGCACTGGTAGGAGATGTCATAGCTGAAAATTCTTTCCCAGTCTGTAGGTGGTCTTTTTACTCTTTTGGTGAAGTCTTTAGATGAGCATAGGTGTTTGATTTTTAGGAGCTCCCAGTTATCTGGCTTCTCTTCATCATTTTTGGTAATGTTTTGTAT
Organism: Elephas maximus indicus; assembly: GCF_024166365.1. Lineage (NCBI taxonomy): Eukaryota > Metazoa > Chordata > Mammalia > Proboscidea > Elephantidae > Elephas > Elephas maximus. Next base: position 214,719,780 of record NC_064820.1, on the reverse strand, counting down.
TCTGTTTATGCCTTGTATTAGGGCTCCTAACATTGTCCCAATTTTTTCTTCCATGATCTTTATCGTTTTAGTCTTTATGTTTAGGTCTTTGATCTACTTGGAGTTAGTTTTTGTGCATGGTGTGAGGTATGGGTCCTGTTTTATTTTTTTGCAAATGGATATCCAGTTATGCCAGCACCATTTGTTAAAAAGACTGTCTTTTCCCCAATTAACTGACACTGGGCCTTTGTCAAATATCAGCTGCTCATATGTAGATGGATTTATATCTGGGTTCTCAATTCTGTTCCATTGGTCTATGTGCCTGTTGTTGTACCAGTACCAGGCTGTTTTGACTACTGTGGCTCTATAATAGGTTCTGAAATCAGGTAGAGTGAGGCTTCCCACTTTCTTCTTCTTTTTCAGTAATGCTTTGCTTATTCGAGGCTTCTTTCCCTTCCATATGAAGTTGGTGATTTGTTTCTCTATCACATTAAAAAATGACATTGGAATTTGGATCGGAAGTGCATTGTATGTATAGATGGCTTTTGGTAGAATAGACATTTTTACTATGTTAAGTCTTCCTATCCATGAGCAAGGTATGTTTTTCCACTTAAGTATGTCCTTTTTAATTTCTTGTAGTAGAGCTTTGTAGTTTTCTTTGTATAGGTCTTTTACATCTTTGGTAAGATTGATTCCTAAGTATTTTATCTTCTTGGGGGCTATGCACAGTTGATTTTTAAGTCTATCTCTTTCTTCTTGCATTTTAGTATAAGAGGCAAGGAAAAACCACATGGTCCCTTTAAGATCTTGCTTAGAAATCTCCTTTGCCAAATACCCAAGCTCATCACTTACAAGGTCTACGTTCTACCAAACATTTGAACACAATTAAGACAAGTTCTTTACCACTGCATAAAAAGCATCGCCCTTCCTCCATTGTCCAATCACTTATTCATCATTTCCTTTTAAAGCCTTATCAGCAGCACATTTAACATCCACATTTCTAGCAACGTTCTGTTGCTGGTGCCATATGCATTCTCTAAAATGACAGTGACTTTCACTTTGGCTCTCCTCGCTTGCTTCTGAGCCCTCATCAGAATCGCCTTTGACGTCATCCATAGTTCTACCAACAGTCTTTTCACAGTGATCTAGGCTTGTACTATCAGGTACCTTAAAAATCTTCTAGCTTTTACCCATTACCCAATTCCAAAACTTCTTCTGCATTTTAGGTAACTGTTAGCACTGCACCTCACTCTTCTGGTACCAAAATCTGTCTTAGTTATCTAGTGTTGCTTTAACAGACATACCACAAGGATGGCTTTAACAAATAGAAAATTATTTTCTCACAGTTTAGGAGGCTAGAAATCCAAATTTAGGGTGTCAGCTCTAGGGAAAGGCTTTCTCTTTCTGTCAGCTCTGGAGGAAGGTCCTTGTCTCTTCAGAGCTTCTGCTCCTGGGAAATCTTCATGTGGCTTGGCATCTCTCTTCCCCATCTTTGCTTGTTGCGTTTAATCTCTTTTATGTCTCACAACACATTGACTCAAGATACACCCTACACTAATCTTCTCTCATTAACATAACAAAGACAACTAACCCATTCTCAAATGTGATTATAACCACACTGGCATACCAAAAATTCAAACCAAAACCGTTGTCGAGTAGATTGACTCACAACGACATTATAGCAACCCTGTGGGACAGGGTAGAACTGCCCCATAGCATTTGCAAGGAGCGGCTGGTGGATTTGAACTGCTGACCTTTTGGTTAGCAGTGTTAGCTCTTAACCACTGCGCCACCAGGGCTCCACTACAGGCACAGAGGTTAAGATTTACAACACGTGTTTTGGGGGGACAGAGTTCAATCTGTAAAAGATGTCTGTTTTGTTCTTTCTATTTTTCCTCACTCTAGGAGCTCCTTGCATGTCCCTCCCCAGGGAGGTTTGGTGGCATCTCCCTTGGTAGGCCCACCATCACACGCACAACCCCCTCCTCCACTGCTAGACCAGCCCTTCTGTCGAGCTAAGGTCCTGGGTCGCCAACAAAAAGCACAACTTACACACACAGGCAGTGGAACAATGTTTTACTTAAATAAAGAAGAGACAAAGTCAGCTTTGACCATGGGGACCAGACCCCATGGCCAGCGAAACACCTCCCATGGCCGGCGCAGGGCAGGTATTCTGCACTCACACATCTTTGGCCGCAGGTGAAGGACACCATTGCCTCCCTGCTGGGAATATATATAGGAATAGAGGCTGGCCAGGTACCATATGGCCACACATGGATAGAGCACAGAGAAAGTTTACTGCCTGCCCAGAACAGGGAGTGAGTTTCCCTGATAAGGAGCAGAAATGAGGAGAGAAAGAGGCCCAGTTTCCAGGCTCCATTATCAAGGCCCAAGGCTTCTGAGTAGATGTCCAGGTGGGGGTGGAAGGCTGCACGGTGGACTGCTGTCCCACTTTCCCAGCACCTCCCAAGCTCCTGATTCTGTGCCTTCTGGTCTGGGACCTGAAGGAAGCCTGCAGCCTCCAAGGGAAAGCTCGCCTCCTCTCTGTCCCACAGAGGAGCTGTGGGGAGATCAGAGGAGCCAGGCCAGGGCAGCCCAGCTCAGCACCACTCCTGGCATCCCCGGTGAGCCCAGGCCTGTGTTCCAGGTCCAACAGTACCCAGGCGCCAAGACAAGCTGGCTTTTGGGTGCCGGCTGCCTTCTCCCCCTCTACCTGTTCTCTTTGCCTACCATCCCCTGGTCCCCTGCTGGCCTGTAGAAGTGAATGACCACCCAGCCTGCCACCTACATCCCAGCTCTGGAGTAGGTTAGGGAGGGAACATGAGTGCAAGCCAAGAAATCCTAAAAAAGAAGCATGTTAGTTTTCCATGGCTACTGTAACAAATGACCACAAACTGGGTGGGACAACAACAGAATATTCTCTCACAGTTCTGGAGAACACAAGTCCAAAATCAGTTTCACTGGGTGGAAATCAAGGGTCGGCAGGACCACACTCCCTTCTGGAGACTCTAAGAGGGAATCTTTACTTGTTTCTTCAGCTTCTGGTGTGTGCCGGCACTCCTTGGCTTGTGGCCACATCACTCCAATCTTCAGATCAATGCTTTCAAATCTCTCTTTGCTCTATTTTCACATGGCTTCTCCTCTGCTGTGTTACATCTCCCTCTGCCTTGCTCTTCAGACACTTGTGATTACACTCAGGGCCTGTCTGGATAACCCATGACCATCTCCTCTTAAGATCCTTAGTTTAATCACATCTACAAAGACCTTTTTTTGCCATGTAAGTTCACATTCACAGGTTCCAGGGATTAGGAGGTGGATACCTTTTTGGGGCCATTTTTCAGCCGACCACAGTAAACCACATGGGACCTGAGCTGACCCCCAGACACATCAACCTGGCCAGCTCCCAAAGTCATCTGGTTTTGACCACTGGGTAAGGCCGTGTGCAGCGGCCAGACTTTGGAGTACTCTCAGCAGTGATGTTATGGGCCTTGTGAGTGTTCTCTGAATGATGGACTCTCAGAGAGGCAGAGCTGGGAGCACAGAGAGATGGGCTCCAGGAGGGTAGGAATTCACGGAGGGGTGGCTGTGGCCCAGCATGGAGTAAGGGGCCCCCATGTGAGCCTCTTATTCATCTTCTCACAGGCCTCTGTGAGGGGTAAGGAAACCAAGGCTGGCAGAGGTCCTGGCTGAGCCCTTCCTGCAGGTTATTTCCATAGAATAGGTGCTCTCAGCTCCTAGTTGCTAGGGGGGAATTATCTGCTCAGAGAGGGAAGCAACTTGCTCAGGGTCACACAGCATAGGTGGTGGAAGTGGGACTAGAAGCTCATGTGGTTGATTCATGCACCCTCACTCTGGGCACCTCACCAGGCTTCCTGAAGGAGGGGTTCTGGGAGGATGGACAGGACTTGGGGAAGTGGAGAGGAGGGCGAATGAGGCCTGAGAGCAAATGGCCAGCCAATTCCTTCTGACTTCCTCCAGCTGATGAGTGGAAGCGTTGCTGGCTGTCTTTCACGATGCTTGCTCTTGGGCAGTGTATGACTTTCCTGCGGCAGCCGTAACAAGTTACCACAGACTCAGTGGCTTAAAACAACACACGCTTTTTTTCTCTCACAGTTCTGGATACCAGAAGTCTGAAATCAAGGTGTCAGCAGGGCCACACTCCCTCTGGAGGTGCTAGGTGAGAATTCTTGCTTGCTGCTTCTTCCAGCTTCTGGTGGCCACAGGCATTCCTGGGCTTGTAGCCATATCACTCCACTGTCACATTGCCTCCTCCTCTGTATGTGAGTGTCTTCTCCTCTTCTGTCTCCTATAGGGACACTTGCCATTGGATTTAGGGCCCACCTGGATAATCCAGGATGATGTCATCTCATTATTTTTAAATTAATCACATCTGAAAAGGCCTTTTTTCCCAATAAGGTCCAGGGATTAGGACATGGGCAGATCTTGGGGGGCCACCGCTCAACTCACGACCAGCCAGTTCCTCCCTTCAGAGGCCCCAGAACAGGCCTCAAGCATGCCCACCAAGGGGTAGTGGTCTGAGGAGGGCTTGTCTCTAAAGAGCCCCACATGCACTCCATCCATACATGTCCCTGGAGGCCTGCTGCGTGCACCTCACTCCCCGTATTCCCCTCCCGCCTCTGCAGACCTGGAGGCTGTGGGAATGAGAGAAGCAGGGTATTTGGCTTAGCTAAGCACATTCCTCATTTCTAGGGATGGGACTGCAGGAGGGGCCGAGGAAGCAAACAGGTGGGGCCGTTCTCACCTCTGGCTGAGGTCTGGGCTCCAGGGATCACAGGGAGACCTGGGATCCCAGCCTTGCTCCCTGAGGGCACATACCCCATTCTGTGGACAGACTCACATACATCCTCACACACCCCTCCCCTCAGACACCTGAACCACCAACAGCAGTCAGATGCTAACACAGAGCCATGGGGGTGTACCCTCAGACAGACACGCTTGCCTGTTGCTCAGGCCATAAACTTTGGAGTGTCCTGGTCTCTTGTCCATTTAACATCAGCAAATCCTGCTGGTTTTACCTTCAAAACATACTTGGAACCTCTTTACACCCTAGAGCTCACTCTGCTCCAGGCTTCTGTCATGACTCACTGGCCAGCCTCCCTGCTTCCACCCTGTGCACTTCCCAGCAGCAGAGGGAGCCTCTGAGAACCTAAGAGAGCACACAGCCTTCCTCACAGGGGCTCCCACCTCACTCTAGTCAGACCCAAAGCCCTTCTTGGTCCTTTTGCCCCTGTCTCCTCCCCTCTGCCCCACACTTGTTCTGTTCCAGTCCCACAGCCTCCTTGCTGTTCTCTGGCACATCCCTTCCTGCCTCAGGGCCTAAGTTATCTACATATAACAGAAATACCACAAGTGGATGGTTTTAACAAACAGAAATCTATTCTGTCACAGTCTAGGAGGCTAGATGTCCCAATTCAGGGTGTTATCTCCAGGGAAAGGCTTTCTTTCTCTGTCAGCTCTGGGGGAAGCTCCTTGTCATCAATCTATCCCTGGTCTAGGAGCTTCTCAGCACAGGGACCCCAGGTCCAAAGAATGCACTCCGCTCCCAGCTCTGTTTTCTTGGAGGTATGAGGTCCCCCTCCTCTCTACTTGATTCTCGATCTCAAAAGAGATTCACTCAAAATACAACCTAATCTTGTAGATTTGAGTCCTACTTCATTAACATAACTGCCTCTAATCCTGCCTCATTAACATCATGGAGATGAGATTTACAACACATAGCAAAGTCACATCAGATGGCAACATGTTGGACAATCACGCAATACTGGGAATCATGGCCTAGCCAAGTTGACACACATTTTGGGGGACACCATTTAGTCCATAACAGGGCCTTTGCATGCGCTGTTCCCTCTGCCAGGCAAGCTCTTCCCCCAGATTTCTACGCATCTCCCTCATTCACTGCTCTTGCGTCTCTGCTCAGAGATCACCTTATCAAAGAGGCCTTCCCTGACCTCTTAACCTAAATTAAGAAGCTGTTTCTCAGCCTCTTGCTCCCTTTCACACTCCATTTCTTTGTTTTTCTTCACGGCACTTACCATCAGCTGAAGACTCTGTTTCGTTTTTCTAAAGGAGCCCTGGTTAGCGCTTGTTGTCTAACCAAAAGGTTGACAGTTCAAACCCACTAGCCACTCTGTGGAAGAAAGATGTGGGTGGTTGTCTGCTTCCTTAAAGATTTATAGCCTTAGAAACCCTGTGGGGTTGCTATTAGTCGGAATCAACTCCACGGCAACAGGTTTGGTTCTTTGTTTGTCTGCCTCTCCCCCATCCCCACCCCCTCCACTGGAAAGTCAGCTTTGAGGACAGGATTTTTCTTGCATTCCCACCCGGCCCAGTACTGCCCCATCATAGGTGTTCAACAGGTGTGTGTGTGCAGGGGAGGGATGCACCTGGAGAGACATACCCATAGGTGGGGACACAGGGACATGACGGGCCCATAACCGGTCCTGCCTATGTACACGTGACTGCAAAGATTCACACACACCCATACACCCTTGTGCACACACACGCATATATGTACGCCCCACTGCCCTCACCAGGCACACTGCCCCCACCAGGCCCCACTGACCCCACCAGGCCCCACTGACCCCCATCAGGCCCCTCTGTATCTCACACGAGGCCCCACTGCCCCACCAGGCCCCAGCGCCCCCACCAGGCCCCAGCGCCCCCACCAGTTCCCACTGCCCCCACCAGGCCCCACTGCCCCCACCAGGTCCCACTGCCCCCAGCAGACTTCACGGCCCCACCAGGCCCCATTGCCCTCAGCAGGCCAAATGCCCCTAGCAGGCACCACTGCCCCCACTAGGCCCCACTGTCCCCAGCAGGCTCCACTGCCCCCAGCAGGCCTCACTGCCCCACCAGGCTCCATTGCTCCCAGCAGGCTCTGCTATCCCCACTAGGCCCCAATACCCCCACTAGGCCCCGATGCCCCACCTGGCCCCAATGCCCCCACCAGGTCCCACTGCCCCCAGCAGGCCCCACTGCCCCCAGCAGGCCCTACTACCCCCACCAGGCCCCACTGCCCTACCAGGCCCCACTGACCCCAGCAGGCTCCAATGCCCCCACTAGGCCCCAATGCCCCCAGCAGGCCCCACTGACCCCAGCAGGCCCTACTGCCCCCAGCAGGCTCCAATGCCCCCATCAGGCCCCACTGCCCCCATCAGGCCCCACTGCCCCCAGCAGGCCCCACTGCCCCCACCAGGCCCCAATGCCCCCACCAGGTCCCACTGTCCCCCTGAGCAGGCCCCACTGCCCCCAGCAGGTCCCACTGACCCCAGCAAGCCCCACTGACCCCAGCAGGCCCCAATGCCCCCACTAGGCCCAAATGCCCCCAGCAGGTCCCACTGCCCCCAGCAGGCCTCACTGCCCCACCAGGCTCCATTGCTCCCAGCAGGCTCTGCTATCCCCACTAGGCCCCAATACCCCCACTAGGCCCCGATGCCCCACCTGGCCCCAATGCCCCCACCAGGTCCCACTGCCCCCAGCAGGCCCCACTGCCCCCAGCAGGCCCTACTACCCCCACCAGGCCCCACTGCCCTACCAGGCCCCACTGACCCCAGCAGGCTCCAATGCCCCCACTAGACCCCACTGCCCCCACCAGGTCCCACTGCCCCCAGTAGGCCCTGCTGCCCCCAGTAGGCTCTGCTATCCCCACTAGGCTCCAATGCCCCCACCAGGCCCCACTGCCCTACCAGGCCCCACTCCCCCAACAGGCCCCAATGCCCCCAGCAGGCCCCACTGTCCCCCCGAGCAGGCCCCACTACCCCCAGCAGGCTCCACTGACCCCAGCAGGCCCACTGTCCCCACCAGGCCCCAATGCCCCACCAGGCCCCACTGCCCTACCAGGCCCCACTGCCCCCAGCAGGTCCCAATGCCCCCACTAAGCCCCAATGCCCCCAGCAGGCTCCACTGTCTGCCCGAGCAGGCTCCACTGCCCCCAGCAGGCCCCACTGACCCCAGCAGACCCCACTGACACCAGCAGGTCCCAATGCCCCCACTAGGCCCCAATGCCCCCAGCAGGCCCCACTGTCCTCCCGAGCAGGCCCCACTGCCCCCAGCAGGCCCCACTGACCCCAGCAGGCCCCACTGACCCCAGCAGGCCCCAGTGCCCCCATCAGGCCCCAATGCCCCCAGGAGGCACCAGGCCCTGCACCCCTCACCAGGCCCTGTGCCCCCACCAGGTCCCGTGCCCCCACTAGGCCCCGTGCCCCTACCAGGACAAGGCCCTGCATACCCCCACCAGGCCTGGCCCCTCCAGCCCCTTATGGGAGCTTGTTACCAATGACTTTCTCCAACTGAGATCGATAGAAAACATTTTATCTCCTTCCCCAGGGGCTCAGGCCTCAGAGCAGACTGGGTTCCTGTCACTATGGTGACCCCTCCTCATCTCACAGACTCCTTCCCCACCCCCTACCCCCACTTATCCCTACCCCGACTCCTCACTCTACCGTCCATCCCCCTCCCCAACTCCCCATCTCCCATCCCCCCACCTTACTCCACAGCCCAGGACAAGCACTCTCTCCCCACAGACCCTGCCCCCACCCCAGCCTGTCCCCACATGCCAGGCACCATCCTTAGTGTCCTGGAGCTACTGTTATCTTTAGGCTCAGTGTCTCCCTGGTGCTGCCGTGGGGAGACTTTTGGAGTGTGGAACTGTACTGCAAGGAGCACAGGGCTCATCTGTGCCATGAAATAAATATTAGCCATGGTTGATGAGTCTCACTCTGCTCACTCACAGAATGGGTGTAAGACATGGTATGGTTGTAAGGGGTAGACAAGAGACAACCATTTGGCCCAGTTCTGTCAGGATCTGTGCCCACAGGGTTCATGTCAGGAGCCATCATGCCATCCTGTTGGTCCTCCAGTCCCATCTGCTCTTTGATGGAGCACGGGGGTGAGAGGGGCCAGGGGTGGAGAGTAGGGGGAACAGGTGACTCCACCCTCCACGGAAACTCCAGCTGACAATCCATGGAGATCAGTGCCTCACCTGGGTCCAAGTAACCTGCACCCTCCCCCCCCTTGCCCCCACTACTCCCCTTCTGCCTGCCTGGAATGCCTGCCCCACAGAATGGTCAGCCAGCAGGTCAGCAAATCTCTGGCAGAGAGGTTGCCAAAATCAGCTCTCCTGGTCCAGACCAAAGCTCTGCCACTTGATGGTCACCCACCCACGTGCTGTGTGAGCTGAGGCAGTACCCTCTCAGGCTGGCCGAATACCAAATAGCCCTCCAAGATGTCAGGTCCCAATGCCTGGAACCCCTGGATGAGACATTGCAGGATCTCTCGAGATGGGGAGCTCATCCTGGATGATCCAGGTGGGCCCTAAATGCAATCACAAGTGTCCTCATGAGGAGGCCAAGGGAGAGCTGACTGCAGAAGAGGAATAGATGTGACGACGGAAGCAAGAGGCTGGAGTGATGAGAGGAAGGGCCACGAGCCAAGGGAGGCAGGCGGCCACCAGAAGCTGAAAAAGGCAAGTGCACGGGTTCTCCCCACAGGGCCCCTGAAAGGAGCTGGTCCCACAGAAACCTTGACTCTGTAGACCTCTGGCCCCCAGACAGGAAGGTTGTGGTATTTGTTATAGCAGCCACAGGAAAATCATACACTCTCCCTGTACCTCAGTCTCCTTGTCCATAAAATGGGAATGATATCACACCTCCGTCATGGAGGACTAAATGAGTCAGTAGGTGAAAAAAGCTTAGAAAAGTACTTGAAACTGTTTTAAAAAGTTGTTTGTGGAATGACTGCTGAAGGGGCACTGAGTTCCTGTTTGGGGTGAGGAAAAACTTTTGGAAACAGTTGTGATGGTTGCACAATGTGGTGAATCAATTAACGTCACTTTAAAAACAGTTAAATGGTAACATGTATGTTACATATCTTTTACCACAATCATTTTTTAAATTCTTGGGCAAAAACGATTTGCCAAGCACTGAAGAGGGCAGTTTTCAAGCCCTCAAGAAATTCACCTCCTGGAGCTGAGACAGACTCAAAGAGAAAGATGACCTCGGTAGTATGCTGCAGGACTGCAAACATGCCCTGGGGAGGCATGGGGGCAAAGGCTTAGCTTGCCCCAAGGAGGCCTGGGAAGGCAACCTGAGGAGCCGCTCCTGAGCTGAGCCTGACAGGTAGAGAGGGAACACCCAGACAGAGCAGTGGGGAAGGGTGTGTCTGGCAGAAGGAATAGTGTCTGGGATGCTCAGAGGAGTGAGGGATAAAGCAATTTAGGGGCTGCAGGTCATCCTGTGGGGATGGAGCAAGGGAAGATGTGTTCGCCAGCCCTGGGGGCAGCTAGGGGCTGGCAGGGGTGAGGCCCACCAGAACGGAGCAATCCTGAAACAGTTTTTCATCTTGTTTATATAAAAGCAATTTCATCACCTGCGTGGAGAGTGGATTGAGGGTGAGACTGAAGGCAAGGAGGCCAGTAACAGAGGCTAGGCTTTCCTGACAACCTGGACAGGTGCTTCTAAGAGTGGGAGTGGGAGGGGACAACAGCTTCCTGACCTAGAGAAGTGGTTAGGTGGGGAGGCGATCCCGAGATAACAGTAACAATAATAACCTCCCTCACTCCTCAAAGCCTTGAAGTTGTCATTGTCCACACTGGGCAGGCAGGAAGGCCAAGTTCAGACACAGGAACAGGGGAGGTAGAGGAGGCTGGGATGCTGGGGGTGAGGAAGAGAGGTGATGAAATTGATTTTATATAAACAAGATGAAAAACTGTTTCAGGACTGCTTTTGTAATACTTTTCTATAATTAAAAAAAAGGGAGGAAGGATGGAAGGAAAAAAGAAAATACATGTTTTATTAGTAGCTAAGCTCTTTTATTTTCAACCCCTGGTAATAGGGCACTATTACCCTGAGGCACAGGGAGGTATATTAGTCTGAAAGACTGGCAATTCTAACTCTACTCTTTAAAAAGGACCTGTGAACTACATACCCCTGAGGACTGCTGCCTGGGCAATAACGGCTTAAAGGGCAGCAAAGGGGTGGTGGGGGACATGATCAGCTCAGCTATATTGTAACATTTCGTTTCTTGAGCTGGCAGTGGTAGATACAGGGGTGATCGCCGAATTATCTTTATACCGTCTTGAATGTCTTAAATATTTTATAATTAAAAATGGGGAATGAACTTTAGAGAGTTGTGTCTGGGATCTTAAACGCTAGCAAGCGGCCATCTAAGATGCATTGGTTGGTCTTGACCCACCTGGAGCAAAGGAGAATGAAGAACACCAAGGTCACAGGGTGATTGTGAGCCCATGAGACAGACAGGGCCACACAGACCAGGGACTACATCAGCCTGGGACTGGAGGAACTGGCTGGTGCCCAGCTACAACCAATGGCTGCCCTGACAGGGAAAACAGCAGGGAAACCCTGAGGGAGCAGGAGAGCAGTGGGACGCAGACCTCAAATTCTGGTAAAAAAAAAAAAAAACAGACTTGATGGTCTGACTGGGAATAGAGGGACCCCAGGGGTCATGGTCCCCAGGCCTTCTGTTGGCCCAAGACAGGAACCGCTCCCAGAGCCAACTCTTCAGACAGGAATTGGACTGGACTATGGGATGGAAAATGATACTGGTGAGGAGTGAGATTCTTGGATCAAGTAGACACATGGGACTGTGTGGGCATCTACTGTCTGGAGGGGAGATGAGAGGGCAGAGGGGGTCAAAAGCTGGCCGAGTGGACAGTAAAATAGAGAGTGGAGGGAAGGAGTGTGCTGTCTCCTCAGGGGGAGAGCAACTAGGAGTATATAGTGAGGTGTATATAAGTTTTTGTGTGAGAGGCTGACTTGATTTGTAAACTTTCGCTCAAAGCACAATAAAAACTAAGAAAAAAAAAAAGGGGGAGTGACATGCATTCCCCAGCTCTACACAAACCCTGAACTAAAGAACTGAGTCCTGTCATTCACTTACATAATCCCTGTCCTTCTAGCCAGCTTGTGCCCCTTCATCACCTCCTTTCATACCCACCAGGGATAGGATCTCGCTATCAAGGCAGCCGTGGCTTTCCCTGGACAGCTCTATCTGTGGAGAAGTTCTTCCTTACAAAGGGACAAAATCCTCCTCCAGGGTCCTCCCGCCAGCTGAGACATGAGTCTCCGTGTTATACCACAGGGACGGTGCAGGGGGGCCTTCTATTCTAGGAAGACAATGGCCACACCCCTTCTCTCTAGGTAAAACAGCCCCAATTCTCTCAGTGGCAGATTGTTATCTCTTTGCTTAATCATCTCCTACGGTCCCTTCAGGTCTCAACTTCTCTGTCGCTTCCTCAGGGAGGCTCTGTCTTTCACTACAAGTGACAGAAAACCAACTCAAACTAATTGATGGCAAAAGGGCAGCTGACTCGCCTATGCAGCTAAAGTTCCAGGGATACTGTGGTGGCTTGCCTATTGCTGTGGTGCTGGAAGCTATGCTACCAGTATTTCAAATTACAGCAGGGTCACTCATGGTGGACAGGTTTCAGCGGAGCTTCCAGACTAAGACAGATTAGAAAGATGGATGTGGCGATCTACTTCTGAAAAAATTGGCCAGTTTAAACCTTATGAATAGCAGCAGAACATTGTCTGATATAGTATCGGAAAATGAGTTCCTCAGGTTGGCAGGCACTCAAAATACGACTATGAAAGAGCTGCCTCCTCCAAGTAGAGTTGGCCTTAATGACATGGATGGAGTTAAGCTTTCAGAACCCTCATTTACTGCTGTGGCATGATTCAAAATGAGAAGAAACAGCTGCAGACATCCACTGATAATCTGAATGTGGAATGCACTAAGTATGAATCTAGGAAAATTGGAAGTCATCAAAAATGAAATGGAACACGTAAACATCGATAGCCTAGGCATTGGTGAGCTGAAATGGACTGGTATTGGCCGTTTTGAATTGGGCAATCATATGGTCTACTATGCTGGGAATGACAAATTGAAGAGGAATGGCATCACAGTCACTGTCAAAAAGCACATTTCTAGATCTATCCTAAAGTACAACTCTGTCAGTGATAGGATAATATCCATACCCCTACAAGGAACATGAGTTAATATGACTATTATTCAAATTTTCAAACCAACCACTAAGGCCAAAGATGAAGAAGTTGAAGATTTTTACCAACTTCTGCAGTCTGAAATTAATTGAACATGCAATCAAGATGCATTGATAATTACTGGTGATTGGAATGTGAAAGTTGGAAATCAAGAAGAAGGATCAGCAGTTGGAAGATATGGCCTTGGTGACAGAAAGGATGCCGGAGATTACATGATAGAATTTTGTAAGATCAACGACTTCTTTATTGCAAATACCTTTTTGAACAACAGAAATGGTGACTAGTTTTTTTATACATGTGGACCTCGCAGGATGGAATACTACATCTGTGGGAAGAGATGTCAGAGAAGCTCAATATCATCAGTCAAAATAAGGCCAGGGGCTGACTGCAGAACAGACCATCAATTGCTCATATGCAAGTTCAAGTTGAAGTTGAAGGAAATTGGAATGAGTCCACGAGAGCCAAAGTACAACCTTGACTATATCCCACCTGAATTTAGGGACCATTTCAAGAACAGATTTGACCCATTGAATGCTAATGACTAAAGACCGGACGAGTTGTGGTATGATATCAGAAGAGACCCTGAAACTTGTTCTTGAATATAGAGTAGCTAAAGAGAATGGAAGAAATGATGAAGTAAAAGAGCTGAACAAAAGATTTTAAAGGGTGGCTCAAGAAGATAAAGTAAAGTATTATCATGAAATGTGCAAAGACCTGGAGTTAGAAAATCAAAAAGGAAGAACATGCTTGGTATTTCCCAAGCTGAAAAAAACTGAAGAAAAATTTCAAGCCTCAAGTTCGCAGTGGTTAAGAGCATGGCTGCTAACCAAAAGGTAGGCAGTTCAGATCCACCAGCTGCTCCTTGGAAACCCTACAGGGCAGCTCTACTCTATTCTGTATGGTTACTATGAGTCAAAATCAACTCAGCAGCAGTCGGCTTGATGAGTTTGGGCGGATGAAATATTGAACGACACAGGAAACATCAAAAGAAGATGGAAGGAATACACAGAGTTACCATTTCAGTAGGTAGCGCATGATCAAGAACCGATGATATTGAAGGAAGAAGTCAAAGCTGCACTGAAGGCATTGGTGAGAAACAAGCCTCCAGGAATTGACTACCAATTGAGATATTTCAACAAAGGTATCCAATGTTCTTCATCTGTGCCAAGAAATCTAAAAGACAACTACCTGGCCAACTGACTGGAAGAGATCCATATTTGTGCCCGTTCCAAAGAAAGGTGATCTAACAGAAAGCAGAAATTATTGAACAATACCATTAATATTCAGGCAAGTAAAGTTTTGCCACTGTTGCTGTTAGGTGCCAGTGAGTCACTTCCTACTCATACCGACCCTATACACAACAGAACAAAATGCTGCCCGGTCCTGTGACATCCTCACTATCGTTATGCTCGAGCCCATTGTTGCAGCTACTGTATCGATTCACCTTTTTTAGGGTCTTTTTTTTCCCGCTAACCCTCTACTTTACCAGGCATGCTGTCCTTTTCCAGTGATTGATCCCTCCTGATAACACGTCCAAAGTATGTGAGATAAAGTCTTGCCATCCTTGCTTCTAAGGAGCATTCTGGCTGTACTTTTTCCAAGACAGATTTGTTCGTTCTTTTGGCAGTCCATGGTATATTCAATATCCTCTGCCAACACCATAATTCATAAGTTTTGCTGAAGATAATTCAAAAACGGTTGCAGCAGTACATCAACGGGGAACTGCCAGAAATTCAAGCCAGATTCAGAAGAGGATGTGGAATGAGGAATATCATTGCTGATGTCAGATGGCTGAAAGCAGAGAATACCAGAAAGGTGTTTACCTGTGTATTACTGACTATGCAAAGGCATTTAACTATGTGGATCACGACAAATTATGGATAATACTGTGAAGAATGGGAATTCTAGAACATGTAATTGTGCTCATAAGGAACCTGTACATAGGCCAAGAGGCAGTCATTCGGACAGAGCAAGGGTATACTGCATGGTTTAAAGTCAAGAAAGGTGTATGTCAGGGTTGTATCCTTTCACCATACTTTTCAATCTGTATGCTGAGCAAATAATCCGAGAAGCTGGACTGTATCAAGAAGAACATGGCATCAGGACTGGAGGAAGACTCATTAACAACCTGCGTTATGCAGATGATGCAACCTTGCTTGCTGAAAGCAAAGAAGACTGGAAGCACTTACTGATGAAGATCAAAGACTGCAGCCTTCAGTATGGATTACACCTTAGCATAGACAAAACAAAAATCCTCATAACTGGACCAATAAGCAACATCATAATAAATGGAGAAAATATTGAAGTTGCCAAAGATTTCATTTTACTTGGACCCACAATCAACACCCATGGAAGCAATAGTCAAGAAATCAAATGGGGGTATTTCACTGGGAAAAATGTGCTGCAAAAGACCTCTTTAAAGTATTAAAAAGTAAAGATGTCACCTTAGGGACCAAGGTGTGACTGACCCAAGCCATGGTGTTTTCAATCGCCTCATATGCATGCAAAAGCTGGAAAACTACAGAATTGATGCATTCGAATTATGGTGTTGATGAAGAATATTGAATATACCATGGACTGCCAGAAGAGCAGAGGTCTGGTGACACAATGAGTAAGCATTCAGCTGCTACCAAAATGTCGGCAGTTTGAAACCACCACCTGCTCCTTGGAAACCCTATGGGGCAGTTCTCCTCTGTCCTGTAGGTACACTGTGAGTCAGAATCGACTTGATGGCAATGGGCTTCGGTCAGAAGAACAAACAAATCTTTCTTAAAAGTACAGCCAGAACGTTCCTTAGAAGCAAGGATAGGGAGACCTTGTCTCACTTACTTTGGACATGTTATTAGGAAGTACCAGTCCCTAGAGAAGGACACCATATTTGGGAAGTAGAGGGTCAGCAAAAAAGAGGGAGACCCTCAACGAGATGGGTTGATACGGTGGCTGCAACAAGGGTTCAGACATAGCAAGAATTGAGAGGATGGTGCAGGACCGGGCAGTGTTTCATTCTGCGGTACACGGGGTTGGTCAGTATGAGTCAGAACTGACTCAACAGTACCTGACAACAAGTCATGTAACTCCAGATGCAAGCAGTCCCAGGCTGAAATGGCTGTGCCCAATGAGCTGAACATTCATTATCTGAGTTAGAAGTAAACACCATTAAAACATGAAAACATTTACCAGTGTCCTGGTCTCTTACTGACTTGGTGTCTACTCAACATCCTGCCCTGCTTAACTGCAGCATCTCTCCCTACCCATCCATCTGCATCTTTTCCAACTTCGAGTTCACTTATGCAAGTTGATCGCAAAGGAAAACTTCAACTCTTGCCAAAGTTGCAGAATTTCATGAAGTTGGTGAGAGTGGTATTAGAGAACTTCTGGGGTCACAGACAAAGTAGTCGACGAATTGAGGCTCTACTTGGCTAGGCCAGCCCCAGCTAGATAATGAAAACCCCATGTGAAGAAGATGACTACCTGCTGCAGAATAAAGTCATTTGGTGATCAGAGACCTTAGAGCAGCACCAGAGAATGTAATGGAGCCTTTGAGTAGTTATACTATAGAAGGACCTAGTAAGGACCATCAGGCAGTCTTGTGGGAAGAATCATGCGTCCCCAAATTAACTTTTTCCCTTCTAAGAATTAGCACATTAACCTAAATTATGATGTGTGGAAGATAAAATTTATGTATTTTCATAACTTTAATTTCATTTTTCTAAATAGAACTCCAATTAAACTTTTTTCTCCAATGACTAAGAAATTTTGGTGCGCAATGCAAAGGGATTTGTGGTCAAAGTGGCCTTTTTTGGGATAATGAGCTCCAGAATAGGTCCAATGTCTATCTCCTTTTCAGACTGAGTGCAGTGTGGGCAGGACCTGCATTCCCTTATTCCTGGAGATGGAGCCTAGAACAGGGCCTGGCTCAATAACTGTTTATAGAGAGCAGTAGTGAATGTACAAACGAATGAATGGAGGATCCTAGTGATGGCTTTCTGGCCTGGGCCAGAGGTCTGGGACCTCTTAAAAGGCATCCCTAGAATTGGACATAATTCCCCTCACAGTAGGGTGCTCAGTTTTACCTGGAGCTAAGTAGAGTGACTGCCTCCTGTTCTCAACTTTCTCCTGGAGATAGGCAGCCTCACAAGAAGCCCAAGGATATCTGCCTGCTCTGACTCCCACTCTGAGATGGCTGCCCTCCCTTTTCCTTGGCCATGCCTTCCTGCTGCAGGGCTCTGAGCACTTGTAAGACCATCGCAAGAAATGACTTTGCTATCTTTCACCTTTGATGTCCCTGTGGTGGAGCCTGGTGGGCCTGTCTCACAGAGTCAGTGAGGTCGGGGACAGCAGCAACAGTTGTACAGAGTTCCATGCATCCAAGTGATTTAAATCCTCACAACAAGCCTGCAAGATGGGCACACTACCTTCCTCCTGTGAGAAAACGGAGGCTTCAAGAGGGCAATGCATTGCCCTAGGTAACGCTGACAGCAAGCAGCAGAGCTGATGCCAGTTCCCCTCTCCTTTCCCATCTCACTCTTCTATTTACTCAGGAAGCAGGTATGCTGGCAGACAAGTGAGCACACAGTCACCCAAGCCTGGGGGTTTCTTCTCTCTGTGGGGCTCTACTTTTCCCTCTGCAAAATGGAACTAACATCCTTACCTCACACCATATACAAAAATCACCTCAAAAGACTAAATCCAGGAGCTAAAACTATGACACTCTTAGAAGAAAACAGGTGAAAAGCTTCATGACCTTGGATGTAGCAATGGATTCTTAGATATGGCACGAAAAGCACAGGCAATAATAGAAAAAAAGATGAACTGGACTTCATCAAAATTAAAAAACTGTTGTGCATCAAAGGACACTAACAGAAGAATGAAAAGACATCCCCACAGAAAGGGAGAATTTATTTGGAAACCATATATCTGATAAGGGATTAATACCTAGAATATATTAAGAACTCCTACAAATCAACAACAAAAAAGCAACCCAATTAAAACATGCGTAAAGGAGTCCCCAGGCCCTCTGTTAGCCTACGACTGGAACCGTTCCTGAAGCCAACTCTTCAGACAGGGATTGGGCTGGACTATAAGAACAGAAAATGATACTGGTGAGGAGTGAGTTTCTTGGCTCAAGTGGACACATGAGACTATGGGGGCAGCTCCTGTCTGGAGGGGAGATGAGAAGGCAGAGGGGGACAGGAGCTGGTTGAATGGACACGGGGAATACAGGGTAGAGAGGAGGAGTCTGCTGTCTCATTGAGGGAGAGCAGCTAGGAGTACATAGCAAGGTTTGTATAAGCTTTTGTATGAGAGACTGACTTGATTTGTAAACTTTCACTTAAAGCACAATAAATTTAAAAAAAAAGTGGGTAAAGGACTTGCATAGACATTTCCCCACAGAAGACATACAAAGGCCAATAAGTACATGAAAGGATGCTCAGTGTCATTAGTCACTAGGGAAATGCAAATCAAAACCACAATGAGATACCACTTCACACTCACTAGAATCAGGAAAAAAAAAAACAAAAACCAGAAACAGGTGTTGGTGACGATATGGAGTAATTACAACCCTCATTAACTGCTAGTGGGAATGTTAAATGGTGCAACCACTGTGGAAAACAGCTTGGTGATTCCTCAAGAAGTTGAACATAGAATTATCATACGACCCAACAATTCTACTTCTAGGTGCAGTGAATTGCTTTTATATGGCCCTTCTAACCATGGTCTTATAATTTCTACAAAATGATTGGATGGGGTTATTAAATTAGGTGCGTGGAACCCCTGTAGGGGATTGGTCAGTTTTGCCATCCCACTAGGCTTAAAGGGAGCCAATCCTAGAGGTTGGGGGAGGGCCTCACTATCATCAAGAAGAAGAGCCGGGAGTAGAGCATGTCTTTTGAACCCAGGGTCTCTGGGCTGAGAACTTCCTAGACCCAGGAGGCAGACGTGTAACACTGGAGAGCTGTAACACTGTAGGTGGCTGAGGTATGAGACAGTGGGAACCAGAAGACCAACGGGAGATGGTGCAGTGGGCTTCCTGGCCCACAGAGCAAGGCAGCCAGAGTGGGCTTCCTGTCCCATGGAGCAAGAGAGCTGAGAGTGTTTGGATAGGAGGCTTCCTGGCAGAGTGGAGTGCCTCTGGGCACTTGTTGACAGAGCTAGGTTTGCTGACCCACAGAGAGAGAAAGAGCTCAGAGCCTTAGGGCAGGAGGCTTCCTGGCAG
Source organism: Elephas maximus indicus (assembly GCF_024166365.1). Taxonomy (NCBI): domain Eukaryota; kingdom Metazoa; phylum Chordata; class Mammalia; order Proboscidea; family Elephantidae; genus Elephas; species Elephas maximus. Next base: position 214,700,547 of record NC_064820.1, on the reverse strand, counting down.
GGTGGGGCCTCTGGCACTTATCAGTGAACCTCAAGAGCTTTGTAACACTTACCTAAGCGGGGGCTGAGGCTGAGAACTAGGGCAGAGAGCAAGGCCCAAGGCCAAGAGTGGGGGCCAAAGCTGACAGCAAGGGTGGGGGCCAAGACTGAGGGTCCAGTGGCAGAAGCCAGGCCCAAGCAGGGTCTGGCAGCAGAGGCCTGCCTACAGGCATGGCTGAGAGGAAGCTGACTTGATTGAAGAACTGTATTCTGAGTAGTTCTCATTACTTCTAAATTGATCCTAATCCTGAATTGTAACCTGTTCCTTCCCTAATAAGCCCCATAATCGTGAGTATGTATGATCTGTTGGCTCTGTGTGACCATTGCAGAGAAGTAGAGAGTGCCATGGGAGGGACGGCTGGTGTCAGAATTGGTAAAAAGGTTAGAGAGTAGAGATATGTCTGACCTCTACCTCACAGGGATCAGCTTTGGGCTGATGCTGACCTTGATTCTCATCTCTTCCCTTGAAGTTAGACAAGGAGATCTGATGCCACTATTTCACAATAAGCAAGAGAATTGAAAGCAGGGGCTCAAATAGATACTTCTTAAGGTGGTAAATTTTATGTTATATATATTTGTGAATGATTAATGTTATGTGTCAACTAGGCTAAGCTATGATTCTCAGTGGCTTGGCAGACATCGAACTGATTGCTCTTTCATAATGTAATATAATGTAATCACCTCCTTGGGGTTGTGGCCTGCCTCTAGTACATAAATGGATGTTCCAGCAAGGCTCGCTGTCTCTCTTGACCCTGCACTCTTCTCGTCACCCGACCTCTGGCTCTTGGAATGTAAGCCTACAGAAGTCTTCGGCCTCCCGCCTGACCTGCAGATTTTGGATTTGCCAGCCCCTACAACCCTGTGCGCCAGCAGAAGTTTTCGACCTGCTGCCTGACCCATGGATTTGAGATTTGCCAGCCCCTACAATTGTATGAGCCATAAATCTCTGTATATGTATATGTATATGTATATGTATATGTATATGTATATGTATATGTATATGTATATGTATATGTATATGTATATGTATATGTATATGTATATGTATATGTATATGTATATGTATATGTATATGTATATGTATATGTATATGTATATGTATATGTATATGTATATGTATATGTATATGTATATGTATATGTATATGTATATGTATATATATTCAAAGAAATCAAATGATGCATGGCATTGGGCAAATCTGCTGCAAAAGACCTCTTCAAGGTATCAAAAATCAAAGATGTCACTTTAAGGACTAAGGTGCACCTGACTCAAGCCTGGTGTTTTCAATTGCCTCGTATGCATGCAAAAGCTGGGCAATGAATAAGAAAAACTGAATAAGAATTGATGCTTTTGAATTATGGTGTTGGCGAAGAATACTGGATATACCATGGACTGCCAAAAGAACAAACAAATCTGTCTTAGAAAAAGTACAGCCAGAAAGCTCCTTAGAAGCAAGGATGTCAAGATTTCATCTCACATACTTTGAACAGGTTATCAGGGAGGACCAGTCCCTAGAGAAGGATATCATGCTTGGTAAAGTAGAGGTCAGCAAAAAAGAGGAAGACTCTCACCAAGATGGACTTACACAGTGGCTGCAACAATGGGCTCAAGCATGGCAACAATTGTGAGAATGGCACAGGACTAAGCAGTGTTTTGTTCTGTTGTACACAGGGTCACTATGAGTTGGAACCGATGGCACCTAACAACATTTATATATATTGTTTATATATTCACTGATTTTGCTCTACTACAGAACACAGGAAACCCTGGTGGTATAGTGGTTAAGTGCTGTGGCTGCTAACCAAAGGGTCAGCAGTTCAAATCCACCAGGCGCTCCTTGGAAACTCAGTGGGACAGTTCTACCCTGTCCTATAGGGTTGCTATGAGTCGGACTCGACTCGACGGCAACGGTTTTGCTTTTTTTTTGGTTTATAGAACACAGACTAAGACAATATTTTACCACAATTTTAAAAATGGGGGAAAAAAGGAGATAATAAAAATCTCTGTGTCACAGGCGGAAATGTACAAGACCTGGCACATAGTAAATGCTCCACAGTGCCAGCGTTGTTCTGACAGAAAGCCACTGCACGCCCCGTTCTGTGTAGAAGTGCCCCGCCCTGAGAAGGCAGATAGCACAGAGGGTGAGAGCTCAGAGCTCCTTCCATGGAATCCTGCTCTACATCTCCTACTCTGGGTGCCAGCCATGTGGTCTTAGGCAAGTTACTTCACCTCCTTGAGCCCTCAGTTTGCTCATTCAATGGGAATGTTGACCTAATAAGGCAGATGGCTTGGTGGGAGCTGCCTGGCCACACTTTGCCTTCTACTGAGTGAGCAAACCCTCAGCCCAGTTCCTTTCAGGGTGCAGGGTTTTCTCTCCAGTCTGAGATCCTCTCCCCTTTCCCTGTCCTCCAGCCCACAGGGGTCTTCCCCCCCCCCCAACTCCCAAAGGTCATTATCTCATTTAGACCTCTAGGAAACAGAGGCCCAAAATAAAGACGGTCAAGGCCAAACAGATGCAGAACTGGGTCTTAAGACCCCAGGGGGGTGGTGTGTGTGTCTCAAACTCAAATGCCCTTAGGGGTGAGCCAGGTGTTTTAAGTGTGGATTAGAACAATAGGAATCCCCAGGCGGTTCGAATGCTTAACAAGCTGGGCTGTTAACCGAAAAGTAGGAGGTTCAAGTTTACCCAGAGTTACCTTGAAAGAAAGGCCCAGCAATCTGAAAGGCCTAGCAATCTACTTCCAAAAAATCAGCCATTGAAAACCCTATAGCATAGTTCTACTCTGACACACGTGGGGTCACCATGAGCTGGACTTGACTTGATGGCAATCTTTTTTTTTTAATAGAACAATAGATAGTGGTAGGGCCCCTGTCTTAGTTATTGTTATGGATTGAATTGTGCCCCTAAAAATGTGTGTCAACTTGGCTAACTCGTGATTCCCCATACTGTGTGATTGTCTACCATTTTGTCATCTGATTTGATTTTCCTATGTGCTGTAAATCCTGTCTCTAAGATGTTAATAAGGCAGGATTACAGACAGTTATGTTAAGCAGGATTCAATCTAGAAGATTAGGTTGTATTTTGAGTCAATCTCTTTTGAGATATAAAAGAGAGAAGCTAGCAGAGAGACAGGGGGACCTCCTACCACTAAGAATGAAGAGCCGGGAGAGAAGTGCATCCTCTGGACCCAGGGTCCCTATGCTGAGAAACTCCTAGACCAGGTGAAGATTGATGATAAGGACCTTCCTCCAGAGTCAACAGAAAGAAAAAGCCTTCCCCTGGAGCTGGCACCCTGAATTTGGACTTCTAGCCTCCTAGACTAAGAGAGAATAAATTTGTCTTTGTTGGAGGTATCCACTGTGGTATTTCTGTTAAACAGCACTAGATAACTAAGGTAGTTATCCAGCACTGCTACAACTGAAAAACCACAGTGGGTGGCTTTAAAGAACAGACATTTATTTTCTCACAGTTTAGGAGGCTAGAAGTCCAAATTCAAGGTGCTGGCTCTAGAGGAAGGCTTTCTCTCTGATGGCTCTGGAGGAAGGTCCTTGCCTCTTTTGTGTTTCTGCTCCTGGGCAATCTTCTTGTGGCTTGGCATCTATCCCCATCTCTGTTTCCTTAATCTTCTCTTTTTATATTTCAAAAAGAGATTGACTCAAGATACACCCTAAGTGTGTCTCATTACCACAATAAAGAAAACCCATTCCCAAATGGGATTCTAATCACAGGTATGGGGGTTAGGATTTACAACACGTATTTCTGAGGGATGTAATTCAATCCGTAACAGCCCTGTCTTGGTTATCAAGTACTGCTGTAAAAGAAATACCACAAGTGGACGACTTTAACAAAAAGGAATTTATTCTCTCACAGTCTAGGAGGCTAAAAGTCCAAATTTAGGGCGCCAGCTCCAGGGAAAGGCTTTCTCACTCTGTTGGCTCTGGAGGAAGGTCCTTGTCATCAATCTACTCCTGGTCTTGGAGCTTCTCAGCACAGGGACCCCGGGACCAAAGGATGCATGCTCCTGGCTGGTTGGAGGTAATGAGGCCCCCTGTCTCTCTGCTCACTTCTCCGTTTTATATCTCAAAAGAGATTGACTCACGATACAACCTTATCTTATAGAGAGTCCTGCCTCATTAACATATCTGCCTCATTAACACCATAGAAGTAGGGTTTACAATATATAGAAAAATCACATCAGATGACAAAATGGTAGACAATCACACAATACAGAGAATCATGGCCTAGTCAAGAGATATTTTGGGGTGACACAATTCAATCCATGACAAGCCCCAAGAATGGAGATTCCTTTGTTGTTGTTTGCTGCCCTTGAGTCAGTTCCCAATGGCAGGTTACCCAAGTCACAATGGAACAAAACACTACCCAGTTCTGTGCTATCCCCATGATCAGTTGCTGACTGGACCATTGTGATCCATAGGGTTTTCACTGGCTAATTTTAAGAAGTAGATCTCCAGGCCTTTCTTCTTAGTCAGTCTCAGTCTAGAAGCTCTACCGAAACCTGTTCAACATCATAGCAACATGAAAACTTCCGCTGACAGATGGGTGGTGGCTGCATTTCAGGTGCATTGGCTGGGAATCGAACCCAGGTCTCCCTCATGGAAGGCAAGAATTCTACCACTGAACTATCATGGCCCCCCTTAAAGGTACCTAAACTCCCAAATTTCCAAACACTTTGCTATCCAATCAAAACAAACCCAGCAGCCCAGGTTCAGCCTTGGAGCAGCAAGTTTGAGATCTGTACATCAAGCTGTGTTTACTGGGCTTTGGTGTTGTACGGCGGGCCCACCCCCTTGCTGCCCTCTTCCTTCATCAGTGGAGAATGTCAAGCAAGGTCTCAGCAGAAACCTCTCCTGGGCTGGCTCCGCTGTCAGGGAGCCCCAGGCAGCTCCCGCTTCTCCTCAAGAAGCCCTGCTTTCTCAGCCAGCACAGAGCAATTCTGGCACCGTCTTGCTCAGAAGCTCCCTTCCCCCACTTCCCCGCTAAAGCTGGGAGGAATTACTCTTCAGCAGATCTCAGCTCACAGGGTACATCCTCCAGGAAGCCTTTTTGAATTTCTGGGCAGGACCAGGTCATCATGTGCCTGGGCTCCCCAGTGCTTTGCATAGGTTCTAATGTTGTAACCCAGAGCCTAACCCCACCCATGTCTGTCCACAGAGAGCACCCATGGAATGGGTGAATCAACTCACCTGCTGTGTGACTGGTACAGATTGAACTGTGTCCCCAAAGTGCGTGTCAACTCGGCAAGGCCATGATTCCCAGTATTGTGTGGTTGTTCACCATTTTGTCATCTGATGTGATTTTCCTATGTGTTGTAAATCCTAACCTCTATGATGTTAATGAGACAGGATTAGAGGCAGTTATGGCAATGAGGCAGGACTCAGTCTACAAGATTAAGTTGTATCTTGAGTCAATCTCTTTTGAGATATAAAAGAATCGAGTAGAGAGGAGAGGGACCTCATACCACCAAGCAAGAAGAGCCGGGAGCAGAGTAGAGTGCCTCTTGGACCTGGGGTCCCTGTGCTGAGAACTCCTAGAACAGAGGAAGATTGATGACAAGGACCTTCCTCCAGAGCCGACAGAGAGAGAGAAAGCCTTCCCCTGGAGCTGGCACCCTGAATTTGGACTTCTAGCCTCCTCAACTGTGAGAGAATAAATTTTTGCTTGTTAAAGCCATCTACTTGCGGTATTACTGTTACAGCATCACCGATGACTAAGACAGCTACCTTGGGTGACTAACTTCACCTCTCTAAGCCTAGATGTTCTTATCTGTGAGATATGTTGTGATAAGGAGGATTCAGAGAATGCTTGGTACATTGGCTGAGTAATGGCTTCAGGCCCTATTTCCTGGAGTCTGTGAATGTTCTCTTATATGCCAAAGGAAACTCTGCAGATATGACTAACTAAATTAAGGATCTCAAGTTGGGGAGATTATCACAGAATATCCAAGTGGGTCCTACCATAATCAAAGGGTCCTCATAAGACAGGAAGCAAGAAGGTCAAAGGAGGAAGGAGGAGCTGTGACAAGGAAGCAATTGTTTCCTTGCCTTTTCTAGGTTCACCACGGCATCACAAGCCAAGGAATGCAGGTGGCCTCCAGAAGAAAAGAACAGGTTTTTGCCTGGAGCCTCCAGAAGGAGCCAGCCCCGAAACTGATTTTGGACTCTGGGCCACCAGAACTATAAGAAAATAAATGCATATTGTTCTAAACCACCAAGTTTGTGGTAATTGTTACAGTGGCCAGAGAAAAGGAATACATGTGGGAAGCACCTGGCACACAGCAGGTGCTCAGAGCAGCAGGCCTGGTGCCTGAGGCCCACCCACTCTCCTTGTTCCTCCATGTTCTTCCTCCCCTGCTCATGATGGCTTTGTTCTCTGGCACACCTGTCCCTCTTGCTCGACCCAGGGTACTGTCCCTGACAGTTCTCTAAGGCCTGGCTCAGACTCACCTCCTCCTGAAAGCTTCACTGACATCGAGAGAATGAGCTCCCCTCTTCTGGGATTCCTCCCACAGTGCCTAAACTGTGGCTCCTAAAGAGGTCAGGCAGTGACTCTCCCTTTCTGTACCCCCAACCCCCCACATCCTGAGCATAGGGACCCAATGCTCCCAGCCGCATCAATTTGACGCCAGTGAATTAAAAAACAAAACACAAAAAAAACTGATTCCAAGGCCAAAAAATGGGCCCTCATGGACGTGGGGTTCCAGGCAGTTTCCCATGAAACTTGCCTCTCTGGGGGCATGACCCCCATGGGTGACCTGAAGTCCTTCAGGGAGGCCTCCTCTTATTGCCTCCCATTGAGGTTCCTGGGGCCAGATCTTCCCTCAGATTCGCCCCAGGCTAAGGCAAGGCCCTGAAGGCAGGAGGGATCAGGATGGTGGTGGAGGTGTAGGCAGCCCCTGTCTGAATGAAAGGGACCCTCCCCACTTGCACAACATTTTGCCTAAAACAGTAACAGCATTCACCACATGCAGGCTCTGGGCTACGTGCTCTACACACGCTACCTCATTTAATCCTCTCCACAACCCTGTGTGCTAGGTGCTACTGTAATCCCCCTTTGCTAGATAAGAAAACTGAGGCTGAGCAAGGTAAGTGACGTGCCCAAAGCCACACAGCTGGGTGCCGAAGAGCCAGATTTAGAAACCAGGTCTGCCACCCCCAGAATGGGTGCTTGCCGCCAGGAACGTTTCCACCAGCCCGGTATACGATACAACCCAGCTTCTGCCTTGCTCCCCACATCTGCCCTGGAGACCAGTGGCTGAGCCTGGTAGCAGGAGCTTCAGGTGCAAGGTCTGTCTATGCCACTTTAGCTGTGGGGACCCAGACAGGTGACTTTACCCCCTGTGTCTTAGTTTCCTCATTCTGAAAATGTAATGAGCCTACTTCAAAGAGGGGCTGCCAGGATCAAATGAAACAATGTATAGAAAGGGGTGCAATGCCTGGTACAGACATAGAACCTTATTCTACAGATAAAGAAACTGAGGTTTGGGAGGGAAACTCACCTGTCACAGATCACCTGGGAGTTCTGATGCCTTGACCACCTCCATTCTCCTCATAGGAGGAACAGAGCAGCCTGCAATGGGGTTGTTCATCTTGTCCTGCTCTGAAGACCCTAGAGGCTGGGGGTGGGGGTCGGGGAGGGGGGAGGTGGGAGGCTTCCCAGCAGGTGGTAGCCAACTCCCACCTCAGCTGGGGTGAGTCAAAGCCTTTGAGTGGCAATTGCTGAGGGGCTCTGTAGGTTAAGAGATTCGTTCATTCATTCAACACTCTTCTGCTTAAAATCTTCCAGTGGCTTCTTTCCCATGGCACTGGAATGGCACCCAAATTCCTCACCAGGCTTTCCACTGCCGCCCTCTGCAGCCCCAGGGGCCCTCCATCATTGCTCTATCACCACTACACCTTCATCTCTTTCCAGTCCCACATGCCGACTGCCTGTCCCCTTGCTTGGGTCTTCTCACTATTCTAATTATGAACGAAGCTCTCTTCTACCTCAGGATCTTAGCACTGGCTCTTCCCTCTTTAGGAATGCCCCTCTCCTCTCCTTCCTGCTACTCAGTCCTCTGCTTAGACAGGCCTTTCCTTTCACCCCCCAGATAAGGGGCCTCCTTCTATCACTTCACCTGTTAGTTTTCTTCCCAGCACAGTTACTCTCCGAGCCATGTACTTTATGCACCTGAGCACGTGTTTATTATTTGCCTCACCCCACCAAGATGCTAGCCCCTGGATGGCTGGGCTCAAGTGTCTGTTGAATCCCCAGGCCCAGCAGGGCCCCAGGTGCCCAGTGAATGAAGATGTTTTTGTGCTGAGACCTACCGAGTTTTGAAATCCAAAATGTTTCCCAAACTGTAAAGAAGTGGTCACAGGTGAGGGTTAGTGGTGAGGCTGGGTGGGGACCAGACCGAGGGACCAAGCAGACACTGGACGTACCTGAGGCAGGTTACGGGTCTAAATATTCGGCCTGAGGTTGCAGCCGCCGCCCTCACCCTGGTCCTGGGCCTTCTCCAGGCCCGACAGCCCTTGGGGGCTGCACCCGGATCTCACTGCAAAGCCTCCTCCCTTCCTAAGCCCGCGGACAGGCGGGGGGCGCCCAGTGGGGCGCGTGGACCGCCAGAGGGTGCTGTCGGGGCGCGCACGGCCCACCTGGGGCCGCGAGCGAGCGCAGCCAGGCTGCCCGGGAACTTTTCTCCTCCAGCTCTCTCTCGGCTTCCCCCCAGCGCGCCGCCCTCCCGCTCTTCCTGTGCGGCGGGGATCGCAGTTCCCCGCTGCACCCGCGGACACAGGCAGGTCGGGCGGTGCGCGGCCAGGGCCCGTCCCCCGCTGCCGGCTCCTGCGCCCGGGCGCCGCCCCCGCCCGCGCTGGGTTCGGAGGGACGAGTTGGAGAGCTAGGCGGAGGCCAGGGCGCGGGGCGAGCCAAGAGGCCGCCCTGCCGGGGCCCGACGCCGGCGCGAGGAGGGGGCGCCGCGGCCCACCCTCCTTCCTGCCTGGCCGCGGGCCGGCCAGGCCGCCGCGCCCTGACCCCATGGCCGCCCAGGCCTCCCGGCCGCGAAGTCGCAGCGTCGGACCCAGGGCCCCCGCGTGAGCGCGGCGCCGAGGTGAGCCCTTAGCGCCGGCCGGGGGCACAGGGGGCGCTGCCTGAGCTAGCAGGGCGGCGCGCCGCGTCCGGACCAGCTAGGTGAGGAGCCTGGCGTGGTCGGGTCGAGCGCTCCGGGCCAGGGTGTGGGGGTCCGCGGGAGTCACTGCTTTGTGTGGTGCGGGGGGTGCATGAGGTCACCGGATGGCCGTCTGGGGAGCCGCAGAGCGGAGGCGCCCTGTGTGCCCCGGATGAGGGGGCTTATGGCTGGTTTGTGCGGCCGGCTGGGGTGGGTCCGCGGCGTGGGGGCTCGAGAACTGAGGGTCGAGCTTGTGGCTGGGGATCCGCGTGCGCCGTGTGGCGCGGCGTATTGGCCCAGTGTCGGGTGGGAAAGTGGGGGCATCCGCGCGGCGCCGGGGGCGGAGGGTATCTTTGTGCCGGCGCCCTGGCCGAGGCAGAGAGCCAGGCCGCGAGTGCGGTGCGTGGTGGGTTGGGGCGCGCGGGGCTCTCTGCGGTGTCCTCAGCCGGTAGCGGCGTCCGGGCCTGTGCGCAGGCCCCACGACCGGGCAGGAAGCGGCCCCCGCGGCCCGGGAAGCTCAGCCGCGGCCAGGCCCTGGGCGCGCGGGCCCCCCGGGAGTGAGGTCACGCCAGGCCCGCGTCCCCACCGCCCTTATCGAAGCTTGGCCCCCATGCCTTGGAGGCAGGAGACCCGGGAGACGTGGGGACCGGGCGCGAAGCGACGTCGGCGAGTGTAGCAGGGGCGAGAGGGTGGCAGAGTGTGGGGGTGACATTCGGAGCCTTTGTTGCGCCAGGGGCCACCGAGGAGGGGCCGAGGGGGAACGAAACAGCAGGCCGGAGGCCGCGGCGGCCCCAGCTTCCTGGGGCGCCCGTTTTCCCAGGGAGCGATTTCCCTTGTTAGGGCTCTCAGTCCTCCTCAAATCCACACCGGGGGCTGGCTGGAGTGCGGGCCTGGGTCGTGTCCTCCGCTTGGGAGCTCGTGATGGGGGGAGCAGTGGGGGTTCAGCTCTGAATGGATAAAAGCAAACGTAACAATGCGCTTTGGGGGGCCTGGGGGAGGGGAGGCGGCGCGCTTGAATGGCGGACCGCGGGGCACCCTGGCCCTGCGCCTCTCCACGCGCCGCGTTCCCTTCTGCAGCGCCTTTCCCATCGTTTCATTAGGCCCTGATTCCAAGACCCACGCGGGACCCGCACAGTTCCCTCCCACCCAGAGTGCCCCTTTCGGTTCTTCCCCACCCCAGCGGCGTGTTGAGGATTCAAGGGCATTACATCTGGTTGCAATCCAGTTTCACGCCGCTGCTGGGCTGTTAAGACCTTGCGCTGACGTCAGAGCAGGGGAATTACTTTTTATTTTATCTTTTTTTAGTTGTCTGCTGCCCTGGGAGGGGAGGCGGGGGTGGATTAGGCCAGCTCTGATGTGGAGGCGCCAGCGCGATGGGAGACCCCGGCTGGAAGCTCTACCGCCAGCTTCTCTTCCAACCCCCCCCCCCATTCTCTATACACACCGTGCTGGGGGTGCGCAGGCCCACCCCGGGTGGGGCCAGCCCTCGCAGCAGACTGAGTGGAGGCCTACCCCTGCGGACTGACCATGCAGCTGCGTCTCCAGGGGACTCCCTGGGACATGTCACAGGCTCCCTTAGGTTTCAGGTGCCTTGGTCCTCAGAAGCTGGACGCTGGAGTCTTCTGGTTTCCCACCCTTGAGAACCTAGGTGGTGATGGGCCCAGGAGCTTCCAGGGGATCACTGGGAGCAAGGAGTGGGTGACACAGAAAAGTGGGCACAGCCTTTCTGGTCCAAGGCAGCTCAGCCTCAGGACCTAGCCTTGGAGGAAAGGGGGGTGTATCAAGGGGAGATCCAGGCTTAGGAAGCCAACTGTGGAGTGGGCAAATAGGAGCTTTCCCAATAGTCAGGAGTTCCCCAGGCCTCCGCCTAAACAGAGAGAACTCACTGGCTCCAGAGCCATTTTTCTCTCCCACTGAACCATGAGGCTCTTGCAGGGACAGACCTGTTCTCATTCCTTTTTAAACCCCTAAGTCTTGACCACTGGCTTGAAAACTCTTGGTGGTGACCCACAGCAAGTAAGGCCACACCTACTATATGTAACTGAAACAATGTTTCCTTAAACAGTTCTTTCTTCTAAGATGTTTGCTGGTCTCTGGTACTTTCTGTCCTAGTCTATTTGATTTAAAAGAAAATCACTGGTTGTGACCCACTATTGATTTCACAGTCCGCTAATGGGTCATACCCAGCATTTGAAAAAATGCTGAGAAAATAAATCTGCCATCTATTCATTCAACAAACTCTCACTGAGGCCCTAACAATTTCTCTCTTTTTAGATTACTCAAGCAACACTTGGATACGTTCTCATTGTGAAAAATGCAAATAACCCAGAGTTATATCAAGTAAAAGCAAAAGTCCCCTTTACCCTGCTTTGCTTCTCACATTCTCCCCACAGGTAACCCTAGTGAACAGCTTGAACGTATCCTTCTAGTCTTTTTGCTATGCACTTAATATATGCATATATCACATATAAAAACACGTAGTTTTGTTGACCTCAAATGAGAACTCATGGGACTTTTATTCTGCAACTTCCTTTTTCCTCTTCTTTTGTCTCAAAGAAGTTGTAGCGTGAGGTGCTTCAGGGCAAGGCTCTGGATTGCTCCTGACTTCACCTTGTACTGAACAAGTTATTTGCCTCTTGGTGCCTCAGTTTCCCCATCTATACAATAGGGACCTTGTGGGACTATGGTGTAGATTTAATACCCTAACCCACAAAGTTTGGAGCAATGTCTGGCCTGTGTCAGGCACTTCATCAGTGCTGGGTCCTGCTAGCATCATTGCTATTTTTACTGTTATTCCTCCCATTGCAGTCCATGTTTGTCCCTCACCTGTGGCTGCAGGGTGGGCATTGTTTGCTGCCTCCATGGGCAGGGTGAGGGGAGAGCCGTGTGCACGCAGAGGGTGCAGCCAGCAGGCAGCACTTCTCTGGGATAGGTGCCTGGGGTCTCTGGGCCCAGGGGAGAGACACGTTTCAAGGTACCACTGTTTTTCAAGTCCTGTGCTTAACGTTACCCACCCTCCCCCCAACCCTGCCAAGGTCACAGCCCAGTGGGTGGTGGAGACCCAGATAATAACCAAGGAGACCAGCATCCTTGTGGTAGTCATGCGGGGCCTGGGGCTGGCGCAAGGGTGGAAGCACCAGGTTGGCCATATGGGGGTGACAGGGGTCCTGGCAGAGGGAGACAGTGTGTGATTCAGGCCAGAGGCTAGAAGGGGCGGGGCAGAGAACCTGGACACAGCGATGAATGTGCCCAGTCTTGGCCAGAGTTGGGGGGCTTTGTGGAGGAGAGGAGCTTTGGGCAGGTGCTTCAGCTCAGGTAGGTGAGAAAGGAGGGGGATTCCCAGCAGAGGGAACACGGCAAGCAGTCTTTGGAGGCTGGGTCAGACATGGTTTGTGTGCTGTGGCCAACAGGGAAGGCCTTGACTCAAAAGGATGGTAGGGAGGAGGCCGGCAGCTGCTCAGGCCTCCTCACTGGCCTTCCTGCCTCCATCTTGGCCCCATTAAGGTGCTGCCCCATCATCAGAGGGTCCTTCTCAAGCAGAGTGGGCCCAGCCCTGTTCAGGCACCTCCAGGGCTCCTGCTGCCTTCCTGATAAAGGTCCAGCCCTCGGCCCTTCATGGTCTTTCCAGCATCCTCTGCCTGCTTTGCCCCCATTAAATCCCCTTCCCCTCCACATTGCTCATTCCCAAGGTTCAACCCTGGACATCCCTGCCTCTGCATTTGCCTTCTACCTAGAACGCCCTTCACCTTCTGTCCCTGCCTCCCAAGACCAAGACAGACGTCCTGTCTCCTCCTCTTGACCCCTGAGGCAGGATGAGTCATCTCGCTTTGTCTATACCCACAGCACATAGCGGATCCCTGATTATTGGTAATTCTGTCAGCGTTCTCCTCACAAGGCTGCATCTTTCTCCTTGCTCCAGCCCCAGCACCAAGGGGTCTGGAACACAAGACCCTCACACAGGGCTTCCTGGCAGGAGCCGCCAGGTGAGGTGGAGAGGATGAGGACTCCAGCGTTTCCTGAGGACCCCCTTGGCCCTTAGCAATGGCATCTGGGATCATCTTCACTCTTCTGGGTGAGAGTCAGAGGGTTCTGTCCTGTCAGACTCTATGGAGGAGACCAGTGAGCCCCTCCCCCCAGCCAGGGCCCAGCCTCCAGGCTGCTTGGAGAATTCCCTGAGGGGACTGAGAAGAAACTGGCTGGTCCTGTTCCGGGGATCCAGGAGACAAGTTCAAGGCAGAGCTGTGTGTCGTGGTGGTGGTGGGGGTGTTCCAGTTCCTCGGTGGGTCTCTGGGTCTCTGAGGTTGGAATGTGACACCAGGGAGGGAGGGTGGGTGGTAGGGTCTCTAGGTGCAGGCTGGGGTTTGGCTGGCAAAGGACAGATTTTGCTGTACTGGTTCTTGAACCTGTGTGAATTGATTGTGTGTGTGTGTGTGTGTGTGTGTGTTGTGTGGAGGGGGAGACACAGAGAGAGAGAGACAGTGGATAGGGGAAGAGGGAGACCTGGGGGAGAGAGAGGAAGATGGGATGGGGGGGAGAAGTTCTTGCTGAACAGTAAGCTTAGAATCAGGAAAAATGCAGCCAGGCGCACTAGGGTTTGGGCAATACTGGACATTCATTCATTTGTTCATTTGTTGAGCAGACAGTCCCTGACGGTTCTGTCACTGCACTGTGCTCACACTGGTCCCCAGAGATGAGCAAGCTTGCTGTCCACTGTTGAGGCCCTGGAAGTCTAGGGGGCAGGTGACAGTGGACATCTGGTTTCTGTACAAAGTGATCAGGCTCAGGGGAAGAAGGCAGCCCACCAACTGAGTCAGGGAAGGCTTTCTGGAGGAGGGGGAAGGCAGGATGACTCAGAGGGGCAGGAGTGGTCCTTTGAGGAAGAATAAGGGGCAGTGGGGTGGGGCAGGGTGGGGTGGGGCAGGGGAGGGGAAGAGGGAAAGAGACGTTTGGGAAGCCAGGCTAACCGGGCATCTCACTTCTCTGATCTTATCTGTACTTTGGGGAAGAGTGGGTCCTTTCAGATGAGAGGTCAGTGAACCCAAGTCACACACTCCTTAGGGGCGGGAAATCAGGGGACCCAGTGAAGGGGGTTGACAGAAAGCGGGTAGGGGGCTTGCTCAGAGCATCTGCAGGCCCGGTGCTTGGCACCTGAGGAAGAAAACGCAGAATCAGTTGAACTTGGGCTCCTTCTCCTGGAGTTCCCTCTTTGGGGCTGTGTCCATCAGTGGGAGGGGTCAGGGCAGTGGAGGGAGCACTAGATTTGGAGTCAGGAAAAGGACTGAGTTCTGACTGTGGCTTCAGGCAAGCACTTCCCCTCACTGAGCGCCGGTTTTCACTTTGGTCAAAAAGGGGAGTACGAATTGTTGCAAGCATTAGACGTGATGATTATGTTGGTGTGTTTTGTGATTGAGAAAGCCAGGAGACCCTGTAGCTTACAGTCATAAACACAGGCTTTGGGATTAGGCCAAACCAAACCAAACCCATCACCGTCGAGTCGATCCTGACTCATAAGCTGAGTTCAAATCCAGGCACCAACCACTCTCTCTGGGGCTTTGTTTCCCCATCTTTGAATGATGAACATAATAGTAGGCCCTTGGTGATTGTTGGGAGATTTGGTGGGTGCATGTGCACAGCTGCAGGCACACAGCACTCAGCTGTGCTGCTGAAGGCCTTGGTCCTGGGAAGAGATTACTGTTAGTATTCTTTTCCCATCCGTGCCAGGTGCGTCTTAACTTTACCTGCAATAGCATTGACCAGAACGAAGAGTTTAGGGCCTGTTTCCTTCCTAGCCAGGTCAAGGAAGGTGGATTGAGTGAGTCTTTGTTATACAGCAGAGCAGGTGAGAATTACTCATTTTCTGGCCAGAGTTTGTTTCAGAAGTGACTTTGACCCCGTGGTGCAGGTGGACTCTGAGAAGGCATCCAGCCACTTTTGGCTTCAGGGGCGGTGAATGTGGCATGATAAGCATGAATCCATGCATTTGTTCATTCATTCATCACATTTTGAGCACCTCCTGTGCACCAGGGTACTGAGAACACAGCCACAGGTGTGAGAGATAATTCTAACATAGCGTAGCAGGTAAGCACTTACATTTTGGAGTTTAACTACCTGAGTTCATATCTTGGTTCTGCTCCTTACCACCTTGGGCAAATTACTTATCATCTGCTTTACTCAGTTTTCTCATCTCTAAAATAGGAGAAATGATAGCGCCTCCCACTTAGGGTTGTTGGGATAATTAATGAAGTAATACAGATAAAATACTTAGAAAGTGCTAGAGAAGGGTACCTCACCTCATTGTCATTTTTATTCCTGCTCTGGAGGAGCTTACAGGCCAGTTTGGGGGAGGCGGGAGCTGGTCCCAACCAGGGCTTCCCTGTAAGGGGTGACACCTGGGCAGGGAACGGCAGCATCTAAGCCCTGCCATGGAGACAGGCTGATGCACTTGGCCTCATCGTGACGCTTCTCGTAAGGTGCTTCTGCACTGTGCCCTGGGCCTCCTGCAGCTCAGTTCGTTGGGGAAGGTCCAGCTCTGCCTGGGCGCCTCTTTGAGAAAGAACTTTAGTATAAAGTGTTGAAGCTGAAAGTGTTTTTTGATTGAGCCATCCTCACTGTGTGTCGTTAGGCAGGTCCCTCAAGCTCTCTGAGACTATTTCCTAATTTATCAAATGGGCAGAATAATAGTATCTGTTTTATGGCTTTGTTTTTAAGAGGGTTGAATGAGAACATGTCCGTCAAGCATTTAGCCAGTAGGAAAGGGCTTAATAAATGTCACCTCTTAGTGATGATAATTCCCGGAAAACGTAAATTTAAAACTTAAATTTAAAAGATTCCTTCCTGGGGACTACAGCTCCTGAAGATGTGAAGGTGTAAACCTTCCACTAGCCCAGTAGGACCAAGAGTTGTTACAATGAGGAGAGAGAACTGAGGCCCAGAGAAGCTTAGCTACTGTAGCCGAGTCACCCAGCAATCCATGTGTGGGGTGTGGAGGGGGGCCAGAGCTGGGTTCCAGGGCCTGGTGCTCTCTGATGCTTTAATAGTTATTCCTTCAGAAAAGAGCTATGGGTGATGCAGCATTGATATAAAGCTAGACTTGTCTTCTGGAAGCTTCCAGTCTGACTGGGAAAATGAAATTTGTACATGATTATGATAAGGGGTAAAAAAAATCATCTGTTCCATCAAAGGGGGAAGAGTCATGTGTTCATTCATTTGAGGGGCGCTGTGCCAGGCCTTGGAGCAGAAGTTCTTAGCCAGGGCTGATTTCGTCCCTCAGGAGACACGTGTCAGTGTCAGGAGACATTTTTGGTTATCTCGACTGGGGAGGTGCTACTGGCATCTAGTGAGTAGAGGCCAGGATGCTAGTAAGCATCTTACAATGCACGGGACAGCCCCCAAAGACAAACGAGGTGACCAAAAACATCAACAGTGTCAAGGCTGGGAGTCCCTGCCTGGAGAGATGGCAGCAACCAGGCAGACACAGCCCCTGCCTCTGAAAGCTTCTTGTGGTGCATGAATAGACACCAACAAGAGCAAGGAGGACAAGCATGGAGTGCAGTGAGGGTGACACAGGGCTCACCACCATTGGGAGGGAAGGCCTAGGCAAGTCCCTCCAGCTGGAAGGCTTGACCAAGCAAAGACGTGGAGGCAGAAAGTGAAAGGGTGTGTGGTGAGAGGGGCAAGCTGCGGCCACCTAGTGTGTGTGTGTTGGGGAGACTGCAGAAAAGAACCTGGCCTCAGGGTACACAGGAAGCAGTTTCCAGAGGTGGAGGGTGAGTAAAATGTCTGGTTTGAGGGAACTACAACTCCCAGCATGCTGGCTATGCTAGGGAACCTAGCTGACAGAGCCTGCGGAGAGGCACCTGCAGAGATGGACAGGTGGGATGCCCTGGGTGAGGCCCCTGGCACCCTCTGGTTGTGGCGTAGCCTCCACCCTTCCTCTCATATGCATCTCCCTGACAGGTGGGGAAGAGAAGTAGGAAAAAGAGAGAGAAGATGAAGAACAATATTTTCATTTCAAACACAGGTGGGAGAGATGGAAAGGAATCTGGCTTATGATACCTTTGAGGTAAGCACAGAAAATCCCTACCATGGTCCGAAATAGCACTAAAAACACGTTTTGCCAAACAAGACTTAAATAAGCATCTCCCTCTTCTTGAGTCCAGCAGGATGTGGACCAAGCTGGCTTTGTTTCCTTGGGGTGACACTGTCCCCTAGAGCCCCAGCCCTGGTTAATTAAACAGAGAGGCCCTGGTCTTCTAGGGCAGGGCAGTGATCTGGGGAGCTCGCCCTGGCAGCCCTTGGCCTCTGCCAGAGCATTCCAGAGGTCCGGAGTGGGGTGGGGGGCAGGGTGAGAGAGTCATTCTACAAGCACAGAGGTGGGAGACCTGTTCCTCTAATAAGTGAGTGTACGCATCTTTGGATGCTGAAATGCATCATGGAGAAAAGCTATCCTTTAAAGAATACCTATTGTGCCAGGCATTGAGTAGTCACCTCTAAGCCTTACTAACTGCCCTGAAAGGATTATCAAGGAAAGTGAAGCTCAGAGAGGTTAAATGACCTGCTTGAGGACACACAGCAACCAAGTGGTAGTACAGGCCCTGCCTGCTGCTCACTTACTTCCATTGGGCAGCAAATCACCGATCATGTAATGCTACTGCAGTCTGGTGGGAAGTTTTTCAGGCTTAGAGTCAGGCATTTGTCAGCCTGAATTCTGACGGGGTAACTGTTGTTGCTGTGGCTTTCGCTCTTGGAGCCTCCCGTTTCCTCATACGTCAAGCAGATATAATCATGCCTTTATTCTGGAGTTGTTGTAAGGGATGTGAAGGGGAAGAGGGAGGCCTGGGGGTTAGGGCCTGCCCTGGGCCACCCAGCGTGGCAGGGCACTGTAAAAGAGCCCTAGGAGAGATTGTGGTATCTGCGTATCAGTGTTGGGTTTCTTTATTTGAACGGGGAGAGAGGGCAGCCCTGCTCTGCAGGTAGAGGAGGCCGTGTGGAATGCGGGCGTTTATTTTTCTTTGGCCGTGAAAGCCCTGTTTCAGCTCAGGCTGACTGTGGAGGGCTTCCCAAGATACTGCAGTGGGTGCCTGCCATGCAGACAGGTCTGCCCAGGGTGGGCACTAAGAGGGTACTCTCCAAGGGAGTTTCCCACCTCCCTCACACACCACACACACACAGCCAATAAGCCCTCATCTCAGGGCCTGGGATACCTGGGAACCCTCAGAGACAGTGAGGGGCCCCTGAGGGCCATGAAATGTGCCACCCCCCCCCCACCTGCAATCCTGTAGTCCTCCTGGTCCCATTCATCTCCTTATCTCCTGGCAGCCTGTAGATTGCTGGGAAGGCAGGGGCAGCCTTCCTGACTGACAAACAAAACAAGCCATCGGAACAAAAGGAGAGGGGAGGCTGGCTGGGCCTCTCAGCTCCCCTCCCCCTCCCCTTGCCCCAGCCCTGGCTGCAGGCATTTCTCTTGCTCCACCCAGCTGGCACCCTACACTCAGAGGCACTGAGGGGGCCCCAAAGCCATTGTTGGTCAGGCTGCCGTGGCTGGGAGCCCCTTGCACTGGGAGGTGGGCTCGAGGAATGCTGGAGTGGCCATGGGGCAGGGCTTGCTGAAATGGCTGCCCCCCTCCTTCCCTTCGGCTTGCTGGGCAGGCAGCTTGGAGAGGCAGCCAGGCCGGCAGGTAGCAGAGAAAGACATCGGATCCAGGGGGAGCAGCAGAGAAAGCAAACAAACAGGGCTTTGTGTGGCTGCAGATTGGCGTCTCAGAAGGGAAGCCAGGCCTGTGGTGGGGAGGAGCGGGAGGAGAAAAGGGGGTGGGGAGAGGAGGCCACTGCTGAGCCTGAGATAGGCGGCTGGGCCAGCCTAGGCAGCCAGGGAGCAGGGACAGGCTCTGGCTGAATCCCAGCTCCGTCACTTCACTCCCTAACAGATCTGGGCCTGTCTGCCCACCGGGTCCTGGGCAGAGCCCCTCACGCGTAGAATTGTTCGGTAGATTACAGATGATGGCGACAGTCCCCAGACCAGGGCCTGGCCCAGTCAGTGTGAGCTCCCGCCCTACTCCTTGTCCCCGGAGTCAGTGGGAGGACACAGAATAAGAGAAGATGGGGGTCTCCTGGGAGGCCAGGGACCGCTCAGAGCTGTGGGGGCTCTGACTGGGGGAAACAGGTTCGTGCTGTCAAATAGCAGAGATGCATGGGGGGCGGGGAGACACGCAGACAGCTCGATGATCCCCTCCGGGACCATTTCCTCTCCTCTCCCTGTCCTCTAGAGGGGACGGTGAGAGGGCAAATGCCTCGCTTCCAGCCCGCTCTCCCGCAGCACCACCATCTTTGGTTGGACAAGCCCCGGCCAGCAGGGCCCTCGAAGCTGAGAGGGGCCCAGGAGCCCCAGGGCGCGGGGGCAGCGCGGAGGCCCGGGCGGGGCGGGGCGGGCCACTCCTGTCGCCATGGTAGCGCCCTGTCCCGGCATGCCTCGCGCCCACCCGCACCTCTCAGGAAGGCGGTGGGCGTGGCAAGTGGGTGTGGTTGGCGGGCGAGGCCCCGCCCCGGTGCCTGGTTCTCCTTGGTAGGAAAAAGCACTGAAGGCCTGGGTTCTGACCCCAGCGCTGCCTCTGGGGGCCCCCTCCGTCCTGCCGGCAGTGTGGGAAGAATGAGAGACTGAGCGTGTTAGCCTTGGAACTGGCTCTGCGCCTGGAGCGCAGCAGTCCCAAGTCAGGGGCAGCAGGAAGATGCTTTCTGGGCCAGGATAATGGAAGGCTAGTTCCTCGTTCTCGCTGCAGAGGGGCCTTTAAAAAAGTAGGGGTCCCCCAGAGGGTTCCAGGCCACGCTGCCCCTGAGCTGAGCTCTGCCTCTAGCTCTCCCTTCCCTTAGGCTGCCCAGGGCCAGCCAGGCCTCCCTGTCTAATGGCCAGAGGAGGGGGCTTGGGTGCACCCCTCATCTCACTGCCCACCCAGGTCTGGGCCCTGCTGCCCCAGCCAGGCTCCTCCAGCCCAGGAGCATGGGCCTCCCCTATTTGGCAGCTGCTGGACTATCTGTCTGGGAGGGTTGTTCCTGCCTCCTGAGCTCCGCTACTCCCTCTGCACTGGACTCTTCCAGAACTTTGCTGCCACCTCAGCCCTGCCCTCCTGCCAGTGCTGCCCTCTCTCTACCCAGCCTGCTCGTGTCTCCAGTTCCCAAGTGGTCACTCCAGGGCCATCTTCTTTCCCTCAGTCTCTAAAGAGACACCAATTCAGCTGGCCCCTGTCCCCTGTTAGCTGGGCTGGGCAGATAGCCAAATTTAATGCCAGCCTTTGGGTCTCAGGAGGGAGGAAGTGTCCTCGGTGAACAGTTTTCCTCTTGCCACCTGGTGCCTCACCCAGGTTACACACACAAGAAGGGTGAGAATGCACTTTGATTATAGCAGGAGGAACTCAGGCTTGATATCAGAAAGAACTTCCCAGTTCTAAGCATTTTTCCTCTACGTATATGATATATTAAATATTATGAACCTGCAACTATGGAGTCATGCTATATGTTTGGTTTTGTAAGACACTTGGTGGTTTTAATAGCATTTTTTCACTATAAAAAGAGTACATGTTTATTATAGACTTTTGGAAAATATGACAAAGAAAAGGAAAAAAAAAATTCTCATAGTCCCTGTCTCTAAAGGTAGCCATAATTGTCTTTTTTCCTTCCTATTCAGGGTTTTTGTTTCATATGTTTTGTTTGTTTAGTCACAGCACCGTTTTTCCTATACATACCATTTGATATCCTGCTTTTCTCACTTAATGTTGTGTAATAGGCTCCTTTTTCCTGCAAGTCTGTGGGAATCTTGAGAGAATTAGAACCGTGTTCTTGGGGGAACTTCAAAACTGAGTCAGATTTCTGGGGGTCATTTGTTGCACTGGGTGGTTGCTTTAGGACTTTGTTCATTCTTGCCCCACCTGCAGACTCCTGAGGACCCTTTCCCCATTGCCGGTAGCCTCTGGTGAACTCCCTATCCTGGACAGGGGCATGAAGATATGGGCTCCCACAGCCTCTGGTGCCAGATTTCTGTGGGGTCTCAGATCTCAGCCCCATCCGGGGCCTCTTTTAACCAGCCACCCTTGTTAGCCCTCTGACCCCTCTTCTGCTTCTCTATACCCTGGGGATATACAGGCCTGGCACCAGGCACAGCCTCCCTGGCCAGCCACCCCTCGGGCCAAGCACAAGCTGTCCTTTCCCTTACTTACCCCTGTTGCCAGGCCTCCCTCCATTGCCCCGTTCCTGAACAGTTTGATGCTAACACATCCAAGGCCTGCGTGACACACACCTTGGAAAATCAGTTGCCAGGGATGAATTGGCATTTAAAAGGCATCCAAGGCTTGGGAGGAAAAGCCAGAGACAAGAGAATGCAGGGCCCTGTTTCTGAGCAGCAGCTGGACTCACTGGATGAAGTATCAGAATATCTCTTTCCCAGGAATCACGCCCCTTCCAGAGGGGCAGTGGGTGGGGTTTGGGACCTGCCAGGCCCCGCCTCACTGCCTTTTGCCACCCCCCTGTTTGCTCTCAGAAATGAAAAGATGCAGAAGGGACATTTGTGAGCTGCAGCCCATGGCCCTGTGAATTATATTCTAACAGGTTTATTCATTTGTAAAAATTTTAAGATAGACTTCCCTTTACCACTAACAAGGAGGCAGCTAGGTTTTGGGCCCGATATCGATGTTTTGGACATGATTTATTCAACTGGATTTGTTCTGGGCTGGTCACCACCTGCCATGTGGAATTTAACCAAGTGGCTAGATGGATGTGTGAGGGTGTGTGTCTATGTGTGTTTCTGGGCTTGGGGTCTGTGTGTATGCCATGTGCCTCTGTGTCGGTATTTGGGGGATCATGGGCACGTGGGGGTGATTGTTCTTGTATAGTTGGCTCTATTCACACACGTGTGTCTAAGTCTCTCGTTGTTGCATTGTTGAATTTGTGCCTGTGTAGTATGTGTGTTTTGTGTATATAAGTAGGTTGCTGTTTGGCTGAGTGTGTGCATACGGTCCATGAGTCTGTTTGTGACTGTGAACGATTGGTGATTGGGTGCATGTGTGTGTGTGTGTGTATGTGCATGAACTGAGAGGTCTATTTGTGTAAATGTGTCTTGGGAGCTTGTGTGTGGGGTGCTATCTACAGTGGTGTACATGTCCCGTGTGTCTGCATGGTGTGTGTGTCTGTGTTTGTGGGTGAGGGGGCCATGTGGCTGGCTGGCTGTGTATTCTGTGGTGCAGGTGCCTGTTCCTGTGTGTACGTGGGGTGTGGTGTGGGATGTCCCCACCCTTGTTATCGATAGAGGAGGCAGTAGGTGTGGGCTGAGATGCCAGGCTGTCTGCTTTCTGCTGGGCCCTGAACCCTGGGGTGAA
This sequence comes from Elephas maximus indicus, assembly GCF_024166365.1. Classification (NCBI taxonomy): domain Eukaryota; kingdom Metazoa; phylum Chordata; class Mammalia; order Proboscidea; family Elephantidae; genus Elephas; species Elephas maximus. The sequence goes on along the minus strand of NC_064820.1, from coordinate 214,677,984 downwards.
TGAGGTGCCTGGCAAACTTTCACCCTGTGACCCTTGTGCTGGCTGGACCTCAAGGCCCTAGGAAGGAGTGGTTGGAGGGCTAAAGGGGTACTGGGGAGTAGGGTAAAAGACAATACCCCCAACTCTCTTCCAGCAGAACTGGGCCTTCCCTCCCCAGTAACTTAGAGACCAAAGTGAACTTGGGGGCCAGGTGGTCCAGGCCCATATTTCACAGATGGAGAAACTGAGGTCCGGAGGGCACATGGCCTGTTAGTAACTGGGCCAGACCCTAATGTAGAGCACGGCCACCACTCTAGGGCCTCTGCTTCTGACCTCACAGTCCCCACCAGCTCTCCTTCTTATTCCGATCAGGGTTAGAGTGCCTGTGGGGAAGTTACCTGTGGGGAGGACACCACCAGGGCACCCTTGGGGCTTGGACTGGGCAGCTGGAGCCCTAACTGAGCCCAAACTGGAGTTAGGAGGCCAGGACTCCGGACCTGCCCAGGCCTGGAGCTGCTGTGTTATCTGGGGCAGGCCCTGCTCTCTCTGGACCTCTCCTGTTGTACAAGCGTGGGGCCCCTAGTCATTGCACCCCCTCTCACACACATCTGCGAAGTCTGCGCTGCCAAGTCTGCACTGGATGGGGCCGCCCAGAGCTCACAGAGCATCAGGACTGGACTAGCCCAGGCTCAGAAAAGGCAGGGATTCATCTGGAGTCCCTCAGCAAGTCAACCCCGGGATGTATGCAGGCAGCAAGAACAGCAGGGGATAATGGGAGAACCTCAGCTCTGGGGCCTGAGTCCCAGCTCTGGGGTGTACTCTGTGTTTGGGGCTTTGTCTTTGTCCCTTCCCCAGGCCCGCCCCTGGCCCAGATGGGGCCTAGTGGCCTGGGAAGTGGCAGGCATTTGGCTTTCTCAGCTCTGTGACAGCCCTGCCCCCGCCAATAGCTAATGAGGCTGCCAAGGGCCCCCCTGGGACAGATACCTTTGCAGGCCAGGGGCAGCTGAGGGGGTGGGCTGAGCCCCTCCCCTGCATGAGTCCCCCAGGCCCTCTCCAGGCCCCGGAGCCAGACATGGGGATGGCGTGGGACAGGAGGGCCTGGAGAGACAGGATCACCCACACCAGGCATGCATTTTTCTTTGGCTCTGTGACTATTTGTAGTGGTAATACTTCATCTGGCTAGACCTGTATGTAGGCCTACTGTGGGGCAGGCATAACCTGGGCAGACAAAAGTCCTGCTCTGGGGACATTGTGGTCATGGGGGACGATGTTAGTCACATGATCTGAGTCATCATCCATATATGTACTGGAACATGTGAGTATCACAGGCCAAGACAGTGGCACAGAAGACGAACAGGGCCCCTCTGCTGGAGAGAGGGATGCCTGGGCCCAGGTCTGGGTGGGTCAAGACCCTGACTGGTGCTGTGTAGCCCCAGACCACTGCCCAACCTCTCTGGGCTCCTCAGGGGCTGGGTGTTTCCCTCCAGCTCCATCCTCTCTGAGTGGAATCAGTCAGGTCTATGTCTCCTTTCCCAGTGCTCTTTGCCCTCCCCACCAGGGCCCTCAAGATATCTGTTGGCAAAAACTTCAACTCTGCAATGCCCGAGGCACTGCCCCAGGTGATGCTGGAAGCCACTGCACAGCATGGCAGGCCCCACCTGCCATTGCATCTCAGCCCTTTTGCCCTCATAGAATCACCTGCCTGGGCAGGAGCCTACAAGAGATGAAATCACAGAATTAGCTTCTATTTCCCTTCCTCATCATTTACACCAGTTGCAGTGAAGTCGATGCCAACTCATGGTGACCCCATCTGTATCAGAGTAGAATTGTGCTCCATAGGATTTTCAGTGACTGATTTTTTTGGAAGTAGGTCGCCAGGCCTTTCTCCCAAGGTACCTCTGAGTGAACGCGAACCTCCAACCTCTCGGTTGGCAGCTAAGTGTATTTACTGTTGCCCCACCCAGTACTCCCCCACTGTATTGGGAGGCATTGATGCATACGTGCATTCGTTTGTTCCACTGGTATTTCTTGAACCCGTATTAAGTTGCCAGGCATTATGCTACACGTTAGACCTAAGGTAGCAGACTGCAGGCTGTAAAAATGGCGTGGCAGAGGCATCGTTATCTGACCTCTTCCTCTAACTTCACAAGGGGGAGAGAGAATCAGCATCAGCAGTCCAAAGTTGATTCATATGAGGCGGAGCCCAGACATACCTCCTCTCTCCAACCTTTTTTTTTTTTTTTTAACCAATTCTGACACCAGCCATCCCTACCACAGCGCTTTCTACTTCTTTGCTGCATTTGATAGTTCGTTGCAGTGGGCACACAGAATTCACAGACGATATTCACAATTAGGGAATTTATTAGGGCAGTTAATAGGTTACAATTCAGGATCAGAAATGACTCAGGATACAGTTCTTCGATCAGGGCAGCCTCTTAACTGTGCCCACAGGCAGGCTTCTTTCTGGCCCTTGGCCTGGCCTCTGCCCTGCTTGGGCACCCCACTCTGCCAGTAAGCCTGGCCCTGAAGGTGCTCAGCTCTCTCAGTCAGTGGGTTGGGAAGCCTAGCTCCACCCAGAAGTGCCTGGAGGCACCTCACTCCACCAGCAAGCCTCCTTCCCAAAGCCACTGCGCTTTCTTACTCCATGAGCCAGGAAGCACACTGCACCATCTCCTGCTGGTCTCCTGGTTCTGCTACTGCTGGTTCTCTGCCATTCTTGCTGCCAACTTCTAATCGTCTTTCAATGTCTCCATTGTTACAGCTCTCTGTTTCCTGGGTCTAGGAGGTTCTCAGCACAGAGACACCAGGTCCAAAGGATGCACTCGGCTTTCAGCTCTTCTTTCTTAGTGGTAGTAAGCCCCCCAACCCATGGCCATAGATGACTCATTTTAAGCCTAGTGGGATGGCAAAGCCATAAACCTTATTTGCATTATTAACAAGCTATCGAATTCCCTTAGTAGGCCACAAGCACCTCATTTGCATAGCCCCACCCAGTCATTTGATGGAAGTTACAAGACCATGTCGAGAAAGGCCACGTGAAAGTGATCCATCACACTGCAGGGGCCCACCTGCCACATCCTCACTGCAGAGCCCTTTTGAAGGCCTACCCAGAGTTTGGGAAAAAAAAAATCAAGTGGATCACCACTGAGTAACCCTCGAGCAATTTCATCCCAATTCCAAATTATAGTGCATCTTGTTGTTATAGCCTGCTTCGCACAAGGCCACGGCCTGCCTGGTGGGGTGGCAGGACTTCTCCAACAGCCACAGCCCCTACCCTGCCTGGGCAATCCACCCAGCCATGTCAGCCATCCACATGGACATGTCATCCACTGGCCCGGCAGGCAGTAGGGCCCGTGACCCACTCTAGTTCTCGGCAGGGTGGGTAGAGCAGGGTGGGAGTGTGGCATCCGAAGGAATGAGCTCAAATCCTGGCTTGGTCATGTGGTTGCCCAGTGAGCAAGCTGCTTCCCTACTCTGAGCCCTGGTTTCTTCATTTGCAAAAAAGGATGTCCTCTTTTTCTGGCCAGTCTGTATGGATAAAGGCTGGCTTGGGAGGGAACAGTTTCCTAAGCTGTAGGGGGCTGGAGAGCAAAGACCTGGCCTGGGCAGCTGAGAGACTGAGGCTGAGTCAGGTGGAGGGTCTTGGCCTGGCAAAGGCACGCACCTACCCCTCCATCCTGGCGGGCCCAGGATTGCGTTCAGTTGCGTGGCTTCCAGGTTATGAGTGCAGCCCCAGGAGGTAACCTGCCTGGGTTCAAAGCCTCACCTTGGGTTTCACCAGCTATGAGACCTCTGTAGAAGCCTTGATGGCACATTGATTAAGCGCTCAGTTGCTAACCGACAGGTCGGTGGTTTAAACCCACCAGCCCCTCCACGAGAGAAAGATGTGGCAGTCTGATCCCCTAGAGATTACAGCCTTGGAAACCTAGAAGGGCAGTTCTGCTCTGTCCTATAGGGTCACCCTGAGTTGGAATTGACTCGAGGGCAACGGGTTTAGTTTTTCGGTTCGTTTGAGACCTCGGATAAGTCACGTCCCACCTCCCCAGCCTCAATCTTCTTGTCTATAAACTGGGAATCACAGTGGTATGTACCCACTAGCCCCAGGGCTGCTGGGGCATTAAGTGAGAGGATTTTGCTAAGGGCTTAGGACAGGCTGAGCTTGGGCTGTAGTCCCTTTCCTGTGGGGCCCTGTGTGAGGCACCTGGCACCTGCAGGCCTCAGTCTCCCCAGCTAGTTCTTTGGGAAAGCAGCCCCTGCCCACTCCCCTTCACCTTCAGAGACCTATTCTTGGGACCTGGGCTGGCCCCCCATCTTGCCCACTATCCTCCAGATCCTTGGGGAACCTTTGCCCTCTATTCACCTCTGGCTCCAGGTAGGAGACCTGGCCTCAAGGGGAGGCGCCCCTGTGCCTCCCCTGCCTCCTGCCAGCCCTCTGCTCATGCTCACCCACTGACCCCCTCAGGAGGCGGCCGCCATCAAAGCATCCTCTGGTGCTTATACTAATGAGTTGTATGAATGCCTAATGGCTGAGCTCGGCTCTAATTGCACCTGCCAGGCATCCGGACATGCGCAGGTTTGGACGCCATAATTACCTGGAAGATAGGTCCAGCGGAGGGCGGCAGGTGGGGCTGTGCCCTCCGAGCGTCGCAGCGCCCAGACTGCAGCCCAGCCGCATGCATCCTCAGAGCCCCGCACGGGATGGGGAGAGGCTGGCGTGACAGTAATTCAATTAATTTACCGCCCAGCCTTGACGGAGACAGGAGCTGTCGGCCGCCCGCCCCGGCATTCAACCGGGCCGCTCCTCCGGCCCCGGACTCACCTGCGCCAAGTGCGCGGCGCCCAGTGGCTTCCTGGTGCTATGGCCTCTTTGTCTTGGCATTTTAGGCCCTTCGGGATAGGCTGCTGCAGATCAACCTGGGACGCTCTGCACACACAGTACTAGCGGTGGCGATGAAGGCTTTGGTGCGCTGTCCATTCCTACCAGGCAGGGGTTTGTGTCGCCTCACGGGGACCCCCCCCCCCCACCGATTCACTATCTCACCTCTCTTGTCTTTTATAAGGCTCTTCAGCTCCCCTGTTCAACTTCATGAAAGCTATCCCTGTCTCTCCAAGAAGGCCCCTCTGGTCTCTTGGAATTGGTCTGGGCCCTCTGTTGGGGATGGGGCAGCCCAGGGTGAGGGGTTTCTGGGTGTGTCCCTCCCCCTTGGTGGCTGAGGGTTCTTTGAGGCCAGGTCATCTGACTCCATAGGTCTATGTGTGCTGCTGGAAGTGGCACAGGTGTGGGGGGAGTGCAGTGCAGGAGCCGCGCAGCCCAGGGGTCCTGGGGACTGTAGGGGATGATGGGAACTTCAGGGAAGCCTTGATGCCTAATGGTGTTTTGTGGGGCACGTGTCCCTCCCAGCCTCAACCAGGGGAGCCACCAGGAGGCACTGGGCCTGGAGAGGCCTGCACCCCCTTCTCCTTCCCTGGTCCCTTCCTCTCTTCTCCCACACTTCCCTTTCTCTAGAGGGAAAGGGGAAAGGGAAGAGGGAGAAGGCAGGCTGGTCATGCAGATTCTAGAAAGTGGCCCCCTTCTCCCCTCAGTCTGGCCAGGCCCTCTCACACCCCAACCTCTCCTGTTTGCCCCCACCCAGATCCTCCCTCTCCTCTGGTTTACACTGATGGCATTGTATCCCAGAGCTGCCCCCACCCCATGCCATCTTGGAGACAGAACCCTAAAGCAGAACAGGAGTGCCCACCTGGCATCTGCCCCGGCCCTGCCCTGCCCGCTGTTGGGCAGTACTGGGAGCACTGAGGACAGCTGATTGGGGCTCTGCCCTCCAAGGGCTCCAGTCGGGGGAGGCACCCTAGAGAGGAATGCTTGTACTATAGGGTACAAGGACTGCTTTCCAGTGAGCAGAGATCGGCCTTTGTGCCCAGACTGGAAAGGAAGATCGGGAGAGGCCTGTAAGCTCAGTCTGGGAGGAGGAATATAACCACAAGTGAATCAGAGGAGCATTCCATGAAGGGGAGCCACTTGAGCAAAGGCCTGGGGCGGAACATGCCTGATATGGCGGGGGGGTGGGGGAGGGGGGAGGGACAGCCTCAAACTGCTTCAGCTCACTAGAGGGCAATGGGTCTGAGCTGGAGAGGTGGGCTGGGATTTCTCTGCTTTTCGACAACCTTCAGCGGTTCAACACTGCCAGGACTCCTGATGGCAGGCAAGCTTGAACCACCCACCTCATCTCAGGCAGGTCTTGCCTCAGCATGGCCCCTCCTCTGACTAGCTGATGTTTGTTGTGGGCCTACTGTGCTCTGGGGACTAGGAGATGGCTCCACGTGGACTCAGTGGCAGTGTGGCCTACAGGGTGGGTTTCTTTTGCTTTGCTGGGGTCCTAGCATGTCTGGCCTTCAGCCAGAACTTGGCACACCTCCCCCACCCTCCCAGATGTCCTTGCAGACAAAATGGAGGTGACCGGGCAGATTGCCAGGGACATCAGGTGGCATCACAGCCGGGCAGACCATACTCCCCTGACTAATGAGGTGAGGGGAGCCTGGAGGGAGGTCTTTCCTGGCATGCCACGGGGCTCTGCCTTCGCCTTGGCCAAGGGGAGGAGTGAGGCCCACCCGGGTTGAACATACCTGTGGGTGAGGCTCAGTGCATTTGTCACCCTGTGAGGTGGGTCCTGTGCTGTCCACTTGCAGATGGAGACACTGAGGCTGATGGAGGGGAAGCAGCATGCCTAGAGGCACTCAGGCAGGAGGTGGCAGAGCTGGCCTGCAGCCCAGTCCGTGTGACTATAGAGCCTGTGTCGGTAACTGCTGAGCTGTGCAGTGTCCACCATGTGCATCCTGTCTCTGAGGTGTGGTGGGCTTGCAGAGAGGCGGGCCATGCCCTTTTCAACTCCATCTCCCTTGAGGTGGCTAGTATGGCACTTTGTGTGTAGCAAAACCAAAAAAATCCAAACCCGTTGCCATCATGTCAATTCTGGTTTGTAGGGACCCTGTAGAACAGAGTAGAACTGCCCCACAGGGTTTCCAAGGCTGTAAATCTTTATGGAAGCAGGTTGCCACGTCCTTCTCCCAAGGAGAGGCTTATGTGTTAGAACTGCTGATTTTTTGGTTTGCAACCGAGCACTTAACCACTGTACCACCAGGACTCCTTTGTGTGTAGCAGGTGCTCAAATGCTTGTGGACTTGCTGGCTGGGGGACTGGATGATGTGTGGCATTCACAGGCAGGAAAGCCCCCTCATTCCTCCCCAGGAGCTGGTCAAGGTCATTGTGAGGGACTTAGGGATCAAGGCTTCCAGGGAGAGGGTAGGCTCAGAGGAGGCTGAGGAGGACCCGGTGACACGTCTCCCTCAGGAGACCAGGCTGATGGGTGCAGGCCACCTGGGAGTCTGTGGTGCCTCATGGGCAGGGGATGCAGTGCTGGGCTGCGTTCTGACCATGCTCCAGGCCATGGCACCTTTGAAAGGAGCCAGAGCAAGAGCCTTCACCTGTGACCTTTCAAGGGTTAGGGCCCAGCTGTCACTAAGCAAAGATGTTAGATCATGGTCCCAGAGCTCAAGTGGGAGGTAGGGACGTTCATGGGCAAAACGAATAAGTAAAATGACAGGAACCATCATAATGGTCACAGCATTTGTTGGGCACCTACTGTGTTTCAGGTATAGGGTCGGTAATCTGTAATCCTGATCACAACCCCATTTTACAGATGAGAAAACTGAGGGGTGGTGAGATTAAGGTCACAGAGCAGACTGGGATCTGACTCCAATGTGGGTCTGTGTTCACACCCACTGATAGCCTTTCCTTTTTCCACACTGCTTCTCATAGACCCCCATGTGGCTTCTCTGGTGGCCCCGAGGCCTTGTTTTCGGAAGTCCTGGGGTAGAGTCTGGCCTCCCTTCATCCCAGCTCCTCAGAGGGTGGTCCAGGTGGCCAGGGCCACAGGCTTGATGTGCCAGGGCCAGGGACCCTTCCTTAGTGGACAGTTGTGTCCTTGCCCTGGTTCCTGGAACAGTGGAGTACTTGTGACTACCCTCCGCTCCAGAGGGGTCCTTTTCTGAGGTTGAGGGTGCCCCAGGGCACCCCGTACTGATAAGGTAGCTGAGGATACTCAGGCAGTAGGGAGCAAAGACTTACGATCTCATCTTGGCCTTGCACAGCCCCACAGTGTAATCTTGGCCTGGTCACTGCTCCCTCTGGGCCTTGGTTGACCCATTAGTAAAATGCGGGCCTGACCTTGTCGCCTCCCAGGGTCCTAGCCTTTGAGAACTCTTCATCCTGGGAATAGGATGTGGCAGTGCCAGGAGCCCGTTTTTGGTGGGAGTGGTCAGGTTGACCCTCGCATGGCTCCTCTCTCTGTCTACCCAGGGCAGTCCTTGACCACCAGCCAGCTACGACAGAGAGTCTGGGCCTGGTTTGGCGTGGAGAAGGGGCTGGAATCACTCAGGTTTGCCACTTACAGGGTGTGTGACCTCAGTGGTCCCTTTACTGTGTGGGCTTTAGTTGTCTGACCTGGAAAATAAGGCTACCCATAGCACTGGCCTCAGAATAGTGACTGCTGTGTTTGGTGAAACACCCGTGTCAAGTCCTTAGGCCAGAGTCTGGGGCACAGGAATTACTCAAAAATTGACCTCACTGTTAGCATGGCTATTGGTGGTATTTGAGGTGTCATACGGCTGTTGGCCAAAATTTCCAGTCCCCTGCACCCCAGTACCAGGAAACCCTGGAAGTGTAGTGGTTAAGAGCTACAGCTGCAAACCAAAAGGCCGGCAGTTCAAATCTACCAGGTGCTCCTTGGAAACCCTTATGTGGCAGTTCTACTGTCCTGTAGGGTCACTACGAGTCGGAATCAACTCGACAGCAGTAGGTTTGGCACCCTAGTACATGTAGGGTTCCTGAATGTCTGGTGGTTGGGTGGGGCCGTGTGATCAGTTCTGTCCGATGAGGTGTGAGCAGGCCAAGCTTTTCATTCCTGCGGTGAGATCACCCAGAACCTTCTCCCTCTGTCAGAGAGTAGTAGCCCCCTGTACCCTTAGATGGATGTGTAGTGTGAGCAAGAAATAAGGCTTGTTGTTTGAAGCCCTTGAGATTTAGGGGCTTGTTATAGCAACAGAGCCTAGCCTATCCTCATACGTCATGCTTATCATTAGTAATGATTAACATTATCATCATCACAACCTAACCCACCTGGGGCCAACAAGAAGACAGAGCAAGTTCCTAGAGGAGGTAGACGACCCGTTGAAAAGTAGAGGTTTGTTGCTGACCGCTTTCTAGAATTGTCCAACCCATTCTCTTGCTCATTTATTCACCTTTTCACAAGTTTGTTTCCATCATTCATTCGTGCAACAAATGTCCTTGAGCTCCTGTTTCTTAAGCCCTTCTGGGTGGTGCAAATGGTTAATGAGCTGGACCGCTAACTGACAGGTTGGAGGTTTGAGTCTACCAAGAGGCACCTCAGGAGACAAACCTGGCGATCTATTTCTAAGAAATCAGCCTTTGAAAACCCTGTGGAGCACCAACCCTGTGGTGACACGTGGGTCACCGTGAGTTGGAGTTGACTCAATGGCAGCTGTTTTTTGAGGGAGCCTGGAGGCCAGCAAGGGCTGTAGGTCTCTCTGCAGTGGAGGTGTGGGGCCTCTCGCGAGGATCAGGGGCAGCCCCTGCCGTGGGAGCCAGGGCAGGCTGTGGGTTGAAGTGGCAACACTGAAGGAGTGGGGGTGTCAGATGTATAGAGCGGGCCAGAGGGAAGGAGTGGGTCTTTCTTGAGAAGAAGCCTGGAGGTGGCAAGAGACATTGAGCAGTAGACTCTGGCCAGCAAGGATGAGGCCAGGTAACAGTGGCCAAGCTGGAGGGGGACTTTGGCCTTTGGCCCATGGGTCACAGGGCACCTAGCATTCTGGGCTGAGAGATGAGGACAGTATACCTGGGGGGTCCAGCAATTAGAGGGAGGGAGATCAGGTAGGAGCCTGGGTAAGGATCCAAGTGCCAAGGGCCAAACAGGGACCTGAGCGGGAAGAGCAGGGACAGGCATGCAGGGTGGGTAGCCAGTGTCATAGGCCCAGGTGAGCAGTGAGCCAGGCCAGAGTGCCGAGCACAGTGCCAAGTTTGGGAATCTGCGCAGAGTTGGGGTGCCTGAGGCAAATGTCTGGAATGCGGGTTGACTAATGGGATGAATGTGGAGGGAAAGTGAGGCCTATCCCATTGATCCTGGGGGTGGGCTGGAGCCAGAGGGGTGGCTCGCATTTCCTCCCTACCCAACCCCAGGAGAAAGAAGAATTGAAACTCCCACGGAGGAAGTGATTTTAAAGACTTCACCATAGTGAAGTCTTGCCTATCTGGTGTAATGGGTGCTTAAAAACTTTATTCATTCAGCACATGGTGGAGCGCGGACTGTGGTGGTCCAGGTGCTGGGGACACATAGTGAGCAAGACGGACCGAGATCCTGCCTGGGAGGAGCTTCTGTTCCAGGGGCGTCAGAAGTAAGCAAGGGAGTAAATTATCAACTATGTTAAAAAGTGGTAAGCGCAATGAGAACAGAGATGGAGCCAGGACAGGGGCTCAGGAGCTGAGGGATGTTTACAGTTTTAAATTGAGGAGTCAGGAAAGGCCTCACCGAGTAGGGCCATTTGAGCAAAAACCTGAGGAAGCTAAGTGGACTTCCTTGTGGAAGTCTAGGGGAAGGGCATTCCAGGCAGAGGGAACAGCATGTGCAAGCCCCTGAGGCAGGAATGTGCTGTGCTTGTTCACCTTCCAAGGGCAGCAAGGAGGCCCCAGGTGAGTGAGGGAAGAGGGGACAGAAGAAGCCTCGTGGCCACAGTGAGAACCTTTGCTTTCATTCTGAGTGAGGTAGAAGCCACTGGAGGCGCGCCTAGAGGTGTGCCCTGAGCAGACTTGGGATCTAACAAGTCAGCTGTGGACAGCCAGGTGCAGACCAGGCTGTAGGGGCTGAGAAGGAGCCGAGAGCAGTAGGGAACTCCTGGGTCCTTGGGCCCTGCTGCTCTGGCTGCCTCTGGGCAGACCTAAAGGTGCATCTGGGTAGGCCAAGCTTACCTGTATGCTCCAGCCTTTCAGGCCTCTACCCCTGCATCAAGCCCACTCAGTACAGGAGAGGAGCTCACTCTCCTGACTCCCAGCCTGCATCCACCAGCAGCTTCTAACGGGTCATCACTGCAGCAAGTGACTGCTCATGGAGGGCCCCGTGTGTGCCTGGCGCCTTGCTGAGGGCCCAGGAGGAGGGGGACAGACCCCCTTGTGCCAGGAGCTGCGCAGCTTGGCCAAGGCCAGGCATCTGGTGAGAGGCAGAAGTGGGGGTGAACCGTGGTTCTGAGCCCAATGACGGGCTATTTGCAGGGCAGGCTGCTTTCAGCCTCTCTCTCTGTTGGGGCTCTTTTCTTTGTCTCCCTCTCATTCTCAGAAATGCCCCTTCTCTGTCCCCAGGAACCCGGTGTCCCAACTTCCTTCTCATCACCCTTCTCTGCAAAAGCCCCTGCCCATCTCCCGGCTACCCCCAGCCTCCTGCCCAGCCTCCCGCCACCCCCCCCCACCTCCCTCCCCATTCTGGTTACCACTGTTGTGGCGTGCCTGTAAGCTGACCCTTTCTGGGGCTGCCCCAACATGCCGTTCACAGTGAATGTTTTCAGTTCCAGCGTGTAACGGCCCCAGGTCACCTTGCACAGCCCACGTCTGCCCCCATGTCCTCCTAGGCCCTGGCCTCACTCTGGCCCTGATCCCCTTCCCAGGGCAGGGGCTGATCTGGACCTAGCTCTGGCATTCAGGCCTGAACCCCAGCCTGTTGGGCCTGGAGGAAGGGGCCCCTTGCCGGATCCATGAACACAGTACCAGGTCCAAAGTGATATGTGTCAGGGTGTCTGGGCGGACGGCTGAGGCTTGCTCTGAATCCACAAGGTACCCATAGATAAAAGCCCCATGGGGGGATGTGCCTGTGTGTGTGTGTGCATGTGTGCATGTACATGCACCCATGGGTGCAGCTAAAGGAGGTGTTTTTCATGGAGCTAGAGAGAATGTTTTTTTTTTAGAGAGAATGAGAGAGCCCAGGAGAGGGCAGTCTCAAGACTTGGTGTTTCAGGAAGAAACCCTGCCTACCATATGCGCGTGCACACACACACAAACACACACACGCACGCACATACTCAGACACACACTCCTAGGTGCTAGCTCACAGACACATGGACACGCTCACCCCAAAGGTCCTCACTACAGGATGCACAGACTTCTGAGGGGCTCTGTCTGTCCCAGATGAGGCAGTGCGTGGGGCACAGGGTTCCCTGGGTATCCTCAAAGCAGCTTTTGCCCACTCCCTTGCCTCGGCTTCCTCACCTCTGAAGTGGGAGAGGGCAGGTTCTCAGTAGGCACAGGATTCCCAGAGAGGGCAAGGTCACACAGCAAGCCCATGGCACAAGCTGACCAGCCTCTCATTCCAGAGCCATCCTGGAAGCCTATGTGTGCATGGCGGGTATGGAGGGGGCAGGCAGGAGGGAAGAGGCCGGGCTGGCTTTGCTTCTGCACCTCCTGCCTCCCCTCCCCGCTCCTTCTCTCCCTCGCACGGGTTTGTTTGGAGAATGACTCACAAGAGTGCAGCAAAATCCTGACGGATGGGAAGGCAGGGCCGCAGTGCCGTCAAGCCTCTCCAGGGTAGGGGGCGGGGCTGAGCTGCCAGGCCAGAGAGGCCGTGATCGTGATCGGGAGCCCCCCTCCGGTGGAGGTAGGGAGACTGAGGCCCGAAGGGGAACTCCGGGCCCAGCCTGGCTACAGGCCCGTCTTTTTTCAGCGTGACTACGCATACGCTCGCGTGCATATGCACACACACTCACACACCCACACATGCACACTCATGCTTACCTGCCCCCCGCCCCCGCAGCTGCAGCAGCATGTCTCTGTCCCAGCCGCCCCACCTTCTTGCTGGACCAGTCTGCCTAGTGCAGGGCTTTCTTAGGGTGCTGTGGAGCCTGTATACAATAGGTGATTAACAAATGCTCATTGCCACTGAGTGTGCCCCAAGCCCTACCAGAAGGCAGAGGCAGCCCTGGGAGTCAGCATTTAGTGGGGACCTTCCAGGTGTGTGCTTTTCCCCTATGCCCCTTAGGAGTGGGCATTCTTCATTCAGCCCTTCAGCAGGGTTTGCTGAGGGCCAAGTGCATGGGAGACAGGACGGAGAGGGCGCCATCTCTCTCCCCCTCGAGCTCATAGTCAGATGGGGAGGTACCCACAGGGCCCGAAACAGCTATGGCGGGGCTCAGCTTGGCCCTGGGCTTCCGACAAGTTGCCGCCTCCTAGAACAACGTGGGGATGGAGGTGCCAGTAGCAGAGGGGCAGCAGGTGTGGAGGTTGAAGGAGTGAGCCCAGGGAAGCATGGGCAGGTGAACGCAGCTGGAGCTTAAGGGGGAGCTGAGAGCGGGGTCCTCAGGCCCCAGGTGTAGGGGAGCAGTGGTCCTGAGTCCTCAGCCAGTGCCTTTTCCACCTCACATGCTGGCCCCAGAGCTTGTGACCACCCCACAGAGGACGTGGAGTGAGGAAGGAGGCAGAGGGCTTCATCTTGCCCACATCTTGGGCATCTCTGAGGAGGCACATTCCCAAGGCCCTCCCAGCCAGGGCTGCAACTGCCTGCTAGACCCCTGGGCCAGGACCCACAGCCATCCCTGCAGACGACTGCTGTCTTGGGTTTGTGGGGGACTCTGGTGCCCCCAGGCCTGGCTTCTCAGAACCTGCTGATGGTTGTCACGCCGGCACACGGCTCCATATGGCCAGATCTGTGTACTCAAGGGAAGCCAGAATCTGGATTTTTCTGTGAACTCTCTTGATTTTAAAATGCTAGCTCAACGAACGAAAGGCACAGTGTGGCTTAGACCGCACTTGTCCGCGTGTCCACAGGCTGAGAATTGCCCCTTTATAACATCTACTCAGTGGGATGCTGGGGTTTCTGAGCCCAAGTGGAGGACTTTACATCTACCGTTTTATCATTGTTTATTTTATTGGAAACAGCCCAGACATTCACTGAGCTGTAGCTCTGTGCTAGGCACTGGGGATCGATCAGTGAACAAGACAGTATGCTGGGGAGCAGCCCTTCTGGTGGGGGAGGGAACAGTGAATAGACGGCTCTGTCAGGGATAGGTGTTATAAGGACAATAGAAGCAGGACCAGAGGGACAGGGAACAGTGGGGAGGCTGGCACATCCAGGAGAAGCATGCCTTAGGCGGGAGGAGCAGCCGGTGCAAAGGCCCTGAGGTGGGACCATGCTTGGTAGGTGTGAGGAATATGAGGAGGCCGGTATGGCTGGTGCGGAGGCCATTGTGGCTGGTGCAGAGGCAGTGAAGGGGAGGGTGGGCAGAGAAGAAGTGAAAAGGCAGTGGAGGCCAGGTTGCAGGGCCCTGTGGGCTGAGAGCTAAGTTTGGTTTTGACTGAGTGAGGTGGGAACTGAGGAAGTTTCTGAGGGAGGACGGATGTGGTCTGACTTAAGTTTTCATGGGTTCCCTCTGGCTCCTGTAAGGGTTGAGGGGGCAAGGTGGGCGCAGGGAGGCCAGGAGGAACGGCTGTGTTGGTCTGGGATGGTTGAGTAAGCCTGGGTAAAATCATGCCATAGTTTGCAAACATTAAAATGATACTGATTATAAGGACTTTGTAGTAACATGGAGATGGTGACTGTGGATGATGCTATGTGAAAACAAGATTTGAAAGCTGTACATTAAACACACAGCAGTACCAGATACAAAAGGCCGCACATTGTATGACTCCATTAACATGCAATGTCCAGAGCTGGCAAATCCGTGGAGACAGAAAGCAGATTAGTGGTTGCCTGGGGTAGGATTGCTAATGAGTTCTGGGTTTTTTGGAGGTGATGATAAAAATGTTCTGGAACTGGATAGGAGAAGGTTGCCCAACTCTGAATGTATTAAAAAGCACTGAATTATACACTTTAAAGGGCGAATTTCTCAATAAAAACAGACAGGCACACACCAGCCTTTCTAACCAGAGCCAATGCATGTATTAAAGTTTGGGAGGAAATAACAGCAGTAATTGTCATAGGGTGAGGGAGTTGCTAAATTTTTTTTCTTCCTACTTTTGTGTACTTTCTAAGTTTCCTGTGACCTGGAAGGGACAGGGAGTTAATTCTGAGGGGCTCAGCCCCTCACTCCATCTCTTCGAGATCTCTCTGGCTCCTCGGCTTGAACCTGGGAGGCTGGAACAGAAAAACCACTAGCTCTCTGCCCCCAGCTCTAACCTTCTGGAAGTCTATTACTGGTCACATGGCCTTGGCTAAGTCATAGGATCAGAGGTGCCAGCAGGTCTCTTAAAGGTCACCTGGCCTTCCCTATCTAGTGCCCGATTCGCCTTCCAGACACCCTGGAGTTTTCACTTGCAGCCTTCCTTACCACCTCCTGCAGCAGCTCACTCCTTCCATTTCTGGGAGCACTGCCTATTGGCAAACTCTTCCTTATATGGAGGTGGAATCTCTCTTCCTGTTGCTTCTACCCTTCCTTAGCTCCCTCTCTGAACCTCAGTTTCTGGGTCTGAGCATGGGGCTCGGCAGCCCCTCCAGACCTCTCTCCCTCACCTGTTGGAAAGTCGTATAAGAGACCAGGAGAGAGCCCAAAACATAAGTCAGTGGTTGTTCGGTACCAGAAACAAAGCAGCACAACCAAGTAGGATCTCCAAATTAAACTTCCAGACCATCTCTGTGAAATTGGAATTTGATACTCATCCCAGTGGTTGAAAACTCAAACCTCCCCACAGACCAGGGAGGAGTAATAATAATCAGAGGCATTATTTGCCAAGGGCTTATGATGTGGTAATGTGACAGTGACTTCCGTGTACTCACTCCTATGAGTTCTCCATAGAACCCTTGCAGGAGGTCATGTTATGCTCCCCATTTTAAAGGAGAAAATGCTGAGCCCAGAGACCGAATGCAGAGAAGCTGGGGTGAGTCGCTGGGCACACATTTTGGGCATGGCGTGAACAATAAAAGAACATTGACTAAGAGCTAACCTTCACCACCACAAAAATGTGTAGGGAAAAGACTAGAAGGAAATAAGGACATGACTGGTTGGCTGGCCCTGTCAGTGTGTGGTGAGGATCCTGGCATCTGCCCTGTGTCTGCTTGTGGCTGCCTCAGGGGTGGTTCTCCTTGTCTTTCTGTGCTTAGTTCAAGGAGAGAGATAATAACACCGCTCATACTGTTGTTAGTTTTGCAGAGTCAACTTCAACTCCTAGCGACCCCATGTGACAGAGTAGAACTGCCCCATAGGATTTTCTAGGCTGTAATCTTTACAGAAGCAGATTGCCAGGTTTTCTCCTGCATGGAGCCGCTGGGTAGGTTTGAACCTCCAACCTTTTGGTTAGCAGCTGAGCCCTTAGCTGTTGGGGTTCCTTAATGCCACTTGTGGGAGGCTGCTTTTCTACACCACACACATCACACTCTGGAGTTGAGCAAGAGCAGAGGACCTAGGACTCAGAGAGGGTGCTTAAGTGGCCCAGAGACACAGCCAGGACACTGGGCCGTGCCCAGTGCAAGAATGGAGAATGAAGGCCTTTACTCTATTACCAGGTAGCTTTCCTAGAAAGCCCAGGCAGGTATCTGGAGCCAGGAGTTCCAACCTCTGCAGGAAATGCCCTTCCTTGAGCCTATGAGAGTGCCCACAGGTGGGGGCCTGGGAGGGCCTCTGAGATGCCAGCTGTGGAAGCACTTTGTACACCCTAAGGTGCTGTGTGACTGTGGGAGAGACTTTTGCCTTCTTAGGACTCAGTCTTCCTGCCTGTGCAGTGGGACAGCAGATTGGATGGTCCTGGAAGATTCCTTCTAATTTGGCCTCCAACTTGGTGGTCCTAAGTGTGGAAACCCCACCTTTGGATGAGTTTGAACCAGAGACTCTGGGGTCCCAGGTACCTGGAGCATAATCTAGAAGGGATAATGAGGGCTCAGGTGGGCCTGTCCTCTTTGACCTGGACTCTTCACGCTGTCAGGAGAGGCACAGCCAGAGGGCTCCTGGGGAAGGGAGCCCATTGTTCAGGTCCACTCTCTGCCCCACACAGTGCTGCCTGGACTGCTCTGGGCCGGGCCCTGGGTGTAAACAGTGAATGAGGACAGTTCCGTGAGAGACTTAAGAGATGAGCAGTGACTCAGGCTCAACCCGGAGACCCCCAGATCTGGGATCCTGACTCCCATATGTGTAGCCCAAGAGGCCTTGTACCTCTTTCTTCTGCTCTCTGAGCCTCAGTTTCCACACCTCTAAAATGAGTTGGGGACACCTACCTCACAGGGTTGCTGCGAGGATTCCCTATGGGATGCTTGGTGGAGTCAGCCCCTCTGCATGCCGCAACCACCCCCCACCCCCCGGTACACCTGGGTTCCACCATGGGTGAGGGGTGAAGCCACACCTGGAACAAAAGCACGGAGCCAGCATGCGCCTCGTCTTCCTCCTCTTCTTTCGTAATGCATTTGCGTGGTAGAAAATTTGGGCACTACAACAATGAGCGTCTCTCCCACTGACCCTCCGAGGGTCAATTTTGGTCAGCGGGCTCTTCTTAGCCTTTCCAGAGTGACCCCTGCAAACTCAGGAACTTCTGAAAAGGGGGTGCATCTGCCCTTTGAGCTGCCCACTCGCAGGGTCCCATAGAAGCCGAGCCCTGCTGGTGCCAGGCCCCAAGCTGTGTGTTCACGGTGCTCTCTGGCTGGTGCTGCTGGACTCGGCTTTGGACCCTCCTTTGGCACCACTGTGGCCCCAGCATGGGGCATGTGGGAGTTCCAGCTTTCTGACCACAGCAGGATCTCAGCTCTGAGCTGGGCCCCTTCCTTCCCACATGGCCCCAGCTAGCCCTGGGGAACATGCTCATGGAATCATCACCTTTGTGGGCCTCAGTCAGCATCAAGGTTCAGGCTCAGGCTATAGCTGGGGTCAGAGGTCAATCCATAGCAGGGACCAGATGGCAGTCTGTGGCTAGGAGCTGTGGCTGGGATCAGAAGTCCGTTTATGGCAAAGGCTGAGGTCAGTCTATGACTGGTATTGGAGGGGTCACCCTGTGGCTGGAGTCAAGGGTCAGGATGTGGCTGCAGCTATGGGTGAGGGTCAGATTGTGGCTGGCTCTGGGATCTGCATGCACAGAGGACAGTTAGGCCTCCGTCACTGCAGAGTGCTGATGCCCCACCGGCTGCCTAGCCCTGTGACTCCCTGGCCAAGGGGGCAAGAACAACCTGGGCTGCGGCCACGGGAGAGGTGGGCAGCGGACAGGGTGCACCCTGCAGAGGCTGTGGCAGGTGCTGTGGCCCTGCTGGGTACCACGTGGGCACAGTGCAGTGTTGCTCCTCATGGCCACAACCAGGAATCCCAGCTAGGCCCAAGTGCCAGGGCTGGGTGGCCTTGGTCACAGCCTGGGACTCTACCTCAAGGGGTGAGAAGGTGCCTGAGGCCCAGAACAGGGGCAGCTTCCCCAGCACCAGGTGGGAGGAGACCCCTGCCCAGCCCTCTGGGCTGCTCCTCTGGGGGTTTCCCACTCCCTGGATCTCGCACTATCTCTCCCTCACCCCAGGCTGTCTCATCCCTTCTCCCCACTCCTCCCTCTGTCCTATGTCACTCTCCTCCTCCCTCCTTCCTCCTCTGTCCTTCCTCCCCACTTCCTGGCTGTTTTCTTTCCCAACTGCCCAGCCTTTCTCTTTTCTGCATTCACCCCTAGCCTCTCTCCCCAACTTGAGCCCTCCCTGCAGCCACTGTCTCCCTGGTCCCAGGGCCTGGCCTCTTCCAAGCTCGGCATCTTCTAGATTACTCAGACCCTAGTGCTGAGAGAGGGTGGGAATACATGCTGCACTAGCCCAAGCCCCCAGGCACAGAGGTTAGAGACAGGCCAGGGCCCTGCTCCTGGAGCCCACTGTCTACAGGTGGGTGGAAGTGGAGTGGGGAGTAGACTCAGACTCAGCCTTGAGTCGAAGCTGTGTTGACCTCATCTGATGGCTTCTCATAGTCTTAAAAAAAAAAGTGAACAATGGACAGGTAGATGGCAGAGAAAGCCTCAAAGCAGAAGACATCAAAGGTCATTCAGATCAAAGGCATTGGTGGGCAGACTCCAGACCGCAGCCATGGCAGAGATTGAGGCGGGCCCCTCCCCTGCCACAACTCCAGGCTTTGGCCAGAACCTCAACAAGAGGAGCCCTAACCTCCCTCCATCTGGATTGCAGGCTAGGATTAGGGGTAAGGAGAATGGGGGAAACAAGCTATTTGACAATGCTCTGGAAACTTAAGGGGACTTGGGTGTTTATATCCTAATGGCTACCACCACTAGCTAAAACATCAAGGTCTTTGCTTTCAAAGGAAAACATTTTCTCAAGCTTTCTGCTTTCAGCTGCACAAGGTGTTGCCCCAGCCCGCTGGTGAAATGTGGGACAGGTGTGTAGATTACAGTGATCACCCAGCAACACGAAGGCAAGGCTTTTGTCTGTGGCATGCAGTGGGTGCCTGTAAATGCCTGGAAAATGAGGGGGTGCTGAGTAAACTAGCTCTGTTGATCTGGGAGACAAAACAGGAGCCATGGGAGAGGGAAAGTAAGCGGGGCCTGGGTGCATGGTGCAAACAGTGTTTGTTTGGCTGCTAACCAAAAGGTTGGTGGTTTGAATCCACCCAGTGGTGCCAGGGAAGAAAGACCAGGCACTCTACTTCCCAAAGATGACAGCCATCGAAAACCCTATGACATACCATTCTGTTCTGACACACATGGAGTGACCGTGAGTTAGAATGGACTCTGTGGCAGTGAGTGTGGATTTTTGGGGTTTAGAGGTAGGAGGACCAATGGCTGCTGACCAGTGACATCCTGTAAGGGGGACACTGAGGCCCACGGTGGGCAAGGGACTTGGGTAGGCCCCCCAGTGCTGACCCAGGCAGGAACATAGCTCCCAGCATATCCACTAAAAATGGTGTCTCCCTCAGCGATTTTCTGAGGCAACAGGCTGTGTGGCGGTCCTTAGAGGACAGGCACAGCATGGAGGCGGCGGGGGGCGGGGGCGGGGGGGGGGGCCGGCAGCCTGCCGCTCCTGCCCAGACTCACTCACCCGGCCTGAGTGGCAGATCTGGCAGCTTCTTCCTTCCCCGTTGCTCAGCCTCAAACATGGGGTGTTGACTTTTACCCTCTCACTCCCACCCACTACACATCAGTAGTCTGGGTAGCCTGCTCAGCCCCTCCACAGCCCTGCCCTGTGACCCTGGCCATCACCCGCCTAAGCTAGTTCCTTAGCCAACCTGCTTCTGCCCAGGCCAGGGCGGTACTGGGAAAACCTAAGGGATCACTTCTGTTTTCTTGAAACTACAGAGGCCTCATCTCACTCTGTAAAAGCCCAAATCTTTGTGCTTTCAAAAACGTATGCCTCAGGGCCTTTGCATGTGCTGTTCCCCTGACCAGTAGCCCCCCTCCCCCCACATATCTGCATGGCTCACTACCTTGGGTCTTTTGAGTCTTTTCTCAAATGTCATCTTCTCAAGTATGACTTCCCTGAGCCCCCACTGAAATTGCAACCCTTTGCCAGATATTTCCAGTGCCTTTATCTGTTTGGTCACAGCATGCCTCCACACTGAACATGCTACATTCATTCTGTTGCTTGTCTGTCTCCCCGACTAGAACCGAAGCTCCATCTCATTCCCTGTTCTGAATCCCCAACTCATAGAGCAGTGTCTAGCACACGCAGTTGGTCTCCATAATTATTTGCCCAGTGGATAAGCAGATGCTTCTGTCACACTCAAGTTGTGGGACCTTGGGCTAAGCATTTCTCTGGACCTCACAGACCCTGTCTCTGAAATGGGGAGAGTGACTGACCTGGGGGAGAGACTGAGATTTGAGATGTCCGCCCCCTAGTTAATAAACACGTATTAAAACCTGGCCCACTTCTGTCCCCAGGCCTGGTACACTGTCCTCTCCATGGAGAAGCATGGCATCCCACCCCAGGAGGGCCTGGGAGTTACCAGACCAGGGGCTGACCTGTGTATCAGTGACACCTGCCTGGGTGGCCCCTGGCTAACGCTTGCCCCTGGCACCCAGTCAGTGGGCCTTGTCCTCCACTGCCCAGGGGCTGCCTATGATCCCTAGCCTTCCATCCACCCTTCCTCCCTCCCCATCTCCTGTTTAGTTATTTAACCCTGGAATGGCACTTGGACACATATTTTGCATGAAAACAGCTATTCAGGGGGTGCTAGGCACACAAAAGGGCTGACTTGCTGAGGCCCAGGCTCTGCTGAGTATAGCCACATCTCACCAGGAAGCCCCAGGTCTGACCGCACAGAACTCTCCTGCCAGCCAAGCAGGGGGGACCCTCTCCCTGGCTGAGCCTGGGACAGGACTCACTTGGTGGGAAGAACTAGCCAGCTCCAACATTCATGGAGCACCTACTACGTGCTGGGCACTGCTACCACGACCCCCTATGGACTCCTACTGGTAGGTCTGGCAGAACAAGCATGGGTTTGTGGGGCATGCAGAGTCAATTGGGAATCTGCCACTTCATTTATTTATTTGATAAATACATATTTATCAACACCTACTGTGTGCCAGGCACTGTGCTAGGTAGAGGTGAGCAAGACCCATCTTGAAACTTACCATCAGGTGGGGTTTGGCTGGTCTTGCTGTGTATGTTGTCCGGGGAACAAGAGAGGCCCTGGAATGGGTGAGACTCTGCTCTCCTTGTGACCAGCTGCCCACCATCATCCCACCCCATGTAGGCCCACAGTGGACCCCCAGGACATGTCCCTGAAATTCATGAACAGCTCTCCCTGAGTGACCTCCAGCAGGTCATGTGATGTGTCCATGGCAGGTCACGGTGTTCTCCATCCTGTCTATTGTTTGCCAAAGAGCTGCTGGTTCAGGGGAGAAAGCTCTGGGCTAGGCCAGGCTCACAGGAGGAGGACTTGGATCAGCCTCATTCATTTATTCATTCATTCACTCAACAAATACTTATTGAATGTGTGTCAGGCACAATTCCAGGCACTAAAGATATACCAGTGAGCAAGCAGTCAAAAATATATAACTACATAAATTATATATTAGAATGTAGGGAAAACTATTCCAGGCAGAGGGACCAGTAAGTGCAAAGGCCCTAGGGTAGGAATGTCTGGTGAATTCAGTGGATAGCAGGGGTGTAATGTGGCTGGACCGTGGTGAGTGATGGGGAGAGGGTGGGATGTGAAGTTGGGGAGGGCTGATTGTGTAGGGTCTCCTACCTCCTGGTATGGTGAGGACTTGTTTTTCTTCTGATCATTCAGAAACCACGGGAGCCTATCCCTACCCTTCACGGGAATGGGCACACACTGCCATCTTCATGCTCACTCCAGTGTTGGGCCCTGAGAGCAGCTGCATGGAGGAGGTAGCCGAGTCAGGATGTGACAGGGATAGTCTGAGGCTTAGGGTAGGGATCAACAGTCACTGTGACCAGAGTTAAGGGGTTGGCTGTGACTGGGTTGGTGGTTCCCAGCAGGGATTCCGGCCTTAATGACCTCCCCTGGCCTACCCAATAGATCCTGGACTGAGTGACTGTAGTTCCCAGACCAGATATTGATTGGAGATAGAGACTAAGGAGCCCCCACATTTTAAAGGTGGGGAGACCTGAGCCCACAGAAGACCTAGGGCTGCCCAGGGGCCTCCTGGCAGGTAGGGGGGCCCAGAAGTCTGCCTCTGTTTCTGCTGCATCCTTTCCAGGTAAGCCAGAGGTCAACCAGAGGGTTTATCTCTGGTGGCGAGGCCTGCTCTCCTGGGCCTATGAAGCTGTGGAAAGTGCCAGGCTTTGGGTGGCAGCCCTAAATAGTATGGGTAGTTGTAAGACAGTCCAGGCCAGTAAGTTCCCAAGCCTAGCTGCCAAAATGCCCATCCCTAAGCAGAGGGAACAGGATGTGCAAAGGCCCTGGGCATTCGGATTGGTTCTATCTGGGCTAGAGCCCAGGAGTCTATTATTATTATTAATATATTATTATTTTTTGAAGTTTCCTGTTGACACTGCCCCAGTGGTAGGTTTAGGAGTGACTTCAGCCCATTGGTGGTGCAGTGGTTAAGGGTTTGGCTGCTAACCAAAATGTCACCAATTGTAATCCACCAGCCAGCCGCTCCTTGGAAGCCAGAATGCACTTGATGGCAAGGGGTTTGGTTTTGGTTTTGGTTCAGGCCATTGGGGTACCTGGCCATCCCCCCTTCCCAGCTAGAGGGGTCTGGGCTGAAGTGGCACTGAGCAGAGGTCTTGAAGTATGCTGTCGGCTGCCCGCCCCCTCCAAGAAGTCCCCCTCACCCCAGGCCTCACACAGGGCCAGGCAAACACGGGCAGAGGGCATCCCCACGCCCACCCTTGCTCATGCCTGCGCGTCTGGCGCATAACTACCGGCAGGGTTGGTGTTTAGGCTGTATGGCGAATTTAGGAGGGGCAGGGTAGGAGGAAGATGGGGAGACAGGGTCCGGCAATCACGGAGCAGCAAAACCCGAGTGTGAGAGAGGTGGGGAGAGTGAGCTCCTTCCCTCCTGCCAGAACAGATGGAGAAGACCTAGGAGGAAATGGAGGTGGTGTCCAAGGAGAGGCAGACTAACCGAGGTGAGAGCCAGGTCTGACCCATCTGTGTGATCCCCACGCTCAGCGCACCTCCTGGAGCGGTTGGGTGGACTGAAGGACAGATGTGTGGATGGATGGGTGGATGGGTGGATAAAGAGACGGATGTATGAATGAATGAATGGCTGCGTGGGCGGCTAGGCAGCCCGGCAAGGGGCGGGCCAGCTGCGCGCTCAATCACAGCCCCCCGCGCGGCGCCCTCCAGCTGCGCGCAGACCCCTTCTGCCGCGGCCCCGCCCGGGGCGCTCAATTCCGCGCCCGCCGGGGCTCTGGAGCGCCTCCCAGAAACTGGGCGAGAAGAGGTCCCACCGACGTCGCCAGGCTTCACGCTCTGGCCTTCTTGTGCAGGCAGGGATGCCACTTGGCCGCAGAGAGAACCTGGAGGCGCGGTCCGGTCACAAGGCCCCCGGTCCCGCTTCTCTTTGTCTCGGTCAGGCCCTCCGCTGTCTCCAGCCGCGATCAGCCTCTCCAGGTAGCCTTCGGTGCGTGCGTCTCGGTTGCTCTCCGACCTCCAAGTCTCGGTCCCCTCTGCCCCGGGCTAGCAAGCGCCTTTCCTAGTCCGGCAGGGTCCCCAAACCCAGCGCCTCTAGGACCGCGGGGCCAGCAAGTGCCAGGATCTCCGGGCTGCCTCTCCCAGGGAGATTAAGGAGGGGGGAGAAAGCCCCCTCGTCTCCGCCCTCCCCTTAGCCAGTACACGTCCGCGCTGAGCCCCGACTCCAGCGCCGCCTGTTCGAGCCTCAAGCGGCTCTTCTGCGGCGGTGCGATCTCTGATGCCACGCGGATTGCCCGGCCCCCCTCTCCCCCGCTGCCAGGCCTCAAACCCGCAAACTGAACACAGCTCCCCACACAGCCGCCTACAGCCCCACAGCTGGTACAGGCGCACTTAACCCGTCCCCCCACCCCAGCACGGAGGCCCACACAACCGCAATCCCACTCGTCAACAAGCCCACACAGACACACAACGCCCCTCGGACACACGCAGCCTCACGCAAACACAACCCCCCCCACACAACCCCGCACAGACATGCAAGCCCTGGGACACACACAGGCACAATCCCACCCACGTAGAACCCCTCTGTAAACAATCGTCCACACAGAACCCTACGCAGGCCCCACATCACTCAGTCCCACCAGGACCCAGAAGCACGTTCACCAGCTCCTACCCAGACCCCCGTGCGTCGTGACATTCACACGTAAGCACAGAACAGAAATCTACAATCCACACTGATACACACACCAACCCAAACGCACGGCCTGGAGCTCCCCTGCGGGCGCGTAAGTCCCTGGGAAAATATTAAAGCGGTCCTCCCTCCCACTCTTGCTATCCTTGACGCGCGCGTGCGTGCGCGTGCAGGCGCGCACACACACACACTCACACTCTCTCATACACACTCTCTTTCTCACACACACAAACACACCCCGGTTCCTCAGCTCTCGGAACCTAGCAGCCAGTGACCTCGTCCCCCGCGGAGAGAGCTGCGGGAGCGTCTCCTGGCGCCCCCTCCTCCCTGGCTCCCGAACCCCGCCACTCCTCCTCGCTGCTGCCCCTCCCTCCTCTCCTCCCCTCTTGTCCCTCCCCTCCCCCGCGTCTGGGGCGCGGGCTAAGCTCCGCCAAGCCCCCTCACCGCGCGCCCCTTCTCGCGCGCGCCCGGCGCCCGCATCGCGCTGGCCGAGTGGCTGCGGCCACCGGCAGTCTCTAATTAGCGCCTGTCCCCCGGCGGCCCATGCATAATGGCTACTGAGGGCGCTCGCAGGGGCGGTTGAGGAGGAAACGCGGGTGCGAGGCGCGGCGTGCGCGGGAGCGCGAGGGAGAAAGGAGCGAGCCCGGGTCGCCGCAAGCGGCAGCGGGAGGCAGAGAAAGGAAGCGCGCGAGCGCTCACCTTTTTTTCTCCCAAGGACCTCATCTGGTCGCTACGTTCTGGAAGAGGCGAGGGGGAGAGCGCGCGCGAGGAGCCGAGAGACGGAGGGCGAACGGGAGACGGCGAGCCGCGCAGCCCCGGCACCCGCGAGACCCAGGAGGAACCCGCAGGTATTGTTGGCCGCCGGAGCTTTGTGTCTTCTGGGGCTGTTCTGGGGCGCGAACGTTCCCGGCCCCCTGCCCAGCTGAGACTTGCGCCGGCGGGGTCCGGCTGCCCCCCGCCGCGCCGCGATCTGGGCTGGAGTTGCAGATTTGCCTGTTTTGGGGTTTTCCAAGCCGGTTGAGGGAGTGGATCTCAGGAGAAGGAATTTCTTTGGTTTTTTTTTTTTTGGCCGTAGTTTGGTTGTGCTGGGGATCCCACCCCCCTTTCTCCATAATGCCTTGGTGAGAGGTCTTGGCGACAGTGGCACTGGAGCAAGGCAAGGGGCTGAGATGGCGGGGCTGGTGGCCGTGGACGGGGAGGTGAGGGATTCGCGGAGAAGGAGACTTTTGCTCAAGTTCGCAGTTCGCCCAGGAGCTGGTTGGGCCATGGAGGGCCGGTCTGCGCACCCTATTCTGCCCCGGGCAGCCTGGGGGAAACTTCCCGGGAGCAGTCTCCCGGGGGACTCGGAGCCCCCGACGCCTCCAGTGCTTCCTTCAGCCTCCGCGTCCCCTCCTCGCCTCCCGTGAGCGCTTAAGGTCGCGCTCTCCCCACCCCCGCCTTCCTCCCTCGGCGGGCAGCTTCCGGATCTGGATGAGCTGGAGGAGCCGCTTCAAACACTTCCCCGGAGACCCCTCCCCTCGCGCAGCCGGAGCCTGCCCGGAGCCCCCTGCCCGGAGCCCCCCCCCACCTCCTGCGCGGCGGGAGGCCTGGTTGAAAATGAAATCTTGCGCCTCAGCCGCCTAGGGGGGACGGTGGTCACTTGATCACTCCGGGGGCTACTGACCCCCGGCTGGGCAGGGGGAGGGGAAGGGGACTCAAAGGGGGAGGGACTTGTTTGGGTTAGAGACGTTGACGTTGGATGGCGCCGGGCTGGGAGGGGTACTCGCTGGAGGTTAGAGGCCTAGGTTCGCCGCCGGGGTCTCGAATTCTAGCCCCTCTGGGGCTGGGTGATTGACTGGTGACTCCAGGCACGTCGAGGACCCGCTTCCCTCAGCCCCCTCCTCTGCGCCTCGTCCCCTCCCTTCCTGGACAATGCGGACTAAAAGAGGTGATCCCGAGGGCGAAGAGTGTGTGTGTGTGTGTGTGTGTGACGAAGTGTTTGTCTCCTGTCATCCACAGCAGACGCTGCTCCAGTGACCCGGAGATCCGGGCGCCAAGCCCCCTCCCCCAGGTGCTGGGGGAGGAGAAGATGAAGGGAAAGGGCAGTAGTGGTGGGAACTTCTCCGCGCACCCACTGGGGCCATGGGAAGGTAGCGCTAGCTCAGAGAATTTCTGGGAACGGCAATTCTGGGGCGGGGGTGGGGGTTCATCTCAAAGAGGGGAGCCGCTGGGTCAGGGCTTTCTCCACTCAAATCCTCCAGATTTTTTTTGCTCCTTTTGGGGGTGGGCGGGTTTGAAAATCTGCATTAATTGGATTCCCAGGCAAGCAGCCAGGGTGGGATAAAGGTGCCCTTTCCCCTTTCCCTTTCTGGGGTAGGGAGTCAGGCTCCAGACCCCAAGCTAGCCGCCCAAGTAAAAAAAAAAGGAAATTCCTCTCCCTACTTTAAGAGAGGATTGGGGAGGAGGGTGGGGGGAGAAGGTACCTTTTTTTGCCGGCATGGTTGGGGTGTGTGTGTGTGTGTGCTGTTTTCAGGCTGTTCTGTCTCTTGGTCCAGGAATAGAAAGATTTAACCCTCCCCCAGAAATCTGTCACCCCCAGCGGGGACAGGCTGATGGCCATGCTAACACCCGCTGACAGGAGAGAGCAGATTCATACCCTGTGCCCCCCATCCACACCAGGCAGGGCCTGCCCAGGTGGTGCATTGTCCAGGGACCTTGGGGAGAGTGGCCTTATGGCCCTGTGGCCTGGGCTACCTAGACCTGAAGGGGACTCTCTAGGGCTGGGGTGGAGGGCCATTGTGGAATGGCCTTTGCCCAGGCTGGGGAGCCTCTGTGAGCTGGCTGGTCCCTCCCCACACGTTTACTCTGTTCCCAGCCCCGCCCTCAGTTCCCATGGCAGGAGGCCTGGTGAGGGGTGAGTTTCTGCCCCTCCTCCCTACAGGTTGGACTCTGAGGCCCTAGCAGCAGAGGGCAGGCCCAGTGAGAGTGTGCTGGGAGAGAGAACTGAACCAGCAGCATTCCTGTCTGCTTGTCCCGTGCGCCCCACTACCGCAGGAGTCCCTTGGTGTAGCAGTGTGGCTGACTTCTCCTCCGAGAACTGAATGCCTCCAGTGCACGCATCGAGGAGCCCCAGACCTGGCACACAGTGGGCACATAGCTTTGGCCAGACAAACACAAGAGTGAGTGAATCCATCATGAATGGATGAAAGGGCAGTGTTTCTGAATTGAGGCATTTTATAATTTTTTAGACCTTTTTGTTATATACATTTAAAAATGTGCAATTCGTAAAAAATCCAATAAATAGAGAAAATAAAAGAAAAAGGTGCCTGTCAATCTTCAGGGGCAATGACAATAATAATTTTTATGTAGTTCTTCTCAATCTTTGTCGACTTGGTGGCTGGTTTGTTTTTAAAGACTGTGGTCATTCTCTATATTCAGATGTATATCCTGCTTTCTTTGCAGGCTAACAGCCTTTTCCTGTTGTTTTGTAACCATCTCTTCATAAAAACCATGGCTGGCGTCTCCAGTCTTCTCCAATCGAGTGGCTGTGCCATCATTTACTTCATATTCCCCTTTTGTTAAACGTTCTGGAGGCTCCCAGTGAGTGATGCAGGGAATGTGTTTCGTGCATAGGGCTTTTTTTTTTTTTATGTTTAAGATGATTTCCTCAAAATGACGCTGCCGGTGTAGGAGGCTCAACCGTGCCTCCAGTGGAAGGAACCGGCTTCTATGATTTTCCCTGGATAAGTGGGACACGGTCCTCCTTCCTTCCTCACAATCTGGAACCTTCCTTTAGAGCTGCAAGGAGCCTGCGTGGTTAGTCACCTGTTTGACCCCCTCATCTGACTCAGGAGCCAGAGGGGCAGTGACTCTATGGTCACACGACCATCACTGGGCCACGCAGCAGCAAGAGCCGGCTGCTCCTCTGTTATCTGGTGTTTGATTGCACGAAGGATCCCTCCTACAGATGGGAAGAGGAGGAGCACCCAGCTTGCCTCAGGTGGAGCCCCAGCCAGGCCCTTCTGCCCTTCTGAGTTACATGCACTGGCCACGTTCACGAGACCTGGGGCCACCCAACTCACTAGCCTGTGCTTGGCCCCATTGTCCCTCCTCACAACTCCCCCTCCTTCTCATCATCTCATTTCCCAGAAGGGAAAGCTGAGATCCAGGGTAGCCTGGAGGTAGAGGACCCAGGGGTTATACTCCTGCCTCGTGCCTCAGTTGATTTGTCTGAAGGCCTAGCCCTCCACCGGTGCTGGAGCTGGGGGCAGGAGACAGCATGGATAGCGGGGGTGTGGAGGTGGGGAAGGACAAAAACCACTTCTAAACCAGCTGTCCATTCCAACCCATGTGTTGGAGTAGAACTGTGCACCAGAGGGTTTTCAAGGCTGTGATCTGTTGGAAGCAGATTGCTAAGCCTTTCTTTCAAATAACCTCTAACTGGACTAAAACCGCCAACCTTTGGGTTAGCAGTTGAGCCCTTCACCGTTTGCATCCCCCAGGGACTCCTGGGGAAGGACAGGCTACTTCTTTAAAGCTTCCTTTGACCACAGAGAGGCTTCAGGAAGCCCCTGGGGAGGGAGGGGACAGATGGAGGCAGAGAAGGAGGAGAGAGGAAAGGAAGAAGTGAGAGAGGAAAAAAGGGACTAGAAAGAGGGAAGGGAGGTAAGGAGGGAAGGAAAGGAAGGGGGAAGGGAGAAGAAGGAAGGATGTGTTCGAAGGGATGACAGCGATAAGTCCCCCATCCCCCACCTTGGTGGCTCTGGGGCCGTGAAGGAGAGCCCAGGGTGGCCTGGGGGAGAGGCTGGGCACCTGCCTGGAGATGGGCGGGCTCTGCAGGGCTCAGCGGAACAGCTCTTTGGGGGGCATAGAGAGAGGCTCTAGGGGTCAGATGGAGCCAGAGCAGGTGGTGGCAAAACCTGGGCAGGTGGCTTCTTGGTGCTCTGACTCCCCATCAGAGGACAGGGCCTTTCTCTTCCTTCCCCTGCCAGCATGCCCACGTCAAGGCAAAGAGAAACCCTCCTGGGGGTATGGGAATTAGGGCGTTTCGGTGTACCCACAGGTGTGTGCCTGTCTCTGTGCACCTGTGTGTGATGACTGTGCATCTCTGACCCTGGTTGTGCCTTCCTGGGCTCAGTGTGCCTGCCAGCTTGGGCCCGTGTGTGTGTGTGTGTGTGTGTCTATGGGTGTGGTGTGTGAATGTGCATGGGTGTGGTGTGTTTGTGTGTGTGGCATGTCTGTGTATGTCTGTATGTGTGGCATCCCTGTGAATGTGTGTGCCTGCATGTGGTGTGTCTGGGTGTGTATGTGCATATATGTGTCTGTAGATATGCATGGGGTGTGTGTGTACATGTCTGTATGTGTGCGTGTCTCAGTGTGTGTATGTGCACATGTGTCTGTGTGTATGTATGTCTGTGAATGTGGCATGCCTGTGTATCTCTGATCCTGTGTGTATATTTCTTAAGGAGTCTATGTTCCTGCCAGCTTGGACATGTATGTGTGTGTCTGTGTGTGCTGTCTGTGTATGTCTGCTTGTGCATGTCTGTGTGTATCTGTGTGTGCCATGTCTGTGTGTGTCTCATCTCCTGGTGCATTTCCGGGGAGTGCCCTGAGCCTGGGCACGTGTGTGTGTCTGTGTGTGTCTGTATTTGAGCGCACACTTCCCTCCTAATGGCCCCAGGAGAGATCCAGGCATCAGGCTTTTGTGCTGCTTTCAAGGTTGAGGCTGGGTGGGTGAAGGGGGGGCGGCCTTCAACTGGGAGAGGTGGGGATAGGCAAAGGAAAATCTTAAAAGACCGTCTTCCCGCTGGTCTCCAAGGAGATCAGCCTGTGAAATGATCCGCACGTTAATTAAAAACGATTATACCCTGATTGAGCCATTCCTGCTCACATCCCCGAGCCAGGAGATGTAGGAGGCTAAGACCCAGGCTGCGGTGTGGGGAAGGCCTAGCTACAGGGCACAGTCAGGGTGACCCCACACATGAAGGAGGGACAGAGCCTGGGGGTGCGAGGGGGCAGGGGCAAGGTGTTATGGGCATGTGCTTGGCAGACTTGTGCTTGGCAGACTTGAACTTCTCCTTTGAATTTTAAAACCCTCCAGGTCGTGGTCTCTGAGGTCCTAGGAGCTGGGTGGCCACTGCTGCCATGCCCCCTTGTGGACGGGCACAGATCCTGCGAGTCAGCATTTGTGGTCTGGTTTACAGAGGAGTAACATGTCGAGGTCACACGGCTACAATCTGGGGATACCAGGTTGGACTCAGTCCTCAGACCCCAAGGCCTAGACTATCTTACTAGCCTCCACCTGTCTCCAGACTCGGACTGTGGGCCCCTGTCTATGCAGGAGCTGTGGGCAGATGGGGCCCCTGAGGACGAGGCCCTGTTGTCCTCCATGGAATACCTGGGAACATTCGTTTCTGTCACAGCGCTAGTCTAATATACATCACCCTCAGCTGCCTGGGCAGGGCCTGTCTCCACTGATCATGCCACTGCAGACCGGCCCCAGGCGGGCCTCCTGGCCTGGCTGTGTACTGCCTTGACGCTAGCCTTCATCCATCCAGTCCTGTGAGCACCGTAGCTCTAGCGGGGACGGTGATAATATTGACTAACATGTCGCTGTGACTCATTACCATATGAGCTGCTCAGGCGCACCAGGCAACCTCATCATTTGTGGGGTCCTGGCTTTCCAAAAGTGGGCTGCTCCCTGTCCCTACCCACTCCCCCCAGAGTGTTGTGGGCAGCTCTATATTCATTAACTACCTCCTGTATGCCCAGGCTTTTGGAAGTGGAGAAGACCAGTTTTAGGAAGCAGAAGACAGGCCTGAACGTTAGCCACACCAGACCAAGCAAGAGCAAGGGGTTCTTCCCCTTCTGTGAGCCTCAGTGCTCCATCTGTGAAGTGGGAAGCCCAGTACCCTCCTGACAGGCTGTGGGAGAGTAAGGAAAACCAGGCTAAGTGCAGCACCTGGGCCCATGGAGGGCACAGCCAGTGTTCATTTGATCACCGATCCGTGCATGCATCTGTAGCACCTGTGTGGCCCCAGCAGGGCATTGGGCTCTGGGGAGGGAGACACACTGTTATCCTTAAGTGCTTCCCCAGGAGACAGCCTGAACTGGAGGTGACTATCATCTCTGTGTGAGCCCCCAGGGGACAGAGAAGTCCATTGGACCCACCTGAGGATGCATTATCAAAGGTAGAGTGTCTGGGAAGGGGAGGGAATGTTCAGTGAGACTTGCTGGACCAGGCCCCATGTTCTGAGGGGGGCTTGATCTTGGTGAGGCTCAGGGGCCAGAACTAGTGTCATGAGGAATCAGAATGGCAGGTGATGGGAAGCTGTCATCCACTGTTCTGCAAGGGCAGCACTGGGAAAGAGTCAGGCCTATGTCAGCTCCTCCCCCAAAATCCCTTCTTTCAGAAAAAGGCAAAGACTCTGCCTACCCCAGGCCATCCCTGCAAGGTGCCACCTCCAGGAGCAGACTTTGTGACCTAGGCCCCTGCAGAATGTCCTCTTCTTGCCTTCCCCAGTGCCAGAAGTGCCCCATTCGTCCCTACTAAGAGTGAAGGTATTGAAGGCCCTGCTTAAGTGCACACACATGACCTTGGAGGAGTAATCAGAAGATGGGCTCATGTTTCCATAATGCAGGGGTCACAGCCTCAAGCCCCACAGGGCCCAGGAGGGAATGCCGATGAGGCTGTGGGGTTGCCTGGCCCTCACGGAGTCTTGGTGGCCCAGCTCTGCTAGGCAGCAGTGGGGCAGTGCAGCCCAGGTTACCCCATCCCCACTTTCTTAGGTCCCAGAATTCAGATACCTACACAAGATCCCTGGTTGGCATATGTTGACTGCTAATTCAGCAACCTGTCTATGGCCAGATTTGCACCCCTGACTGCCAGTTTATGGTCACCCAGCCTGAGGTACCAGTTTCTGTTACCTGGTGATGACTATGATGGTCCCACAGTATGAGCAGGGCAGGGGTGGCAGAGTGGGGATCCGGGCAGGGGCCTGGCAGTCCCAGTCTAGACCATTCACCAAGACCGAGGGGCACAGGCACAGGATGAAGGCTCTGAGGGGCCAGGCCAAGGCAGGCAGGAGGACTGGAGAGGCCAGAAGGGAAGCTTCACTGGTGCCACCCTCTGAGGCAACCTGACAACCAGGGACTGCTCTGGGCTGCTCCCAGCTGATGTTTTTTGGCTGGAGTCCTGAAGTGGCCAAGAAAGAAGCCAGGAGGGTTAGTGGCACCTTGGTCTTTAGGCCCAGGGGATGGTCAAGGTGCCAGGCACTGTGCCAGCCTCACGCTCCCACATCTACCAACCCTTGGATGAGGCCCTTTAGAGATGGGGATATGGGCTAGGGGCTACACAGCAGGAAGTGCTGGTCCAGACTGCACCCTGTTGCATGATTTGCCCCAGCCAAGCCCGGTCCTTGGCACCTGCACTTCAAGCGTCCACAGCCATCCCCATGAGGGCTTGGCGAGGAAGATGGGCAGCTGATGGGCATCTCCTTTTATGGTTAGGTTTCATGTTTTTTCAGCACACGCCTGCCAACAGTGGGCCATGGTTAGGGGAGATATGGGTACTAGGTCTTGAAACCTGGGCAGGGCCTTGACAATAGGGTCCAGTATGACCCAGGCCTGGAGGCAAGAAAGGACAATAGTGTGTGTGGACATGTGGGCAGCTCTAGGAGGCCAGGAGGGCAGAGACAGTATCTGAGGGCAGCTGTGAGGGGCTCTGCTTTGTCCTGAGGGCAGTGGGGAAAGAGGTGCCCCTGGAGTCAACTGATTTTCAACAGGGTACTCAGTCCATTCAATAGAGAAGAAAGACTCTTTTCAATAAATGGTGCTGGGAAAACTGGATTTCCACATGCAGAGTCAGGATCCATGCCTCACACCATACACAGAATCTAACTGAAAATGGGTTGAAGACCTAAATGTGAAACCTAAAACCATAAAATTCTTGGGAAAAATATAAGGGCTAGGAAGATGTTGGAGTAAACAGATCATTGTTCTGACCCTCCTCCACAAATACAACAAGGAAACAGTGCTCTGCCTTGAGGGACTCTGAATCAGCGAGCAAAAGAAAGCAGCAGGGAACTGCAGACAGGCAAGAATCAACAAATAAACGAGTTGCATACTATAGGAAAATTGCTTCTCCCACCGCCCCATCCCTCCCCCGGCTATGCGGGCCTCCAGCTGTTGTGAATTGGGGAAGCGGCCCCAGCAAAACAGCCTGCTTCTGTAACCACCAACCCCTGCCTGTACAAAGAGACAGGACCCAAAGCTCTAGAATCAACAAGACAGACTCCCCCTGGGGTCCATTCAGTGTGTGCCACACCTCCCCCGCCTGGACACTGTCAGCTGCAAGGCTGCTGTGAATTACTGCAGAAGGCCCCTGCAGTGGAATCTGGTCCCATAGTCAACATGCTACCTGCTTCCCTGCGCACCCCGTAGCACAGGCCTCTGTAACTAACAGGACAGACCTCCCTGAGGGTCAGTTTGAGTCTGTCTGCTCCCCATTGTTGGTGTTGAAAAATGCAGACTGAGGTTGCTATGTGCTAGGAAGAATGCATCTTGTATGGAGGCTGCACTCACAGCCAACATACCACAGGGAGGCGCTCTGATGGCAACAAGGCAGACCTCCCTAGGGATCTGTTCAGAGTGTGGCAGCCCCTCCCCCACCCCGATGCTGGCAGCAGTAAGGCTGCTGTGAATTGCTACATAAGGCACCCTGCAGTGGAGTCTGCTCCCACAGACAGCCCTCTCCTTGCCTCCCTGTGTACTGCATAGCTCAGGCCTCTGAAACCAACTGGACAGACCTCCCTGGGGGTCAGTTCAGGTTAGCCTGCCCCCGCTTCCCATTGCCACTGAAGATTGCTGACTGAGGCTGCACTGTGCTAGGAAGCAGGCATCTTGAGTGGAGGCTGGGCTCACAGCCAGTAATCTGCTGGGGGGTCTGATAGCAATAAGGCAGACCTCTAGGAGGACCTGAATGGACCGTGACACCCCTTCCCTCACCCAGTAACTGTTGGTTGCCAGACTGCTGCAAACTGTTACAGAAGGCTCCTGCAGTGGAGTCTGTCCCATAGGCAGCTCTCTACCTGTCTCCCTGCATATTTCATATCTCAGGCTCCCAAAACCAACAGGACATACCTCCGTGGGGTTCAGTTTGGATCTGACCCCCTTCAGGTTGGCACTGAGGACTACTGACTGAGGCTGCTGTGTGCTAGGAAGCAGACATCTTGAATGGAGGCTGCATACACAGACAACAGTCTACCAGGGACACTGATAGCAACAAGGTAGACCTCCCTCAGGAGGGTGTGTTCAGAGCATAACTGCTCTTCCTCCACCCAGTAACTGTTGGTTGCTGGTCTGATATGAACACCTATGGAAGGTTTCCTACAGTGGAACAGGTCACCTAAGTAGAGACTGCTTCCCCAACCAGCACAGGGTCACTGGGGCTTTGAAACAAACAAGACAGATCTCTTGGAGGTCCTTCTGGAGTGTGCCAGCCCCTCCTCCTCCTCCTGAAATGGAGGAAGTTCTGCCTGTGCTTCCCCTGAATGCCAGCTCAGATATAAGCAGCCCCCACAGAGCAGGGAAGGGAGCCTCAGACAAAACCAGGGGGCAACACCCAGCCCTGAAGGGGGCTCGCTGGGTGTGGGTTTTCCAACTAAAAACTTGGTTGTAGAAACAGAAGGGAAGGGAGTAATAACCAGAGAGAGAGAGAGAACTACATCCCCTGTTGGACAGATTGATTAGGGTGCTATATCTTGCCAGAGTGGCAGCACCCACTGATGGACAGATTGACCACAGTATGTTCTCTGATGTGTTTGGGAGACACTGAAAGTTGAAAACTGAAATCTGTAACTTTAAAATTACAATGAAAACAGGAAAGGAGAAGGAGCTTTTACAGAGAGAGAGAGAGAAGAAACAATAAGAAAGGCCAAATGCTCTGCCCATCTAACAGAAAGTAGTGCAGGCAAAAACACCAAATACTGGAGAGACATGAGAAAGTTAATACCCTGAAAAACTCTAATGCCTGAACAAAAAACCACAAGACACATAAAGAGAAACGATGACCCATCCAAATGAATATGACTAATAGAGTGAAAATGCATCTATGGAAGATCAAATAATGAAAAGAATAGAAAAATATAATACAACAATGTTAAATATAATTTAAGAGTTAAGGGAAAACATAGACAAAGGTCTAAAAGAAAGCAATGCAGGAACTAAAAAAGAGATAAAAAGAATACAGAAATATTGCAACTGAAAGGGGGAATAACTGAAATAGGAAACACAATGGCAGACTCTTAACAACATATTTAATCAGGCAGAAGAAAGAATCAGTGAATTAGAGGATAAGACAGTTGAAATTACAGAGGCTGAAGAGCAGCAAGAACAGAGGCTCAAGAAAGCTGAACACAGTTTAATGGAACTATAGGACAACAAGAGACCTAATGTATGCATCATGGGAATTCCAGAAGGAGATGAAAGAAAGGGAGAGAAAGAATGTTTGAAGAAATCATGCCAAAATTTCCCCAATCTGACAAAGGACATGAACCTACAAATCCAAGAATCTCAAAGAACCCCAAGTGAAATAAACTCAAGGAGATCTACACGGAGACACTTAGTAGTTAGGCTTTCAAAAAGTAAGGATAAAGAGAGAATCCTGAAAGCCGTGAGAAAGAAACAGGCATGTACAAAGGGTCCCTAATAAGGTGAAGTGCCGATTTCCCCTTGGAAACATTGAAGGCCAGAAGAAAATGGAATGGTATATTTAAAGTGCTGAAAGAAAAAAAAAACAACAAAAAACTGTCAACCAAGAGTACTATACCCAGCAAAATGGGTCTTCAAGAATGAGGGTGACCTCTACAACAAAAAGACAAATAATCCAATTAAAAAATGGGCAAAGGAAATGAACAGACACTTCACCAAAGAAGACATTCAGGTGACCAACAGACACATGAGGAAATGCTCACGATCTCTACCGTCAGAGAAATGCAGATCAAAACCACAATGAGGTACCATCTCACCCTGGTATTACTGGCACGAGGAGATCATTAACTCTTATGCACTGCTGGTGGGGATGCAAAATGACACAACCATTTTGGAAAACGATATGGCACTTCCTTAGAAAAGCTAGAAATAGAAATACCATATGATCCAGCAATCCCACTCCTAGGAGTATATCCTAGAGAAATAAGAGTCACACATGAATAGACATATGCACACCCATGTTCATTGCAGCATTGTTTACAACAGCAAAAAGATGGAAACAACCTAGATGCCCATCAACAGATGAATAGGTAAACAAACTGTGGTACATACACACAATGGAGTATTATAAAACGATAAAGAACTATGATGAATCTGTGAAGCATCTCATAACATGGATGAATCTGGAGGGCATTATGCTGAGTGAAATAAGTCCATCACAAAAGGACAAACATTGTCTGAGACCACTACTGTAAAAACTCATGAAAAGGTTTACATAGAAAAAGAAGCAATCTTTGATGGTTACGAGGGAGGGGAGGGGTGGGGGTGGAAAAACACTTAATAGACAATAGATAAGTGGTAACTTTGGAGAAGGGTTAGACAGTACACAATACTGGGGAAGCCAGCACAACCTGTACAAAGCAAGGTCATGATAGCCCCATAGACACATCCAAACTCCCTGAGGAACCAAATTGCTGGGCTGAGGGCTGTGGGGACCATGGTCTCAGGGAACATCTAGCTCAACTGGTATAATATAGTTTATAAAGAACGTGTTCTACATTCTACTTTGGTGAGTAGCGTCTGGGGTCTTAAAAGCCTATGAGAGGCCATCTAGGGTACTTCACTGGTCTCACCCCTTTGGGAGCAAGGAAGAATGAAGAAAACTAAAGATATAAGGGAAAGGTTAGTCCAAAGGACTAACAAACCACATCTACCATGGCCTCCACCAGACTGAGTCCAGTAGAACTGGTTGGTGCCTGGCTACCACCACCGACTGCTGACAGGGATCACAATAGAGGGTCCCAGACAGAGCTGGAGAAAAATGTAGAACAAAATTCTGACTCAAAAAGAAAGACCAGACTTGCTGGCCTGACAGAGACTGGAGAAACCCTGAGAGTATGGCCCCCAGACACCCTTTCAACTCTGTAAGAAGGTCACTTTTTTTTTTTTTTTTAATTTTTCTTGTGCTTTAAGTGAAAATTTACAAACCAAGTCAGTCCCTCATACAAAAACTTATATACTTCTTGTTATATACTCCTAGTTGCTCTCGCTCTAATGAGACAGCACACTCCTTCCCTCCACTCTCTATTTTCGTGTCCATTCGGCCAGCTTCTGCCCCCTCTGTCCTCTCGTCTCTTCTCCAGACAGGAGCTACCCATATAGTCTCATGTGTCTACTTGATCCAAGGAGCTCACTCTTCAGCAGTA
The DNA here is from genome assembly GCF_024166365.1 of Elephas maximus indicus. Taxonomy (NCBI): domain Eukaryota; kingdom Metazoa; phylum Chordata; class Mammalia; order Proboscidea; family Elephantidae; genus Elephas; species Elephas maximus. The sequence continues at coordinate 214,639,878 of NC_064820.1, read as the reverse complement.
TTGTTTTCTATCCCATAGTCCAGTCCAATCCCTATCTGAAGAGTTGGCTTGGGGAATAGTTCCTGTCTTGAGTTAACAGAAGGTCTGGGTACCATGACCTCTGGGGTCCTTCTAGTCTCAGTCAGACCATTAAGTCTGGTCTTTTTACAAGAATTTGAGGTCTGCATCCCCCTGATCTCCTGCTCCCTCAGGGGCTCTCTGTTGTGTTCCCTGTCAGGGCAGTCATTAGTTGTAGCAAGGCACCATCTAGCTCTTCTGGTTTCAGGCTGAGGTAGTCTCTGGTTTATGTGGCCCTTTCTGTCTCTTCGGCTCATAATTACCTTGTGTCTTTGGTGTTCTTTAGTCTCCTTTGCTCCAGGTGGGCTGAGATCAATTGATCCATCTTAGATGGCCGCTTCTAGCATTTAAGACCCCAGACACCGCTCTCCCAAGTGGGATGCAGAATGTTTTCTTAATAGATTTTATTATGCCAATTGACTTAGATGTCCTCTGAAACCATGGTCCCCAAACCCCCACCCCTGCTACGCTGGCCTTTGAAGCCTTCAGTTTATTCAGGGAACTTCTTTGCTTTTGGTTTAGTCCAGTTTTGCTGACCCCTCCTGTGTTGTGTGTTGCCTTTCCCTTCACCTAAAATAGTTCTTATCTACTATCTAATTAGTGAAAACCCCTCTTCCTCCCTCCCTCCCTGCTCTCGTAACCATCAAAGAGTATTTTTTCTCTGTTTAAACTATTTTACATGTTCTTCTAATAGTGTTCTCATACAATACTTGTCCTTTTGCAACTTACTAACTTCACTCAGCATAATGCCTTCCAGATTCCTCCATGTTATGAAATGTTTCACGGATTCATCATTGTTCTTTATTGATGCATAGTATTCCATTGTGTGAATATACCATAATTTATTTATCCATGCATCCATTGATGGGCACCTTGGTTGCTTCCATCTTTTTGCTATTGTAAACAGTGCTGCAGTTAACATGGGTGTGCACATATCTGTTTGTGTGAAGGCTCTTATTTCTCTAGGATATAGTCCAAGGAGTGGGATTGCTGGATTGTATGGTGCATCTATTTCTAGCTTTTTAAGGAAGCGCCAAATCAATTTCCAAACTGTTTGTACCGTTTTACATTCCTACCAGCAGTGTATAAGTGTTCCAGTCTCTCCACAACCTCTCTAACATTTATTATTTTGTTTTTTTGTATCAATGCCAGCCATGTTGGAGTAAGATAGAATCTCATTGTAGTTTTGATTTGCATTTCTCTAATGACTGATGATCATGAGCATTTCCTCATATATCTGTTAGCTACCTGAATGTCTTTAGTGAAGTGCCTGTTTATATCCTTTGCCCATTTTTTAAATGGGTTATTTGCCTTTTTGTAGTTGAGTTTCTGCAGTATCATGTAGATTTTAGAGATCAGACGCTGATTGGAAATGTCATAGCTAAAAATTTTTGGCTAGCATGTAGGTAATCTTTTTACTCTTTCGGTGAAGTCTTTGGATGAGCATAGGTGTTTGATTTTTAGGAGCTCCCAGTTATCTAGTTTCTCTTCTGCATTGTTAGTAATGTTTTGTATACTGTTTATGCCATGTATTAGGGCTCCTAGCATTGTCACTATTTTTTCTTCCATAATCTTTATCATTTTAGATTTTCTATTTAGGTCTTTGATCCATTTTGAGTTAGTTTTTGTGCATGGTGTGAAGTATGGGTCTTGTTTCATTTTTTTTTGCAGATGGATATCCAGTTATGCCAGGACCATTTATTAAGGAGACTGTTTTCCCCAGGAGGTCACTCTTGAGATCCACCCTTCAGCCAAAGATTTAACAGGTCCATGGAACAAAACAAAACTAAAGGGGCACACCAGCCCTGGGGTAGGAACTGGAAGGCAGGAGGGAACAGGAAAGCTGGTAATAGGGAACCCAGGGTTGAGAAGGGAGAGTGTTGACATGTCGTGGGATTGTTAACCAATGTCATAGATCAATGTTTGATAATAAACTGGTTTGTTCTGTAAACCTTTATCTAAAATACAATTAAAAAAAAAAAAATGAGGGTGAAATTAAAACATTTCCAGACAAACAGAAGCTGAAAAAGTTCTTATCTGCCAGACCAGCCCTACAAAAAAATACTAATGGGAGTTCAGCAGATGAAAAGGAAGAGACACTAGAAAATAATTCAAAGCCATACATAAAAAGAATGATCCTTAATAAAGGGAATTGCCTGGGTAAGTATAAGGGGTAGTAATAAGGTATTCATGCTTGATAATTCTAATTGTTTTATCTCTTTCATGCTTTTTAATAACATATGTACAAAAAGCAAGGATAAAATTATATGTTACATGGCACATGAAATATAATGATATAATTGTGATGACATCAAAAGAGGGGGTGGTATAGGTACAGAATTTCTTGAATATTACCGAAGTTAAGCTGGTACCAACTTACCGTAGGATGTTATAAATACAAACTGTTACATGTAATATTCATGTTAACTACTAAGAAAATATCTAAAAAATATACACAGAAGGAAAGAAGGGAACCAAAATGGCTCACTACAATTAACCAACAAAACACAAAAGAAGGCAGTAGGAAAGGACAAAGCCAGAGAAGACACACAAAAAACAACAAACAAAATTGCAGAACTAAGTAACTTCTTATTGGTAATTATGGTGAATGTAAATGGACTAAATGCTCCAGTTAAAAGACAGAGAGTGGCAGGATGGATTAAAAAATAAATAAATAAATAACATGATCCAGCTGTATGCTGTTTACAAGAAACATACCTTAGACCCAAGGACACAAATAGGTTGAAAATGAAAGAATGGAAAAAAATATTCCATGCAAATAATAACCAAAAGAGAGCTGGGGTGACTCTTAATATCAGACAAAGCAGACTTTAAGGCAAAATCTGTTAGAACAGATAAAGATGAACGTTATATAGTGATGGAAAGGGTCAATTCATCAAGAAGATATAACAGTCGTAAATATACATGCACCCAACAGTGGAACACCTAAATATATAATGCTAACACTGATAGAATTGAAGGGAGGAATGGATAGCACTACAGTAATGGTTGGAGACTTCAGTACACCATGGTCATAGATTGAATTGTGTCCCCCCAAAATATGTGTCATTTGTTAGGCCTTGATTCCCAGTATTGTATGATTGTCCATTTCGTCATCTGATGTGATTTCCCTATGTATTGTAAATCCTATCACTATGATGTAGTGAGATAGAGTAGTGGCAGTTACATTGATGAGATCTACAAAATAGATAGTGTCTTAAGCCAGTATCTTTTGAGATAGAAAAGAAAGAACTGAGCAGAGACGGGGGGACCTCATACCACCAAGAAAGCAGTGCCGGGAGTAGAGCGCTTCCTTTGGACCTGAGGTTCCTGTGCTGAGATGCTCCCAGACCAAGGGAAGACTGATGACAAGGACCTTACTCCAGACCTGACAGATAGAAAGCCTTCCCCTAGAGCGGGTGCCCTGAATTCGGACTTCTAGCCTACTGGATTGTGAGAGAATAAACTTTTGTTTGTTGAAACCATCCACTTTTGGTATTTCTTTTACAGCAGCACTAGATGGCTAAGATAGCCACTTTCCATATTGGACTGAACGTCTAGAAAGAAGATAACAAGGAAATGAAACCTGAATGACACTATAAATCAACTAGACTTAACAGACATATATAGAACAGTCTACCCAACAACAAAACAACATACATTCTACTCCAGTGCGCATGGATCATTCTCCAGGATAGACCACATGTTAGGTCATAAAGCAAGTCTCAGTAAATATTAAAAGACTGAAATCATACAAAGTATTTTCTCTGAACACAGCGGATTAGAGCTAGAAATCAATAACAGGAAATAACCTGGAAAATACACAAAAATGGAAATGAAACAACAGACTATTAAACTTCTAATGGGTCAAGCAAGAAATCCAAAGAGAAATCACAAATTTCTTAGAGTCAAATGAAAATGAAACCAAAGCATACCAAAAATGATGGGATGTAGTGAAAGCAGTACACAGAGGGACACTTAGAGCAATAAATGGCTACATGAAAAAGAAGAAGGCTCTCAAATCAACAGACTAACTCTACAACTTGAGGAATTAGAGAAGAGCAAATTAAGCCTATACCTACCAGAAGAAAGGAAATAACAAAGATCAGAGCAGAAGTAAAATATAAAACAGGAAAACAATACAGAGAATCAACAAAACCAGAAGTTGGTTCCTTGAAAAGATCAATAAAATTGACAAACCTTTTGCTAGACTGACAAAGAAAAAAAGAGAAAAGATGCAAATGACCAAAGTTAGAAATGAAGAGGAGATGTTACAACTGATCGGATAGGAATAAAGAGAATTACAACAGAATATTATGAACGGCTGTTTGGCAACGAACTGGATAACCTAGGTGAAACAGACAAATCCGCAGAAGCACACAACGTACGCAAACTGACTCAAGAGGAAATAGAAAACTTCATCAGACCTGTAACAAGGGAAGAAATTGAATCAGTGATCAGGAATCTCCCAATAGCGACCAAAAAAGTCCTGGACTAAACATTTAGAGAAGAATTGACACCAGTATTGTTTAAACTCTTCCAAAAGATAAAGAAGGAAGGGATATTCGCTATTTCATTCTATGAAGCAAAAATAACCCTGATACCAAAGCCAGACAAGAAAAGAAAACTGCAGGCTAATATCCTTCATAAATTTACAGTAATGTGTCGTTTAATATCCATGATAGATTCTGTGCAATAGGTTGTTATACAATCTGGATGTTGCATGAACACCATACAGGGAAGCCCCAGGGTTATGTACCTAGCCCTGCCTGCTGTTCCACCTCCCTGAGGAGCAGGAGCAGCCTGGGCCCAGAAGCCCCAGCAGCCGCCTGCACCCTGGGTAAAGCCCAAGAGCTGTATTCACTGGATACAGGAGGCCAGCCTTGTCAGGTATGCAGCTGTGAGGGGGGTGGGGGCACTGCATGGGCAGCCAGATCAGATTGGGATTTTGTGCATGTCTGGGCATAGGATGGGGGGAGGCTCACTGAGGGCCTACAGAGGTGGCCTCGAGGGCTGGGCAGGGAGCAGGTGTGGGTGTCAGGAATGCAGCTGACAGTGGCAGCCCTGTCTGCCGCTGCCTTGTGGGTGTGGCCACCCTGATCATGTGCAGCCACTGCCCCTGGCCAGAGCCTCCACTGGCACCTGTGCCAGGAGTGGAGAAGCTGCAGCAGGCCAGGCTGTTGGGTCTAGCTTTTGACAGTGGATTATCTAATATAATAACAAAAGCAGAAACAGCAAAAGACAAGACACCATATTTTAGCAAATAACACACACACATATATAACACGCATACCACGCCTAGGAAAATAATGCACAAAGGGATTGTGCGGTTAGCAAAAAAAATTTTTAACACACGTGTTATTTGCATAAAAATACAGTTAATAGTTGGGACCTCATAAAAATTAAAAACTTCTGTTCATCGAAAGACTTTACCAAAAAAGTGGAGACAAGCTACTGACTTGGAGAATATCTTTGGAAACCATATATCTAATAACAAAAATATATATAAAACTTGTCAACAACAAAAAGACAACCCAATCATAAAATGAGTAAAGGACTTGAATAGACGTTTCACCAAAGAGGACATTCAAATGGCCACCCAAACCTGAAAAGATGCTCCGCGTCATTATCCACCCAAAACCAAAAAAACCTGCTGCTGTCGAGCTGATTGTGATTCGTAGCGACCCTACAGGATAGAGTTTAACTGCACCATAGGGCTTCCAAGAAGTGACTGGTGGATTTGAACCGCCAACCGAAAGAGCTGAGCTCTTTAACCATGCACCACCAGGGCCCCATTATCCATCAGAGAGATGCAAATCAAAACCACAGTGAGGTACCATCTCACTCCCCCTAGGATGGCTAAGATTTAAAAACGAAACAAAACAGAAACTTGCAAATGCTGGTGAGGTTGTAGAGAAATGGGAACCCTTATCCATTGCTGGTGGGAATGCAAATTGTACAGCTGTTATAGTAAATAGTGTGGAGGAGGCTCCTCAAAAAACTAAAAATAGAACTACCATATGACCCAGCAATTCCACTCCTAGGTATTTACCCAAAAAACTTGAAAGCAGAGACGTAAACAGTTACTTGTATACCAGTGTTCATTGCAGCACTATTCACAATAGCAAAAAGGGGGAAACAACCTAAATGCCCATCAATGGATAAACAAAATGTGGTACACAATGGAATACTACTCAGCCAGTATGAGAAATGGAATCTTGATATATGCTACAATGTGGATGGAGCTTGAAGACATTATGCTGAGTAAAATAATTCAGTCACAAAAGGGCAAATATTGCATGACCTCGCTTAAATAAAAAGATAAGAACAGGCAAATATATAGTGTCCAAAGTTTATTAGTGGTTACCAGTGGTGGGAGAGAGGGGAAAGGAGGAGGTTATTGCTTATGGAGTAGTTAATTTCAGTTTATGGTGATGGAAAAATCTCAATTTATTAAGGGTATTTTTGCACAGCCAGTTAATGGAACTGCTGTCAATAAGTTATACACCTGTAGAAAGTTGAATTGTCAAAAGTTGTGTGATAGATATATTTACAAAAATGACAAGAAAAAAAAAGTACTGCTGTGGTACAACCAAATACCTCATGGGATTTGGTTCATTGGTTTGGAGGTTTAGGGTAATGGTTTCATGGAATATCCCAGTTAATTGGCCTAGTAATGTGTTTAGTGCTCCTGTTCTATCTCCTAGTTTGTTGCATAGTGCCCGGGGTCTTAAAAATTTGCAAGCAGCCATCCATGGCACAACAGTTGGTCTCTATTCTCTTGGAGCAATGGAGGAAGAAGGAGGCTCAGGAGTAGAAGGAGTAGATGGAATGTGTGCTAATTGCTTCCCTGAACAACTGCCCCCTTTGCCGTAAGACCAGAAAAACTGGATGATGGCCAGCTACCATTACTGAACATTTTGATCAAAGATTCTATAGAAGAATCCTGATCAAAAGAGGGAAAATGCAGAACAGAATTTCAAATTTCATGGAATCTGGACTTTCTGGAGCCATGTTGGCTGAATAAACCCCTGAAACTATTGCCTGGAGATAATCTTTAAACTTTAAACCAAAAATATCCCCTGAAGCCTACTTAAAACCAAACATTAGTTTAGCTTAACTAATGTCTGCATTGAGCATTGCGGTCTTTTAAACCTACCTGTATGGGATCAGATTGACAACAGCAACTTGAAAGATTCTTTAGGAAACGTAGGTAGCAGTGAGTTTATTTTAATGGGGGAGGAGCAACTCAGAAAAGGAGGTGAGAATGGCCATAACTTGAAGAACGTAATCATTGTCACTGAATTTGTACGTGTAAAAACTGCTGAAATGGTGTATGTTATGCTGTGTGTATTCTCAACAACAACAAAATAAGTTATTTAAAAAAATGTAGAGGACGAGGCTGTGGGACCCAGTTTTTAACGATGGACTTAGCAGATAGGACAACAAAAGCTCGAGCAGAAACGACAAAACAGATAAATGAGACCTCATAAAAATTAAATACTTTTGTTCATCAAAGGACTTTATCAACAAAGTGAAAACACAACCTACAGATTGGGAAAAAATTTCCAGGAAGCATATATTAGACAAGGGCCTAATATCAAAAACATATATAAAATTTCTACAACTTAACAACAAAAAGACAAACAATCAAAAAATGGGCAAAGTACTTGAACAGACAGTTCACCAAATATGATACTCAAAATGGTCAACAAGCACATGGAAAGATGTTCAGCTTCATTAGCTGTTGTTGTGGTTAGTTGCAGTCAGTTTCAACTCATGCGACCACGTGTTGAGGGTAGAACTACTCCATGGGGTTTTCAAGACTGTGACCTTTTTGAAGTGGGTTGCCAGGCCTGTCTTCCGAAGTACCTGTGGTGGGTTTGAACTGCCAACGTTCTGGCTGTTAGTCAAGTGTTCAACCATTTACGGCATCCAGGGGCTCCTCATTAGCCATTAAACCAACCCAGCCAAACCCACTGCCTCGGGTCAGTTCCAACTCACAGTGACCAGGGGTTTCCAAGGCTGTGAATCTCTATGGACGCAGGCTGCCACATCTTTCTCTGGAGGAGCAGCTGGTGGTTTTGAACCACCAACCTTTCAATTCACAGTTGATCGCTTTAACCACTATACCACCAGGGCTCTTTCATTAGCGATTAGGGAGATGCAAATCAAAACCACAATGAGATACCACCTCACCCTCATTAGAAAGGCAATGATTGAAAAAAAAAAAAAAACAGAAAACAACCAGTGTTGATGGAGTTGTGGAAAAACTGGAACCCTCATCCATTGCTGGTGGGAATGTGAAGTGGTGCAGATCTTGTGGAAAACAGTATGGCGGTTTCTGAAAAAGTTGAACATAGAATTATGCTGTGACCCACCAATCTCAATCATAGGTATATAGCCAGAAGAAGTGAAGACAGAAACAAACAGAAACCTGCACACCTATGTTCATTGCAGCAGTTTTCACAATCGTCAAAAGGTGGAAACAACTGAAATGTTTGTCAGCAGATAAATGGATAAACAAAATGTGGTATGTACATACAATGGAATACTACTCAACCATAAAGAGAAAGGAAGTCCCGATGCCTGCACCAACATGGATGAACCTGGAAAACACCTTACTGAGCAAAATAAGTCAGTTTGAAAAGGGTTAGTGTCACCTGGTGCAGTAACTCGTGGTGTCACCGCACCGCACCCCACCCCCCGCCATGTACCTCCTGTACCAGACCATACAGAATCCTTAGTAATGTTTTTTGTATTAATATTACTCATAACTTGTAATTCCCATATATCATTCCTTCTCTTAATTACTACTTCATTCTCAAAAGAAAGTTATTGATATATGTTCACAAGTACTAATTACCACAATGGTGTAGCAAAAACACCAGAAAATTTGACAAAACCCGTGACTATAAAAACACCGGCAGCAATGAAAACAACAGTGTGTGCTTGTAGCACGTGCAGACGAATCCACTTGATTCAAGGTGTCATCGTAGAGGAGTAATAATGACAGCTCTGACCAGAGTATCCTGAAGGTTCAAAAAGTAAATTAGCATAGAGCCTTAGCCTTGTAGGTATATTGGTACCTGTAAAACTAGGCTTATGAAAAATGTTTTTGTTGTTATAACTAACTATGGGGATTTTTTATAAAAAGTAATAAAATTCTGCTGAAATGCTGCAGAAAAATTTTATAGACAATCATTTTGGTGTTACCCGTGTGGTCCACACCCCCTGAGCCCCCCTAATGACACCACTAGGTGATGCACTGGTGACTTTTTCGGTGTGTACACTTTCACCACAAAAAAATAAAAAAGAGGTCCCCCAGCGGGGAATTGGGCACACTGGTGCAGAGGCGACACGGTGCCTGAGCCTGGAGTGGGGCCCTACGTGCTGGTCTGCTGGTGCACTTTACTGGACCTGTTTCCCCATCTGTCAAAGAGCGCACTTCTGAGCTCCTCAGACCCCAGATTCTTTGCTTCTCGAGGCAGGACTGGGCTGGGCAGGAGCTTCCTCTTCCCGGCACGCCTCCCAGAGCTGTGGTGGTGGTGTGGCTCGGTGCTGGTCCAGAGGGATGCGGGCTCAGAGGGCTCCTCAAGCCTCTGCCTGAGCTGCGTCCTCAGCCCAGCCTGCAGGCCAGCCCGCCTATCTGCCCACCCAGACTGGGAGGGGCTGTGAAGGCTCTGCTTGGAAGGAGGCAGCGGTCCTTGGTGGCCCAGTAATTAGAGCCTAGCAGATTATAATTCCCTGAAAAGCTCACACAGAGAGGGAGGGGCAGTGCCAGGAATGAGGGGTGCCAGGGGGCCTTTGGAGGGGGAGGAAGGAGAGCAAATCTGGAGCCCTTTTGGCGAGCCCTCTGGGAGGGGCAAGGCCCTGAGCACTTGGTTTTCTCCAGACCTCAGACCTTCCCTGCTCATGAAGGCCCTGCACTCCCATTTTACAGATGAGGAAACTGAGCCCCTGTGGGTCAATAAGAAGCTGGACTGGGGGCGAACTGTGCCCTCCTTACTAGGAATTTGTGAGGGGTGGCCCTGCTTACCCGAAAGGATTCTAATGGTAGAACCCCAGGCAGGTAACAGGCCCGAAGCAGGAATGGGCTCAGGCAGGGCAGACCGTAGTGCCCCTCCCATGACGATCCTCAAGTTTGGTTGATGGGCATGGCCCAGGGTCCACTGCCTTGGGGCCACACAAGCCACCCTCAGCTGACTCTCGCTTACTGAAACCCCTGCCGTATGGTGCGAGGGGAGCGATGCCTCCTCTGGGCCCCTCGTCTGCAGAGGGCTTGGATGACCACGGAGTGCTGATAGCAAACTATGAGAGTGAAGAGAATGCACCTTTAAGAACGACTCCCTTACTCTATCACTCATTCTGTAGCTGTCCCCTGAGCACATTCCTGTGCCTGCTTGCAGAGGCTTTGACACGCCTCTTCACACACAGGAGGTGAGCTTTGTCATTATCCCCATTTCACAAACAGGCACACTGAGGCCCAGTCAGGGCACTGCCGCTCGGTGGCAGCACCGTTTCCCAGCTGATGAAAACATGTCTTTGTGTGGTCTTGCCACCCAGCCTTTGCCCAGGCCAGCCCGTTCACCCTAGCCAAATGCCCTCATGTCTCTCTGCCTGGTTTCATCCCAGCAAAGTGTCAAATCAGAAAGTGGTTTGGAGCACACCTCCTCCTCTGAGCAGGCCTGCCTTCCAAGGAGAGGCCAGGCGGGAGCGCTCAGACCACAGGTTTGCACTGGTGGCCTCAGGTTTGAGTCCTGTTTGGCCGATGGAGGGTTTTAAAACTTCAGATTGCACGTACAAATCTGAATTTTTTTTTTTTTTTTTCGCTTGTCTTAGAAAAATCAACAGATTGGGCAACACCAGGCCTGCATCCCCAGGGCACTCTGGGCAGAGCTGGGATGGGGCTGCCACCCACCAACAGGACCAGGCCACCCAGCTCTCCACATCTCGTCATGAGCTGCTGGCCTGTGCTATCCACTCAGCTCATCACCCCATCAGATCCTGGCGCCCTGGGTTTCTTGGGTCTTGAGAAGATTACATCTTTGAATCTTATCTATAAAATATCACAATGGAGGCACTGATTCCAGACTGGGTTTTGAAGGTGTTTTCCAGGAATTCTTTAATCCAGGAAGATGAAAGGAAAGGGTGCCTCGGTGGGGGACAGCCTAGGGAGAGATCAGGGGGTGAGAGGCTCAGGATGCTTGGACAGTGGCACTGGATCCCCTGCCGGATAAACACTTGGCAATGCCTGCATGCACATGCCAACAGGATTCTGCTTGTTCTCTAACACAACTCATTCATTCCAGTCATTCAGTCCTTCTGGCTTCAGCCATCATCTCCTGGCATATGGCCCTCACTGTGTCTGTCCCTGATCGAGGATCATGGTGGGGCTTTTATTTCCATTTTTAGCAAGAATGCTGGGACTCGAGAGGTGAGATGCCATGCCTTACATCCCAGTGAGGTGGACTTTCACGAGGAGCCCTACTTCTGACTCCTGTAACAGTGCCTGTTCCAACCTAAAATACTGTAAAAATAGGCTGCTTTTTCCTGTGCATTTTTTAAAAAGCTCCTTTAGTTAATATGCAGGAGAGATGTCGATGTTCTCGTACGTAACCTTTTGCTGAAGCGACAACGTGCGATAGAAGGGTCCCAGGAGAGCCGGTGTAATTTGGGCTGTGAGGGACAGAGAATACCAATGTAGAATCCTCTCCTGGAAGCCCAGCTGCTCCCAGGAGGTGGGAGACCTGGAGGCTCCATCCGCACCGACTCCAGGGCGTGGTCCAGAACTCCTGCCACCTCAGACCCAGGGCCGCTTGTTCATTCAGATTTATGTTGGGCTATTGGCTTTCTTTTTTCTCAGATTTTTGGGCAAGAATTAGTTCCCAGAGGATGGAGGGTGGCTGGAAGAAAATAAGCCTGGCTGAGGGAAGACAGAGGCCCCAGCTGAGAGCAAATAGAAGGGTCTGTTCAAGCTCTATTTGATTCTGCCCTTGGCCCCAAAGGATTGAAAAGGGAGGCTTGGGAGGTTCCAGGCAATTGAGGCTGGTTTCAAATTGGTGGGCTTAATAAAAGGTATTTTTCCTCTCGTGGGAGCTGACCTGAACTAACCAGTGCTACTGGGAAGGGAAATGGTGGGGACAGCCTCCTTCCCTTCCCACCCACCAGAGGGCTCAGGGATGGAGCTGGTGCAGGCCAGGAGGCCCCACCTCCCTTCCTTCCTGGTATGTGCTCCTTCATACATGTATGTGTGTGTGTCACACACCTACTTGTGTGTTCGTGTATTACACACTGGCATCTGTGTGTGCATGTGCAGGGTGTGTGTGTGTGTGCATGTGTGTGTGTCTGTGTGTGCTAGTTCTGGCCCACCCCCACTCTTTCCTCAAGGCCCCCTTCCTTGAAAACAATGTCCCCTCCCCTCTTCCGGTGAAACAGGACAGAGAAGAGTCTTAGTTTAGAAAGCTCAGCAGGACATGGGCTTAGTGCCTGCGGAGGGCAGTGCCCAGCTGTGTGAACAGAGGTGACACCACAAGCTTCAGTTCCACACAAACAGTAGGTGGCCCAAAGTGGCCCGGGTTGCCCCTGAGAGTGAGTGACCTACCTTGGTCCGCGTGCGGGCAGGTGCTTTCGTTTTTGGTTCTTCTGAGCCTCAAGCCCTGGGACCATGTGCCCCACCTGGCCCCAGCCATCACACTGCATCCCCAGGGGCCATTCTGTCTTGCTACCCAGACTGATTTGATGGACAGAGGGGGCTCTGCCTCTCGGTGTTCCCAGATCCCCAAGAGGCCCTGGGGAATGTGGGTGAGGATTATCCTGTGTGTGTGTCTATGTTGCATGTGGAGGGTGTGTGCATTTGTGGGGGTGGGACTGCAGGTGTTGCGTGTTGTGAGTATGGGTTGTTTGTGGCTGGGAGAGGTGGGTGTGGGTCTTTTGTGACCTGTGTAGACAACAACCATGGAATGAGAGTGTGTGCACTTGGGTGGTGACAGTGTTTGTGGGGAGGTGTGTCTTTGGTTGTGTGGGTGGCAGTGGTAAGGCCCCTACTGAGTCTGTCCTGGCACATTCCTTCCCACCCTAGGCCTCTCTCACCACCCCTGCCCCAAGTTAGCCCTGGGAGGCTCCTAGTCACCCCAAACCCTGATCATCCCTGCTCCTCCCTCCTAGAGACCTCGACACCTGCAGCTCAGCTCTTGACTTCACCCTTGCTCCTGGACCAGAGCAGGCCCTGGAGAAGGTCAAGATGTCCCAGGGGACCAGAGGGTGAGGCCTAGTTACTGCTCACCCCACTCCCCAGGAGATCCTGAAGAAAGTGGGTCTCTGAGATTCCACAGCATCTGGGCCAAATGGGAAACCTTTCTGGAGAGTCCATGGGCATTTCCAGACATGAGCTGGAATGTTTCCAGAGATGAAATGTTTTTAGAAATGAGGTAACGGTATTTCCGGAGACAGAATGAGGGCATTTCTAGAGATGAGCTGGAAAGCATTTCTGAAGGGGCATTTCTTGAAGATGAAATGGGGGCATTTTTAGAGATGAAATGAAAATATTTCTAGAGATAGGAGAGAGTTTTTTCTGGAGTAAAGACAGTGTCTTTCTGGATACCGAATGTTGCTAGAGATGGAATGATTCCGGAAATGGAATGTTTCTACAGATATGCTGTAGTGCTTGTGGAAGTAGAATGTTTTTGAAAATGATGTGGGAGCATTTCCGGAAATAAAGCAGAGCACTTATGGAGATGAGGTATTTTTGGAGGTGAGATGGAGCATCTCTGGAGATGGGATGTGGTATTTCTGGATGTGGCGCATTCCTGGAGTCAAGATGGAGCCCCTGTACAGAGTGCTGGCATTTCTGGAGGTAGATTATTTTGTAACACGAGTGGGGATATTTCTGGAGAGAGGATGGAACATTTCTGGAGATGGAACCTTCTGGAGCTAGGGAATGTCTGGATTAAACTGAAATGTTTTTACCGAAAATATGGGTCATTCTCAGAGAAGGACCATTTTGGGGTTGAGGATGAGACATTTCTGGGGTGGGGTTTTCTGGAGATGGGGGGCATGTCTGAGGCTGGCTGATTCTAGGCCTCTTGAGGAGGAGAGACTCCCACAGGTGACCCTTGTTTTGTAGGCATTGGGTCTGAAGGCTGGAGAGGAGGCCCCTGCCCAGGACTCTTCCTGTGACCAGGGATGGATTATCCAATAAGCAAGGTACACAGGCTTACTTCTGTTTACTTACTAATCTGTAGTGGACAATTGAACAGCAGGTGAAATTGTGTACCACAGATTAGTTAGTAAGCACAAGTAAGCCCATGGATACCTTCCTTACTGGGTAATCCACCCCTGCCTGTGAGTGGCAATGCAGACCTTCTGGGGACCTGCCCAGAGTTCAGCAGTGACTGTTGCCTCTCTCTCTACCCCCAGGCCTGTGCTGGAATCCTCCTCAAGGGAGTCCAGAGCCCTCCCAGTCCGGCTCCGGGGGTCCCTACCCTCACCTTTGCAGCATAGTGGGCTGGCACCCTGAGGCTTACTGCAGGGATGGCAGCGTCTGAATGGTTAGATTTAATCTAATTCACTCTCGTCAGAGCCATCTGAGACATATTCCCCAGCCCCTCGGTCAAAGCCCTCACCCTTCCTCCCCATGCTTTCTCTAACCCCCCAGGACCCTCTATGCCATAGCAGCCCTGAGGTTGCCTTGTTTCAGAAGCAGGGTGGTAGTGAGGGCTGGAAGGCTGAGCACAGGCCCAGCCTGACTGTGGGGGAACCAGCTATTGAGGCCTGTCACCACTTGGGCCAGCCTGGAGCCTCAGAGTAATTATTTCTGTTCCTTAATTGAAATTTCAGCCTCAGTGATCTGCTTTGGAGGTGTGAGGCTGGTGCAGAGACCGGGTGCCTGGCCTGGGGGCAAGAGCCATCCTTGCCCTGTCAGGAGGAGACAGTGAGGCCCCATTCTTGCGGGGCAGGCAGTTTTCAGCTCTGCGTGGTGATGGGAGCTGGTTGATGGCTGCACTTTGGGAGACAAGGGTCAGTTAGAGTGGGCATTGGGGTGGGCAGGTCAGAAGGAGGGGCAGGCATGGAAATGGGGGCAGCCCGTCTTGGGGACTTGGAGTTAGGAGAGCATGAGCGAGGGGGCACCCAGGAAACTCCCACCTCCTTCCAGGGCTGGTTGGGAGCCGTAGGGGTGGGCTGAGAGGCTGTGACTCAGGCCCAGTTCCTGGTTCATGACTGTGTGAGACAGCTGGCCTGGTGGGCCGGGGCCGGGCTTGGGGGGCAGCGGAGGAGTCTGTTTTCTTGGCTGCAGTCAGGCTGGGCGGGGTTGCTAGGTCACCACACACACTCATGCTGCCTGGGTGGTCCCTGCCACCCCCAAGGCCTTGGGCCTGCCCAGTGGTGGGGGCAGAGGACTCCAGGGGCCACCAGAGGGAGACAGGGAGAAGCTGGAGAGGGTCCTGGTCTGCCCCTACTTGAGCTCTGGAGGGCAGCTTGAGGTGTCAGGCTAAACACAGAGCTGCTATATCCAGCCCCACTCATCTAGACCCAGGCTGACCAAGCCTACCATGGGGCTGCTATGGCAATGTGACACTGGTGCCTGTGGGCTCCTCTGGTCTCAGTCTCCCCACCTGAAAAATGGAGCCATGGCAGCGGGTGGGAGTTTTCAGGCCCACAGTACCCGCATGGTGCCAAGTGCTGCAGGCCTGGGCTGTCAACCTGTGATCTTACTAAGTGCCCAGCACAGCCCCCAGTGGTACAAGTGGGTGGTGGTTTTCCAGGCACGCTGCCCAGGGTCTCCCTTGCCTAGGGCAGGCAGCTCCATGTGTGGAACAGGAGAGGGTGGCTGAGGGACAGCAGCCTTCATGCACACTGGCTCAGTGCACGCTCACATGCCCAGACCTGTCACCCTGAGCCTGACCCTGCCTTGTAGGAGTACCTGCAGCCCCTCCTTGGAGGGGGGACATTGAAGGCATCCTGTGGTTGCAGCAGCCCCGGAGGGGGAGACGGCAGAACTGGCTAACAGGACTGGACAGGTCAGCCCCGGGAGGTGCAAATGGAATGCGCTATCTCATTTGCAGCTCATTTGCTTGGTGGCTCAGGCTGGGCCAGGGGGCTGGAGCAGTGGGGATGACCCAGGGCTGTCCAAATGGGTCCCCAGTGCCAGCCCAGCCTGCCAGTCAGCTGTTGGAGCTAACCTCATCACCTTGGGCCCCAGCCTGAGGGCAGCACTGTCTAGCCTTTTCCCTCCGTGCTAGCGGCTGGCCACCAGCATCTGAGCTACGTCTGATTCACCTATGTAGACAGCACCCCTGCCCACTGGGGGTGAGGGGCCTCCAGACATGGTAAGCCCAGCCCTAATGAGAGTTGCGGCCAGGCCCAGCCCCCTCTCAAGAGGACAGCAGGGGTGCAGAGGTGGGGCTGGCTCCCCAACCTGGGGCTTGGCACCTATAAGAGCCTTTAGGGACCCTTCAGGACGTCCGCACCACAGGGGAAGAAATGGTGTCGTATCACAGGGCCTCGGCATTCTAGGGCAGGGCTCTCGCCTCACCCTACTGCCCCATGCTGCGGGCTGGGCCCAGCACTGTTGGTCCCAGGGCTGACCAACAGCAGCCCCTCCTGTCATCCAGAAAAAACTGAGGTCTCGGGGCTGGAAACACTCCCTCTGCCCTGAATCACCCCCCAAATTCTCAACACAGTCCCCTCAGGAGGCTTGGGGACATAGTCCTCAAAATGCTCCCCCCATGGAAAAGCTGTTCATGCCCCACCACCCTGGGGCTGACATCTGTGTGCTGGCAGCTTACACGGGGAGGGGTATGGGTACATGAGGTCCTCTCAGATCCTCACAGCCGCCGCGTGAGGTGGCATTCTTGCCCTCCTCCTCCTCATGCGAGGAAAGAAACTGGGCTTTGAGAGCGAGACAGCGCTCAGGCCAGACAGCGGCATCTTGCTCAGACCAGCTCCCTTTGGCTAAGCCCCCTGGACCGAGGTTTCCTGGGAGAGACCGCAGAATGGGCACCACAGGACAGTGGTGCTTTGTGACTGCACACATTGCCCACCCACCAGTAGGCCCCAAACAAAATGTCCCCTACTAAGCGTGGCAAAGCAGCAGAGCAGGTGAAGGAAACCCAGGTGCCTGTTGTTGCTCAGGGAGGGGTGAGAGGATGGGTGTGTCTCTGAACAGGGAGAGAGGGAGGGGTGGCTAGGAGTGTGTGGGGAGAGCGCAGGGCAGACATACCTGAGTCCAGGTACCACCCCAGCCCATGGCCCCTGTTAGAGCATCAAGAGTGCTGACCCCATTTTAGTATTCAACACACACACATGCACATAGTCACATCACACTCACAGATACATGCATGCCTCACATGTGCTCATACTCACACACATGCTGGTCCACACTCAGACATGCTTACACTCACAGTCACATTTGCTCAGCATCCACACTCACATATTCTCACACACTTTGCACCAGAGACAGACAGACACACACGCACCACTCCATTTTCCCCACCAGCTTCTAAAATCGTCTTTAAACCAGGAAGGTAGCAGGCTGAACAGCAGAGGAATGAGAAAAAGATTAGTGGGCAGAAAAGCAGACTCTGGAGTTACCTCAGTTACCAGCTCCTAATAACTTGGGGGTGGGTTCGGCCATCTTCCTCTGCAGGGTCCCTCCCCCCTGGGTCCCTCCATCACCCCATTAATAAGAAGAGGCTCTTGTTGGTGAGCTCTGTAGCAGGAAGGGAAGAATCAAGGACGTTTCAATAAGAGCGGGCTCCCTGGGTGGTTTTGAATAGTGGCTTTTTGTCTGGCAGTGAGGGACTGTCCCAGCTCGCTGCCTCCCCCAGCCCTCTCTGTCACTCTGTGGAGCCGCCTGCTCGTGGGTCTCCAGATGGAGGAGCATGTCTCTCCAGAGCTCAGCCCGTATTGTTCTTTCCTTCCCCTCCTGACACCCCAGCTTAGCAGAGGTGACAGGCAGCTTTCAGGCCTCAGGGAGGCAAGACAAGCCTCCAAGGAGTTCTGAAATGCTTAAAGCCTGTAGTGGGGTGCAGCGTGGAGGCCAAGTTTCTATCCTGTGATGGGAAACAAAAGCACGCTCCCCAAATCCAGGGTGCTGGCCTGCTGCCTTGGCCATCCTCAGGCAGCTGCTTTGGTGCCAGGGAAAGGGGGGAGTAGTGGGAAAGGCTGGCAGAGGAAAGAGGATGGTGGAAAGGGAGGGAGACAAGCAAATCTGTTTCATCAGACGCTGCATCTCTTAGGAAAGCACATTTCAGCTCTTTTGGCTTTTGGCAAGCTGGTCCTCCCCTTTAATTTTCTAATAAAAAGGAATTACGTTTGCTGAAAAGGCAGTAACCAGTTTCATGTCAGTGTCTCTTGCAGAGACCATAATTCCCTGCTTGGGTGCCTGCCGCCTCAGTGGGGGTGGGCTCCTGTGGCCACAGGTGATACTGTCCGGGGGCCAGGGGGCTTTGCCCTGCCTGCCTACCCCAGCACCAGCACTTTCTTTCACCCTCAGCCCACACCACAAACCATGGTTGCAGGCTCACCAAAGAGATTGGGGTATCAGAGGCCTCAAGAGTCAAGATAAATGCTTAATAAATATTTATAGGGTGAATGAATGAATGAGCAAATGAATGAATTCTCATTGATGAAGCCCAGCTGAGACCTGGCCTGGGGTAGCTGGCAGGTGGCTCAAAGGATCCCATCTTTGTTGAATTGAATGAATGAATGAGGGAATGAATGAGTGCTTTCCAAGGTTTGAAACTACCAACCACCTAACTGGAAGGACTTTCTAAACCTCTCCAGCCCCTGGCACTTGAAACTTTGCCAAAAATTCTATCTTTTTTTTTTTTTAATACGTGTTCATTGTTTACCAAAAAAAAACCCCACACTGAAGTATCCAGGGTGGCCTTCCTCTTGGCACAAGCCATTCTGTGCATCCCTCATCTGGCTTGGGGCTTTACTCCATGGAACCCTTCCCCGCACATGGGACCCGCCGACCGTCTGCTCTGATGGGAGATCTGGGTGTCACTGTCTTCTGCCTGTCTCCAGCCTGACGCACGGGGTCCACCACCAGGTGCCGTAGAGTTGACCCTGACTCATGGCCACTGTGTGTCAGAGTAGAACTGTGTTCCACAGGGACCTCAGTGGCTGATTTTTCAGACGCACATCACCAGGCCTTTTTCCAAGGTGCCTCTGGGTGGATTCGCACCTCCAACCTTGCAGTTAATAGCCAAGTGCGCCACCCAGGGACTCAGTGCCCAGGAAGTACGCAGTGAACCACTGCTTCTGTGGAGGAGGGGTGCTACTATGAATTCCACTGTAATCCCAGTCTCAGTTGTAAACAAGATGATGGAGGCAGAATGCCTGCCACAAGTGGGCACTCTCTAAATGGTGGCCTTTGTTGTTTGAAAGCGATCGAACCCCGTTCTGTGCCCTGTGTGCAGGCCTCGCAGGCTGTGAGACCCCTGGGCCTCAGAAAGGTGACGCCTTCCCTGAGCAGCAGCCTCAGGAGCCCAGCTGCTGCTCCGTCCCCCAGCAGGTCACTGCTGTTGACACCTAGGCACCCTCAGCCTGGTCTATGCCTCAAAAGTGGCAGGCCGTTGGGGGCAGGGCAGAGCACACACACAGATTTTCTCTGGGGGCTGACCCCCACTCCCCTGTGCCTTTGCCCCCACTTGGCTCCACCAGTAGACCCTCATAAGAGCAGCCAGGGGTGGGGGGCTTGTCTGGATCAGGCACTTAGAAGGAGACACAGATGCTACTCACTGTTGCCCCCTCAGCCTGTGGAATCGCAGCCCTGGGATGGCCCAGGACCCTGGACTCTAAGGCGTTCCTCTGAGGACGCTAATGCCGGCCACAGTGGGAACTGGCAGCAGATGGAGAGCAGGGTGGGGTCAGCTGTGCACTCCGGGTGGCAGTGGGACTGGGTGGGCAGGGAAAGTGTAGGAGTGGAAGTAGGGAGTCCAGTTGGGCGATGTTGTATCCCTAGATTTGGGCTTGGGCAACAGGCCCGGGTTCACCCCTGTGTCCTCTGCAGATTTTCAGGCACATGGTGGGTGCTTAATAAAATGGTTACAGATGTGAGTGGCTATGTGAACAATGGATAGGGACCCCAGAGGAGGAGTGGGTTTGGGAGCCAGTGAGGCAGAATTTGAGGTCCTCAAATAGCCCCCAGATAGCCCCCTCTCAGTGACATTTGGCTTTCACTTATGTGGAAAGAGGGCCACTCCATAACCCTCATGAGGGGTCATGAGGCTTAGCTGTCGGGGAGGCACTGCCTCCAGCAGAACCGGGGAGCTAAGTCTTGGGTGGTTTCTTAGTGGTGGTTTCTGCTATTGCTTTCATTCACACTCAATTTTTAATTACAAAAGTGTGTTAGTTATCTAGTGCTGCTATAACAAATACCACAAATGGATGGCTTTAGCAAAGAGAACTTTATTCTCTCACAGTCAGGAGGCTAGAAGTTCAAACTCAGGACGTCAGCTCCAGTGGAAGGCTTTCTTTCTCTGTTGGCTCTGGGGGAAGGTCCTTGTCATCAATCTTCCCGTAGTCAAGAAGCTTCTCAGCCCAGGGACCCTGGGTCCAAAGGACACACTGTGCTCCTGGCACTTCTTCCTGCTCGTTTCTCTCTTTTATATTTCAAGAGATTGACTTAAGACACAACCTAATCTTGTAAATTGAGTCCTGCCTCATTAACATAACTACCGCTAATCCCATCTCATTAACATCGTCGAGGTAGGATTTACAACACATAGGAAAATCATATCAGATGACAAAATGGTGGACAGTCACACAATACAGGGAATCATGGCCTAGCCAAGTTGACACACATTTTTGGGGGACACATTTCAATCCGTAACAGAAAGAAACGATGGTTATCAGTAAAAGAGGAAGAAACTATGGTGGCATACGAAGTAAAAGGTCTGAGGCCCTCTCCAGCATTCCCTTCAGTCATTCCTTCCACTTGTTAAATGAGAGTTCTCCCATTATTTTTCTGGTACATTTACACCTGTGCGTGTGCTCACACACGTGCACGTGCACACACACGTGCATAATTAACTCTTGACTGAGCACCTCCGGCTGCCATCCAGTCAGTTCACAGTGACCCTACATGTGTCAGGGTAGAACTGTGCTCATAGGGTTTTCAGTGGTTGAATTTTCCAAAGTAGATTGCCAGACCTTTCTTCTGAGGTGCCTCTCAGTGGACTCAAAGCTCTAACGTTTTGATTAGCAGCTGAGTGCATTAACCCTGAGTGCCACCCAGTGACTCCCTGAGTGAGCACCTTCTCATGCTCACCCCTGACGATCCAGAGAGAAATCAGACCTGGGCCTGCCTTAGGGGGCATCATGGTCCTATTGGGAACAAGCTGGTAAGTTACCCTGTAGTGGGTGCACTGTAGCATGATGAGGTTAGAGAGGGTGCCCAAAGGCAGAGGGGCGCACTGCAGGGTGGTGGGACTTCAGAAAGGCTGACAGGCCATGGGACTTGAACTTGGCTTTCTCAGACAGTTGGCAGTATCTAAGCTGGAGTGGGGGGAGGAGAGCATGGGACAGGGTCCCTAGGGACTCTGGAGGCTCGGCTGGCACACACGGGGGAGGGAAGGCAGTCTGGGGGAGGCCTTGGCTTGTGTGCTGGGCCGGGGAGATAGTATTTTACTCTGGAGGACGTGGGGCCATTGTGGGTTTTCACAGGAAGTGACCTGGGCCAGGCTGTGTCTGCGGAGGGAGGCTTCTGCAGCAGCGAGTGGCTGGACACAGTGGGAGGAGGAGTCCGGGGTGAGGACTAGGGGAGGCTGGTGGTGTGGTGCTTGCTGACATGGAGAGCCCAGCTCTTCCTGCTCTGGGAGCCCCTGCCTGTCTGCCTTATGTGACCCCTTTTTAGGTCAACCCCCTCCTCTTCCAATACCTGCCAGTGGGGGGCTGGGGCCTGTGCTTCAGAATTCCCCTGGGACGCTGGTGCCAACTGAGTGCAGATGCCCCCAGGGTGCCAGCCACTGTGCCCCACTCACCACCCTTTGACACTTAACAGCTCCCCAGAAAAAAAGACCTTGTCACAAAGAGAGCAAGGAGGGAACACGCTTACATGGTGCGGCCCATCTGGGCGCCCGTGTTGTTTTCCTGATCTCGGGGAACATCTGTTCCTGCCTCTTCTCTCAGAGCAGGGAGCCTCAGTGAACACTGGCCCTGGGACAGGAGGGGCTGGGAGGGCCATATTCTCTGCCCCACATCCTCCCCGATGCCCACCCACCAGCAGCCTGAGTCTCCCCTTTTTGGGCTCCTTGTGCGTGCTCCTCACCCCTTTAAGGTGCCTGTGGCGCTGCCACCCCAGGGCAGAGTGCCCACGTGCATATTGAGGACCCTTCACTGCCTCACGCATGCGCACAGAGCCCTTTTCTGAAAGACGGCTGCCATACAAACTCTGTTTGTTACGTCATGATTAATTCATCGCCCCATTTTTTATTAATCAAAGACATCCATAACTGCCTATCCGTGCTTGGGGTAGGGAGATCACCGGCGGGGCCTCCAGCCGACAGCCTTCCAGCCCAAAGTGAGGGGACTGCTGAGTTTTTGTCTGGGTGGTCTCGCTTGGGGTAAATGCACAGTATCCCGAGATGCCTAGAAGAAATAGAGATGGCCTGCAGACCCCCGCGCATCCCCTCCCCCTGCCCCTGAAATCACTGGGGTGTTTTATAACCTCCTCTCCAGCCAGCTCCGGGCTCAGGCCAGCCACTTGGCACTTAGCCACTGGCCAATGGCTGTGTGGCAGAGGGTGGGCGGGCAAAGGGGGAGAGTGGGCTGAGGCTCGCAGCTCTAGAGGCCACCATTAGTACAGGGAGGAGACTGGGGCCGTGGGCCAAGGTCGGGCCAGAGCTTTGGGCAGCTGTCAGAGGACTGTCCCGGCAGCTGGCCCCAAGCACAGAGAATTTTGGGTTCAGAGGGCATTTTGGATGCCCCTCTCCTCACCTCCCAGGGGCAAGATGGGTGTGTATTTTTAGCCCCAGGACAAATAGGGAAGCGAGGTAGGCCTTTGGCCATCCGCTCCTTCTTCAACACTGACCATGTGGCCTGGCTCCCCCCAGGGATGTACCTGCTCTCAAGATGTTCACAGTCTAGTAGGAATGGGAACAGATGCCCAAACAGTCATTACTGCCCTGTTTGGTAAGTGCCAGGAGCTGACCAGGTTGCAGACAGCCCAACAAGAAGGTCCCTAACTCAAACTGAGGGAGCAGCCAGGGTGTGGTCAGGGAAGGCTTCCTGGAGGAGGTGTTGGCTCCAAGTAGGGTTTTTTTTTTTGTTCATTTGTTTTGTCTTTGTGCCACATGCTGTCAGGTGCTTTTTACATTGTCTTGTTTAATTTGCACCAACAACCCAGTGAAGTAGGAAATAACTTTCACATGTCACCAACGAATAAGCCAAGGATCAGAGAGGGGCAGTTGCTTAGCCAACTCCCTCAGCCAGGATTAGAACACCAGGTAGTTCTGAAAGGGCAACAGAGGTATTGGGATGGGCGGGAGGGAAGACCAGTGTCCCTGGCAGAAGAAAGAGCTTATGTAAAAACATGGCTTTGGGAGCAGGCTCGGCATGGGGTCTGCAGGGCTAGAGTGAGCAGAAGTGGCATTGGGTCAGGGAGAGCCTTGGATGTTGGCAGCAGGGAGCTAGGGAGTCAAGGCAGACATGTGAATTAGGGAGTGGTGGGTCCCACTGCAAGTCACTGGGGGCTCCTGTTCCTAGTCAGACCTTGCAACAGCCAAGGAGATGAGACCCCACCCCAGGGCACCCTGCCTGGCTGTGCATTTTAGGCACCTGGCAGCAAGCACACCTCTCAGACCCCTTTCCTGCTCCTGACTTCAGGAGGCAACAGTCAGGCTGGCATACAGCATCAGCCCCAGGGCCTCCCAGACCCGTCTTCATTGCCCTGCCCAGAAGGAGGCTGAGTGGCTGCCAGTATCTTGCACCAACTACCTCCAGGGACAGTCCCTCCTGCCTCCCCTGAGAGCCAGTGCTTCCGCTGCTGCCTAATAGCTCTCCTGGCTGGAGATGCTGGATCCTTGATATTTAGTCTGCGTGGCAGGAGCCTTAATAGCAGCATCTCGCCCTCCCTGTTCTTGCCTCCTGAGCCCCAGAGATGGGTCTGCTCACCTCCTGAGCTGACATCCTCCAGGAGCTGCCAAGCATCCGGCAGAGCAACCTTCTGCCTACTCCAGGCAATATCGGGAATTAACAAGCACCCAGGAGCACCCATGTGTGGAATTTTCTCCTCTGAGATCCAGAGGTGCTTGTGAGAGGGTGTTATGAACATTGCCCCCATTTTACAGGTGGGGAAGCTGAGGCTCAGAAAGGGACTGTGATGCAGACAGACCACTCTGGCCTCATCCTGACTCCAGGAAATGGGCCGAGTTCCCTCCTGCCCCAGTGCCTTAAGTCTGCTCCTCTCTGCCTGGAGCGCTCTCCACCCTGCCTCTGTCTTAGATCATGCTCAGAGGAGCTTTCCTCCCCAGGACCCTGTGAGTATTTTATTAAAGTTGGCCTTGCTCTCCAAACTATAACCTCCATGAAGGTGGGGAATCGTGCTCAGCTTTATAGCTCCCCTCTGTACTGCCAGCACCCAGCACAGAGCACATAGAGCCTGTGTTGGTGGTGTTAGTGGCCATCAAGTTGTGATCCGTAGCATTTTCATTGGCAGATTTTGGGAAGAAGATTACCAGGCCTTTCTTACTAGTACATATTAGTTTGGAAGTTCTGCTGAAACCTGTTCGGCATCATTAGCAACATGTAAGCCTCCACTGACAGACAGGTGGTAGCTGTGTGTGAGGTGCACTGACTGGCAGCCAAACTCTGGTCCCCCACAGGGACAGTGAGAATTCTACCACTGAACCACCACTGCCCACACAGAGAGCCCATAGACCCTCAGTGAATATTTGTGGAATGAGTAAATGAATGAATGGGCAAGTGAACCCCTGTGCTAGTGAGGGGAAGGCTAGTTGCAGCAACAAACAAACCCTAGCGTTTCTAGTTACTTTTTGCTCGCAAGGTTACTGAGTGTTTCTGGTTGGTGACTGTTTCTGCCTCCCCTGTGGCCCCCTCATGGTCTGCATCAAGCCAACAAAGGGCCCAGGGCAGGGGGGTGGGGTAGAACATGGGGGAGTGGTATAGAGGCCAAGCCTGGAAGAGGCACCTCATTTCCACCCTGGTTACCTGGGCTGGGGACTCAGCTACATGACCACCCCCAACAGCAGGGAAGTTGGGAAATGCAGTCCAGCTGTGGCTCCAAGGATGGGAGGCAGGTTCTGATGACGCCAGAGCCTGTTGTCTAGGTTACCATATTGGTTTCTCTAATGACCAGAGCCACCCTTTCCCAAGCCCTCACCATGGGCCATGTGCTTTTCAAAGCACTTTTCTCACATTGGCCTATTTAATTCCCACAACAATCCTGTTGTCGTTAGGTGCTGCTGAGTTGGTTCCAACTCATAGCAACCCTGTGTACAACAGAATGAAACACTGCCCAGTCCTGCGCCATCCTCACAATTATTGCTATGCTTGAGCCCATTGTTGCAGCCACTGTGTCAATCCATCTCATTGAGGGTCTTCCTCTTTTTCACTGACCCTCTACTTTACCAAGCAGGATGTCCTTCTCCAGGGACTGGTCCCTCCTAATAACACGTCCAAAGTATGTGAGACAAAGTCTCACCATCCTCGCTGCAAAGGAGCATTCTGGCTGTACTTCTTCCAAGACAGATTTGTTTGTTCTTCTGGCAGTTCATGGTATATTCAATATTCTTCGCCAACACCGTAATTCAAAGGCGTCAATTCTTCTTCAGTCTTCCTTATTCATTGTACAGCTTTCACATGCATATGAGGCAACTGAAAATACCATGGCTTGGGTCAGGTGCACCTTAGAGTCCTCAGATGACAGCTATGCTTTTTAACACTTTAAAGAGGTCTTTTGCAGCTAATTTGCCCAATGCAATACATTGTTTAATTTCTTGACTGTTGTTTCCATGGGCGTTAACAACTTCAGTATTTCCTCCATTTACCATGATGTTGCTTACTGGTCCAGTTGTGAGGATTTTTGTTTTATTTATTTTTTTCCACCCCTCTCCGAGGATTTTTGTTTTATGTTGAAGTATAATTCATACTGAAGGCTGTAGTCTTTGATTTTCATCAGTAAGTGCTTCAAGTCCTCTTCACTTTCAGCACGCAAGGTTGTGTCATCTGCATGATGCAGGTTGTTAATGAATCTTCCTCCAATCCTGATGCTGCATTCTTGGTATAGTCCAGCTTCTTGGATTATCTGCTCAGCATACACATTGAATAAGTATGGTGAAAGGATACAACCCTGATGCACACATTTCCTGACTAAACCACACAGTATCCCCTTGTTCTGTTCGAATGACTGCCTCTTGCTCTATATACAGGTTCCGCATGAGCACAATTAAGTGTTCTGGAATTCCCATTCTTTGCAGTGTTATCCATAATTTGTTATGATCCACACAGTCAAATGCCTTTGCTTAGTCATTAAAACACAGGTAAACATCTTTCAGGTATTCTCTGCTTTCAGCCAGGATCCATCTGACATAAGCAATGATATCCCTTGTTCCATGACCTCTTCTGAATCTGGGTTGAATTACTGGGAGTTCTCTGTCAATGTACTTCTGCAACCATTTTTGAATTATCTTCAGCAAAATTTTATTTGCATGTGATATTAATGATATTGTTCAATAATTTCCATATTCCGTTGGATCTCTTCCAGTCAGTTGTCCAGGTAGCTGTCTTCCAAATTTCTTGACAAAGACGAGTGAGCGTTTCCAGTGTTGCATCCGTTTGTTGAAACATCTCAATTGGTATTCCGTCAATTCCTGCAACCTTGTTTTTCCCCAATGCCTTCAGTGCAGCTTGGACTTCTTCCTTCAGTACCATCGGTTCTTGATCATATGCTACCTCCTGAAATGGTTGAACTCTGACCATTTCTTCTTGATTCGGTGACTCTGTGTATTCCTTCCATCTTTTGATGCTTCCTACATCATTCAATAATTTGCCCATAGAATCCTTCACTATTATAACTCGAGGCTTGAATTTTTTCTTCAGTTCCTTCTGCTTGAGAAATGCCGAGCATGTTCTTCCCTTTTGGTTTACTATCTCCAGGTCTTTGCACATTTCATTATAATTCTTTGTCTTCTCGAGCTGCCCTTTAAAATTTTCTGTTTAGCTCTTTTACTTCTTTTCTTCCATTCGCTTTAGCTACTTTACATTCGAGAGCAAGTTTCTGACATCCATCTTGGTCTTTTTTTTTTTTCTTTTCCTTCTTTTTAATGACCTTTTGCTTTCTTCATTTACAATATCCTTGATGTCATCTCACAACTTGTGGTTATCAGTGTTCAGTGCATCAAATCTATTCTTGAGATGGTCTCTAAATTCAGGTGGAATATACTCAGGGTCAGACTTTGGCTCTTGTGGACTTTTAATTTTCTTCAGCTTCAACTTGAACTTGCCTATGAGTAATTGATGGTTTGTTCTGAAGTCAGCCCCAGCCTTGTTCTGACTGGTATTATTACTATCCCCTATTTACAAATAAGGGGACTGAGGCTCACATGACCTATTAAAGAACAGAGCTGACTCTGGTAAGTCCTGCCTTGCTTCCTTAAAAGCCCACCTTTCCAAAGACCCTTCTGAAAACATACAGCTGGGGTCTAGAGATGCCACAGCTGAAGGCTAAGACCTTCACCCCCTGACTCCTTACACACCAAATGCCTTGTCTTTTTTTTCATTGTCTAATTGTGGTTAAAATATAACAAAATATTTGCCAGTTCAACATTTTTTTTTACACGTATGATTCAGTGACATGGGTTACATTCATCCTGCTGTGCGACCATCACCACTGTCTGTTTCGAAATTATTCTACCACCATTACCAGAAACTCAGTGCCCCTAAGCAATGACTCCCTTCTCCCCCTACCCCTGGTAACTACTAATAAACTTTTGTCTCTACGCATTTGCCCATTCTAGATATTTCATATAAGCAGGGTCGTATAGTATTTGTTCCATTGTGAGTGACTTATTTCACTCACCAAATGTTTTCAGCATTCATTGATGCTATAGCATGTATCAGGACTTCTGCTGCTAACCGAAAGTGGTTCGAATCCACCAGCTACTCCAAGGGAGGAAGATGTGGCAGTCTGCTTCTGTAAAGATTTACAGCCTCGGTAACCCTATGGGTCAGTTCTCCTCTGTACTATAGGATTGCTGTGAGTCTGATGGAAGGCAACGGGTTTTAATACTCCATTGTATGTATATACCACATTTCGTTTACCTGTTTATCCATTGGTGGACACTTGGGTTTCCACTCTTTGGCTATTGATAACAGTGCTGCAGTGAACATCGGTGTGCTCCGTGGGTTTTTAGGTAAGCAGGCTCACATTTTATGTGGCTGAGCACAGTTGCTGGCCTGTTTTCCCTTCTTACCTGGGAAGGCACATATCTCAGAGACTCAGCTCAGGGCCCAGCCCAGTTCAGGGCCAGGGCTCAGCTCTCTTGCTCACTTCCACTGCCCTTTTGGAGGGCATCTGCTTCTTTTTACCTCACCAACTCTGGGCCTGTGGTGGGCACTGAGGTGGGGGTGGGAGGATGGTTGGTTAAAGTAGAACTCACCTCCCACACAGTGGGAATATGGACACACAGGTGGCTACTGACCACTCGCCTTCAGGAAGCATGGGAAGGGAAGAAGAGGAAAGAGGAGGGAAGGACAGCAAAACAAAAAGAGGGTGAGGAGGGGAAAAGAACCAATACTGACTGGCTGAACGCCTCCTGGCTGTTTCTGCTGTGTCACCCTCAAGCTATCTTCTCTTCACCCTTTGCTTGCTCCGCTCTGGACAGGGTGGCCTCCTTGCTTTCTTTCCTGCACACTACTGCCTCAGGGCCTTTGCGCTGGCTGTTCCCTCTGACTTCAGTGCTCTTCCCACAGATGTTCACATAACTAAATCCCGCTCCCCCTTCGAGTCTTCACTGAAATGTCACCTTGATGAGCCTACCAGACCACCTATTTAAACCTACAAACTGCCTCCCTCACATTCCGCATTCTCCTTCCTCCGCTGTATGTTTTCTCCATAGCACCTAGTCACCTTCTAACATCCTGTTCAATTTGCTTATTTCTTTGCTTATTAGCTGCCCCGGTTCTCCTTCTCCTTCGAATCTAAGCCGCCTGAAGTCAGCTTTTTTTAATCTGCCGTGTTCAGTGATGGAGCTTAGCCTCTGAACATAGTAGGCGCTTAATAAACGTTCGTTCAGTTATTGAGCGAATTCTGTCCTGGGCTGAATGTTACTCCATTTCACAGAATGGAATGGAGGCTCAGGCCCCACGGCCCGCAACCACGTGCGGGTTTGGGCAAACGCACCCCGGGAAGGTTCTAGATGGCATCTCCAGCCTCCCATCCCCCACCCCCCCCATCTCCCCACCCCCTCCTATACTGCGGGCGTGGAGCAGGCATCTTTCCCTGCCGAGCACAGGGCGGTGCGCGGGTGCTGGTAACCATGGTTACGGCGCCAGAGACGACTTGCATTTCCTGCCTTTTGTGTGCGTGCAGACCCCGCCCCTAACCCGTGCCACCATCTCTGATTGGTCGCAATGCTGAGGAGGGGCGGGGCAGAGGAGGTACTGCCCCATCTCCGCCCTGAACCCGGGGGGGCGGGACCATTCCTCGTGGGCGGGGCAGAGGGCGGGGTCTTCTATCTGCGGCCCCTCCTCCCTATGAGTACTGCGAGGCTGCCGCTAGAGGACGGGGCAGGGTCGGCGCGCGCCCGGCCAATGATTGACAGGGCATTGCGGTGAACTCCGGGGGGGCGGGGGGCGGGGGGAGGGGCGGAGCGCGCGCGGCTCAAGATGAAGGCTCCAGTGCGCGCTGTTGGAAAGGCGCGGGGCTTCGGACGCCGCTAGGAGCACGGTTGGCGGAGGGGGCGGGTGAGTGCGCGTTGATGGCGGCCCCCGAACAAAGGACGCCCCCTGCCACCGTTCCATCTCTTGGTGGTTTCTTTTGGTCCCTCGGGGCAGAGATGAGAGGCCTGTTTGGGCCAGCGCCCCATCATCCTCATCCGTGTCCCACTGTACTTGTCCCGCTGGTCTCCTGCCCCGTCCAACCTCAGGGCCTTTGCACAGCACTCCCTGGGCCTGCCCCGCCCTGCTCTGCTCAGCACTTCCTGCTGATGCAGTTTTATCTTTATTTCTGCATCCTCCTTCCACACCTGGCCGAGTCCTTTGGGGCAAAGTCTGTGGCCTGGCACGTAGTAGGTGCTCAGTCCGTATCTGTTGAATGAGCCCATTCATGCCTTGGCCGGAAGGCCTCCTTGTGCTCTGTGGTGGGCGCTGGGACCTGGGTGGAGAGGACACAGATGCCCCTTCACTCACAGACACAGACGAGCTTGTCTCCAAGGCCAGGGCATGAGACAAGCCTTTGGCCTGGACTCCAGACCAGAGGAGCCTGGTTTGGTCAGTGCCCTTCGTCAATGGTCCACTGTGCTGCTCGGACTGGGTGTCCCCAGGGGCTGGCCCTGCCTCAGGAGGAAGGCGGTATTCCAGAAACGTGACGGGGTGGGGGGCTGCTGGAAGCACTCAGGGTGGAGACCCTACCATCTCACTGTCATGTGTTAGGTATCCGCCCTAGCTGCATGGGGGTGCAGGGAGAAGGCCTACAAACCTTCTGCCCTATTGGTGTACCCACAACAAATCAAAAGCAAGTAAAATCATGAAATCAGTTACATGTTTATACATGGGTAACCATTTTGGGGTTCCCAAAAGGGAAACCCTGGTGGTGTAGTGGTTAAGTGCTATGGCTGTTAACCAAGAGGTTGGCAGTTCAGATCCACAAGGTGCTCCTTGGAAAATCTGTGGGGCAATTCTACTCTGTCCTGTAGGGTTGCTATGAGCCGGAATTGACTCGAGAGCAACAGGTTTGGTTTTTAGTTTTTGGTGGACTTTTAGTTCCCACCACTGCCAAAAGAAAAATACAGTGTACCACAAAACCAGTAATGACCATTTTAGGTCAGAGCCTTAAGTCAGAGCTTTGTGGCTTTGGGAGTTATATAAATCTCCCAGGAGTTTGTCCCAGGGGCAGATTCCTGAGCTCAGGCCACCCCCAAATCACAGATGTGTGGAGTGGGAGCCAGGAATCTGCCCTTTTTCAGGTTACCTAGGTGATATTGATGCTCAGGATCTGAGGTCCACTTTTGGAGAAATAGAATGGTAAATAATTGTGTTCCTGAATACATTCAAAGCCCTCCACAGATCCTAGCAGGTTCCCTCTGCTACTCTCCATCCCAGATCCTGGGCCCAGGTTCAAGTCTAGATTGTGGGCCAGTAGACTGTTTGGGAATTGGGGAAAAAGCTTTGGCCCATTTTCAGGAAAATGTGCTTATTCACAGACACATACACAAACTTTGTGTTTGATTTCAGGAGGTTCAAACACCTGGGCTGAGTGGTTTGAAAGGCGGCTGAGACCTATATGGGGAAAGGCCTCCATGCTGATGCCTGAATCTAGAGCTAAAGGGTCCAGTTGTGCAGGTTGTACACTGCCTAAGTGTTCTGGCAGAAATCCAGCCTACATGCCACTGGCCATCCTATGTGGGATGCCTTTTCCTATTTTGTACAAAGTCAGCCCTCCTCTTCTTACTTCCCCTCTTGCCTCCCATGACGACTCAGGTTAGCAGCGCTAATGAAGTTACAGAAATTACGCACATTACTGGTGAAAGGCTGACCTTCCGCAAACTCTGCTGTTAAAGCCATAACAAATGACCCTACAGCCCTCAGCTACTAATGCTTGGTTCCTGGAGCTCTCAGAGCCCTGGGCTCCTACTGAGCAGTGGTTAGGGTAGGGGCTGCCCCAGGGAACCATCCTTAGCTTGAGATGGGAAGATGGTTTAAGGGCCCAAGAGAGTGGGGGGAAAGGAATGGGAGGAGAGCAGAAGCCTGCCACATAGCAGGTGCTAAGTAAATATTTACCCAATGTACATGAATGACTCATTGGGTCCATTTTATGGATCAGGAAAACTGAGGCTCTGAGAGGACCAGTGCATTTGGAGTGGAGGAAGCCCATCTGTTAGGGGAGACTTATGAACGAAGGCTTCGATGTAGGACAGGGAGGAGGCCAAGGAGGGAGAGATGAAGGGGCCAGAGCTGTACCCCAAAACTCATCACACGACACCATCACCCAGCTAAAGTGACATTTCCTAGAAGCCTCCCTGACCCTTTGGGATGGTTAGCATCCTCCCCTGGGCTCCCACGGCCTGGGCTTCTGTCACAATGCTGACCACCCTGGCTTGGCAGGCCTGTGTGTGCACTGTCTCCCAACAGCCTGGCTATGCCCCAGTGCTGGACTGCAGCCTCAACACGGGGCCTGGCCCAAGGCCGGTATAGAGCACAGCTTCACTGGATGAATGAATGATGTGTGGTTGATTAAGTGGTCTCCTGGTTTCTTAGTTTTTTTTTTTTGGTTTCTAGTGCTCTTTACTGTTAGATGGAAAGACCTGAGAAGTGAGGGGGTCAGTGAGGGCAGGAGGAATGGGGGTCTCGGGCAGGGCAGAAAGGAGGGGGTACAGGCCTGCAGCTAGATAGAGAGGCCAAGGGGAGCATCAGGCCTGGGAGCTGGCTGGAAGGGTGAGTTGGCATTTCCTGCTTGCCAAGGTCTTGGTGGCTGCCCTCACCAACCTCCCACCCAGCCCAGCCTGGCTGAGGGCAGCAGAGCCAGGACAGTGGAACCCTGGGCGGGTAGAGCCCCCACTCCTCTACCACAGACCCTCAGGTTCTCAGGAGCTGTGTTCTTCCCACTTTCAGGCTAGACATGCCTCCTCAGGGACCCCTTGCCCCTGTGAACTGAGGACCTTGAAAGCCCCTCCCAGGCAGCCTTCTCAGTCACTGTCAGTCAGGGTCCCTGCTGACATGGGGGTCTTCCCTGAGCCAGAAGGGGAAGTCCTCTCTCCCTCTCCCCCCATCCCTCCAAGCCTGGCCATCTATGTCCCACTCTGCCTCCTTGCTATCCTGTCCCCCTTCTCTCCCCACAAGTGGTCTTTCTGTCCCTACCATATGACTAGGTCACCCTGTGGCTCTCAGAATACAGCCCAAGGTCTGTGCCTGGTGTCAGCTGCCCAAGGCCTTGCTTCCACATGCCCTACCAGCCGATTTGCTCACTGTGTTCTTTCTTCCTGCCAGCATTAGCTGGGCTGTGCCCTCTGCCCAGATGCACTAGCATTGGCTGGGCTGTGCCCTCTGCCCAGATGAGTCCCCCATCTTCCCTTCTCTCCCTTTGTTGATATCTGCAGCTCACCAGGCACTGTTCTAAGGCTGATACTATATTGCTTGACCCTGCAAGTGGCCACGCACATGGCACCTCCTCCAGGCAGACTTTCTGGCCCAGCCTGGCTTCCTCCCTCCAACATGGCCCTTGGCACTTGGTAGGGTAATTATTAGGGTGCCTTTTGGGCTGCCCTGAGCTCCCCAAGTGGAGCCATGTCCCATTCTTCAGTGTCTCCAGCACTGGTCCAGAGGAGGGGCTCGGGGAGTATTTGATGAGTGAATGAATGAGTGTATGAGTGAGTGACTGCCTGTTGTTTCTGCAGGGCCTGGCTTCCTGGAGGAACACGATGTGGGAGTTGGGTCACAGGCGAAGAGGACTTACACCCAGGAGGGACCTTGGCCCGACACAGTGTCCAAGGCCCCATCAGCAGCAGGAGAGAAACTCTCCAGGCTGAGGGGAGTGGGTGCAGTGTCCACGTGATCTGGCTCTTAGATGTCTCCAGTCTGTTCATTAGTCACAGCCAGCTAAGAAGGGCAAGGGCATCAGACAGGCCCTCCCCTCCCAGGCCCTCTAACGAAGCCTAGGTCTAGGGGCAGTTGGTTATTTGAGGGCCTGTTCCTGGATCTGTCTGTTCTGGGCCTCATGATGGGAGCTCTGGGGCCTGGGGAACTTCAGAGCCCAGCATGGGTCCTGGCACAGGGGAACCTAGGGACATCTGACCACAGCCTAAGGGAATGGATGAGCAAAATGGATGACTCAATGAATGAATGAGGATGCCAAGAATGACGAGAGAGAAATGAGGTAGGGGGTGGGGAGGGAGGAGGCGTGAGCCTCTCTCACATCTGCTCTGCCTCTCCATTCCCCCACCCCTGGCAGCCCCGATGCCCACACAGGCAGCCCCAGATCAGAAGAGGGCTCAGAAGGTGCATGCGCACACTCAGGGTCTCATGCCTCTGTTTATCCACTCCTCGTTCAGCTGTTATGTGCTGGGGACACAGCGGGGCCCTGAGAACAGCACATAGCAACAAATAGACATCAGGTGGTGAAAAGCCTGGAGAAGCCGACTGGGGAGGGTGGGGTGAGGCTGCTGTGGGGGTTGGCCTGGCAGGCCTCTTAGAGGAGGTGCTGTTTGAGCTGAATGGAGAGACCCCTTCGCCCCAGAGCCTCGGTCCTCTCACCTGATGAATGGAGGTGACAGGCAATGAATGGAGAGACCCCTTCTCCCCGGAGCCTCGGTCTTCTTGGCTGTTAATTGGGGGTGACAGGCAAGAATGGTGTTCTGATCGTGATTACTGTTACCGTTAACAGCCACCCACCACAGAGGGTAAGGTGGAGTCACTCTCCTCCTGCCTGCCCCTGTGGCTGCTGTGGGTGCATATGAAGCCCGTGCTGATATCCACACCCACAGCAGGAAGACTCATGAAGTCCTGAGCCCAGAAGCACCCCTATTTGTAGCTGGGGGATGGCACATCGTTGGGAATACCATCAAGGCGAGGGAGCCACATCGGTGTTAAGGTGCCTAGTCCCCTGCCTGGTTCCTCTGACTATGGAATCAGGAAAGATGTCCTGAAGGAAGGGGACGTTGAGCCTGGACTCCCAGCTGCAGGGGAGTTTGAAGAGATAGAAGAACATCCCAGGGGAAGGGACCACATTCCAGGTGAAAGCTGGAGTGAGCAATTCCAGGGGAATGAGCTCCTTCAGGTAGCTAGTATGTGTGTCCTTGTGTATGTGGACGGTGGGCCTCAGGGGGGCCTGGGGCTCCTGGCTGGGCCTCAGGCTCTGGCCCTACCCTCCTCATGCCCTTGCCTATGCTGCTCCCTCCCCACCCCAGCCCTGTGGCGTTGTGGGGCCCTCCTGGTGGGGCCCACTCCCATGGAGGCAGGCGAGGGAGGATCCTTCTCCAACTCAACAACAGCCGCCACTGGCAGCAGTGCAGAAGGGAAGTCGGGACTTGCATTTTGCCTCTGTAGCTCCTGTAATCAGCCCACACAGCCCCCGCCACAGGCGCCCCATCAAGCTGCTTCCGGAGACTACTTGAGATACACCTGCTCTTGCTAAAAGGAGAAGCAGCAATCCATCAAAACAACCCTGGCGCCGGGGCAGGAGGGGGGAGAGACTTAGCGACCCCTGGCATAAAATGGGGCAGCATGTGGCATCTACAGTCCCTGCAGGTCCTGGCATTCTGGAGTCACCTGCCTAAGTCACTTCTCCCCCCTCTGGGCCTGAGTTTTCCCGCCTGTCAAAGGTGGCAGGGAGATGAGCTCCGAGCTCGTGTGGCTGGGTCTCCTCCTGCGCCCCCACCCTCATCTCTTCCTTTCCAGAGACATTATAAATCAAACGGCTTAGAACGTAAGGCATCAAAAATTCTGAAACCTTCATCTATTATTAACGCTGACAGTAAATTCCCCCTCCGAGCATTTTACATAGCAACTGTTACCAAGACTCACTGGTGGAGCTGCCGTGCCAGCCAGCCTCATCTCAGTGGCTTCGGCAGGATGGCAGGCCCTGGCCAAGCCACCTGGGCACCCGCCAGGCCCTCTCCGGGTGGTGGGAGGGGAGGCAGGCCTTGGCAGAGGAAATGGCTGGCTTCCTGCTCAAAGGGGGTCCTGGCTGCCTTTGTCAGGCCCCGTCCAAGGCCCCCAGCTCCTGCCCAGACGCTCCACACCCCTCAGAGCCAGCACCGTGATGGGGATGGGACCTGGAGTCTCCCCTCCACACTGCCCCAGCCAGAGGTGGCCAGTGAGATGGGCGGCGGGAAAAGGCTTTCTAAACTGTAAAGGGCTGTGCAGATGTTGTTTACCAACGCCCCCACCTGTCAGCTAGACGTTTCCCCGAGCGCCTGCTTCTCTGCAGGTGGTATCTGGGCACCAGGGATTTAAAACAAAGAGGCCTGTCCATCCCTGTCACGTCCCGTGTAGCAGGAGACAGACGCAAGCCCTAAATGCAATGAGTGCCATAATCAATGTGTATACAGGGTACCGATGAGGTGAAAGAGGGGTGGGGGGCAGGAAGGCTCCTCAGAGGGGTTGGGCAGGGTTTTGAAGGATGAATAGGAGAGGGTCTGTCCTGGACAGAGGGACCAGCATGTGCCAAGGCCTGAAGGCATGAAGCAGCCCAGTTGGCAGGTAGGTTACGGGGACAGGGCTGGAGGGGTCAAAGGGCACATGGCCTTGAATGCCAAGCTCCAGATTTTAAAATTTGTTTGGGGGGACTGAGGAGCCATGGAACATTTTAAGCTGCGCAGGAACAAAGTCAGATTTGGGTTTGCAAAAGAGCGGTAGATACAGCTCGGTCTCTCTGGCTCCACTTTTTAGGCATGGGGGGCGCAGGCAGGTAGCTAACATTTACAAGTGCTTTGATTGTCACCCTGGCCTGACATGGAGGCCTGGAGAATTGAGAACACCTTCCCCCGGGAAAATGGGGAACTTGCCTTCATGGTGGGGAGGCCAGACCAGTGCCAACCCAACCAGGGCACAGCAGCACAGGCAAACCAGGTGGCCTCGATCCTGGGGCCCATGCCCACAGGATACAGCCTGGCGCACAGATTTCATCCCAGTTAAATGGAGGCATCAATTAGCAGACCCCCCCTCTTCTCCCCCAGAGATAGAGCGTATATGTCCATTGTAGAAAATTCAGCAACTGAAGTCCCAAGAAAATAAGTCCCCTGGGACCCCACCCTGCACCAATGTCCAGGTCACCTCTTGCACATTCTTCCTGCTGCCCTTTATGGCCTGCTTTCCTCATACTTTGGGACTCCTTCCCTGGAGTCCTCCCACCCTCAGGGAGAGAAGTGGCTGACCTGGACTGTGTAGTCCTCATCTGACTCGCCTGTCTCGGAGCAGCAGCCGAAGCTACCAGGTTTACTTGCCCACCCCCAGTATCACAGTGGGCACCCCCAGCACCAAGGTGGGCACCCCCAGCAGCTGTGAATACACAGTAGGAGAAGAACGATGTTCTTCCCTGGAAGCAAGCCATCTGAAGTTGGGTGTGGCCCATGAGGTGCTGTGGTTTGAATCTGGGGCTAAATTGCATCTTGGGGTGAAATGTGTGGTGATCAAAGGCCCTTGATGATCGGAGTAGGAGGGGGTAAGGAGTTGAGTGAGGGCTTCCTGGAGGAGGCAGGCCATGGGCCATTGTGGAAGGGAAAGATGCATTACTATCGTTTGCTCATCTAACGAGCATCTATGACAGGCTCCCTCTTGGCTCAAAGCCCCATGCTGGGCGGTGCTGGGACCCAGAGAGGCTCTGCCCTCACAGTGCCTCCAGGGAGAGACAGACAGTTGGTCCTGTCCTCTCCTGGGTCTGGAACAAGTAGGCTATGTGCTCAGTGCTGTAATGGTGGAAAGGGCAGCTAGGGAGGGAGTGGGGGGGGTAGGCCCAGAGTGGGGGTTGGCATCAGGGCCAGAGACACCCAGACTACCCCAAAGCTTGGTTCATTCAGCACCCTTTGGCCTTTGGGGAGCTCAGCCAGTGGGGTACCCTGGCCCAGGGGGCCCCCAGCCTTGAAGAGACCCCTACAGCCCAATGCTCACTCCCTGCACCTTCACCCCCACCTGGAAGCACAGGACTGGGAGTCCAGAAGTGGAGCTAGAATCCTGCTGTGTGGCCTGGGGATGGAGAGTCTCAGTTAACGTTTTAGATCCTCAGCTTCCTCAGCTGTAAAACGGGCACACAGCTCCCTGCCTGCCCTACAGGTGTTTACCAGGCTAAAATTTAATGTGTTCTAAATGCTGGCACCACTAGGTTTAGAATTACACCCCCAGAGACTCCCTTCTTTGCACTACCCGGCCACCCAGGGCCAGGCTGGGAAAAGCTCTGGGGAGAAGCCCCCACTCCTGGCCAAAGGATTTGGGGATTTGCCCAGGGGAGGGAGGAGTTTGGCAACAAGGTATGGCTGCAGGTGGGTAGAAATGAGAGCTCTGGAGGGAAGCCTTACAGACGCTTCACCTTCCAGAGCTTTCTAGAACTTCATGTTCAGGTCTCAGGCAGCTCACTTCAGTTGAAAGCATGTATTTTGGAGGCAAACAGACCTGGATTCAAGTTCTGGCTCTTCCACTTCCTGGCTCTGTGGCCTCGGGCTAGTTCCTTGCCCTCTCTTAGCGTCCTCATCTTTACATTAGGGATAATAACAGTTGTTATTAGTGGCCATGGGATCAGCCCCCGACTCATGGCAACCCTGTGTGCAACAGAATGAAATGCTGCACAGTCCTGCATCATCCCCCCATGATCGGTTAGGGAATCGGACTGTTGCAATTAAAAAAAAAAATTACCTGGTGTTATTTCAAGGGTGGAAAGAGGCAGCACACATGTGAATGACCTCAGCTCAGTGCCTGGCACACAGTCGGTGCCTTGCAAGTGAAAGCTGCTGTTGTTGCTTTTGCTAGTGCCCCAGGGGGTGGAGGCGGTAGATTGCTTGCCTGTCTCTTATGTCCCTGGCATATGTCCAGCCACTGGGTTCTGCCTCTGGAGTTACACGAAACCAGCCCATTCACCATGTACCGATAGCTTTTTCTGAGCACCTGCTATGTGCCAGGCCCTGGGGGCACGGCTGTGGGACTTCCCAGGAGGTGATGGTGCAGATCCTGGCCTGCAGAGACTGATGCCACAGTGGAAGGTGGCAGGGGACAGGTTAGGGAAGCCAGTACAGGCACCTGCCTGTTGGGGAGTCACTGTGAGATTTGAGAGGAAGTGATCCCAGAGCTGAGGTTCCAGAGCCTGGAGGGGAGAGGATCCCAGGCAAAGTGCACAAGTGTGCAAAGGTTAGAGGCACAAGTGACCCATGGGTGCAGGTCGCTCCTTGTGGGGGAGATCTGTGAAGTCTGAGGTGGAAAGGTGGCAGGGCTCACTTGTAGCTGCCAGGCCGAAGGGGTAGGACATTTCTCATGGTGATGGGGCCATGGAGGGTGAGAGGAAGACGGGGAGACCAAGGCCGAAATGAAGGGACAGGAGAAGGGAGGCCTGAGCTCAGAGCTGCCCTGGGCGTGGAGGCAGCTCACCACAGGGCTTTAGGAGGTAGAATCAGCAGGTGGGTAGGGAAGGAGAAGGGAGTCAGGAGGATGCCCAGGTGCCCAGGGGTCTCCAGGCTGAGCCAGGAACCCCCAGAGTGACAGCTACAGACCTCACTCCTGGCCCCGGGTGATGCCAGGGATGGCACCAGGGAATACCTGCACCTGCCTGTCTGTTCGGCAAGCATGCATTAGGTGCCTGCTATGTGCCCAGCATGACTCCAGCCTCTGGAGACTCCATAGTGAACGGGCAGATGGGACCCTGGCCTCCTGGGGCTTTCTGTCCAGTGGGGCAGATAGACAAGAAAGAGGTGATTTCAGAGCAGGGTAGGAGCTGTGTGTGGGGGGAGGTCCTCTGAGAGGAGATGGTCTTTGGGCAGTGAGAAGGCTCAGGGACGGTGGCCTGGGCAGGGGGAGTGGCGTGTGCCGGAGCCAAGGGGGCTGGTATGGTTCGGGTGTGTGGGAAGAGGGCTGGGAGATGAAGGGGCACAGTGCCCCTCGCACAGGGCAGGGTAGACCGAGATAACCTGACCAGCTGCAGGACTCCAAAGAGCAGTTCATTCCCTCTCCACCCACTAAGGTAGGAGAGCAGCCCCCAGCCCCGGCTTTCCTGTGTGACCCTGAGCAAGTTCCTCACCCTCAGTGTCCTCCTGTGGCAAAGCAGAGGTGGCCAAGGGGCTCTGTGGTTGGGGGCTGTTGGAAGGGTGCCGGTAGAGATGAACTTGATAGAACTAAGAGTCCCCAGACATAGGGGACCCTGGGGGGCACTACTTGGCAGCAGATTCACTCCTTAATGTGCCCCAGACTCCTGCCCACACTGTTCCCATTCACCCCTTGGATCTCACCAAGCCTGGAAGCAGAAGCAGCCAAGTCATGCATGAAGCCATCCTCATGGTGGGTGCG
Source organism: Elephas maximus indicus (assembly GCF_024166365.1). Taxonomy (NCBI): domain Eukaryota; kingdom Metazoa; phylum Chordata; class Mammalia; order Proboscidea; family Elephantidae; genus Elephas; species Elephas maximus. The sequence continues at coordinate 214,599,654 of NC_064820.1, read as the reverse complement.
CGGAGCCAGTAAAAGGCTGGGCTGAAGCCCCTGCAGCATTGGGAGCTCTGGAGTCATCTAGCACAGCCATCAAACAGGCCTTTCTAACCGAATGGTGCCTTCCCTGGGATTCCAATGCACATCATCGAAAATAGGCTAACCTGAGGCACCTTTTTCCCTGAGCACCCCTAGATCCTTACCTGCATCCCCCAATATCCCTGAGCCAGTCAAAGGCCTTGGATGGGGATGAGGGGGGAGGTTTCTGAGAGCTGTGTACCCTAAAGGTGCTGGCTACCTTCGAAGTCCATCCCTGCAGAGCTGCAACTCAAGAGGTTGTGTGTCTTTCCTTCCCTGCTTGTTCTTGTAGGAAATAATGACTGGTCCCTGGCTGTAGGCCCTGCCCCCAAGGAGCCACTGTCAGCAGCAGGAGAGGGTGACGAGGGCTATGGCTGAGCAGGTATGGGGGTGCTGAGGGGATCTGGAAGAGGAGCCCGCCCAAGTGGTCCGGAGCTGGAACAGTTTGCCTGGGAGGCAAGGAGGCAAGATTGCTGGGCAGAGGTGTGGAGGACTTGGTGCATTTGAAGAACAGACTCCAGCATGGCTGGAGTGTGAGTCATGGGGCACACAGCCAGGATGTTGATATTTTGCAAAGCCAGAGCAGTTACCAGGGACCAGGCCACAGGATCCTCAAGTGCCTGGATGTACTAGTCAGGGTGGGTAGGGTTGTGCTGCAGTAACAAACATTTCCAGATTCAAGGTCATCACTCACTCGTGCTCCATATCTCTTGCCCGACAGTGGAGAGACAGTTCACTGATGTCACTCGGGGACCCGGCTGCTGCAGGCCAGAGGCAGAGGAACAGCAGCACAGGGCTTTTGGAGCTTCCTCTCCCTAAGGCAAGCGCCTGTCGCTTTTACCCCAATTTCACTGACTAAAGTAGGTCATGTAGCTACACCTGGCTTCTTTGGGGGTGGGAACCTGCACCCTGCCATTGGCCGAAGAGGACAAGAAATATTTGGTGGTGGTGCCACTGTTGACCACATAAGCCAGGTGGTGTTTATATTTTACCCTAAGCAATGTGAGGAGCCCCGGGTGGGGTTAGACAGACGAGTCTGGGGTCCTGTTTGGTTTCACTTTTTAACTTTTTATTAAAGTGTTACCTGCATCCAGAGAAGGGCAGGGACCAGAAGTGAACAGTTGATAGAGTTTTGCAAACCAAACATATTGCTGTCAGCAGCCCCCGAATCTGGAACACTGGCACCCCCCAGAAGTGCTCCTGTGGCCCCCCTTCCCACCCAAGATTAGCACTGTCTGATTTTGAGTTTCCGACGCTCCTAGTCTTCAGTCCAACTTGCCTTACTTGCAGAATGTTTCTGAGCCGCCTGTTTATTGCTGTGTGCTGTTCCGCTGTGTGAACATACCGGTTTGTTTACCTCTTCTACCTTGATGAGCATTTGGGTTGTTTACAGCTTGGGGATCTGACGAATAGACCAAGGAGGCCTGGTGGCACAATAGTTAAGTGCTGGGCTGCGAACCAGAAGGTTAGTGGTTCGAACCCACCAGTAGATTCTTGGGAGAAAAGACCTGGTGATCTGCTTCCGTAAAGGTTACAGCCTAGGAGGCCCTATGAGACAGTTCTACTCTGTCACGTGGGATTGCATCAACTTGATGGCACATAACAACAATGAATAAACCTGCCAGGAACGTTCTAGAACATGTTACTTGGTGCCCAGATGTAGCATTTCCATTGGGAGTATACTGGAAGTGTGATATGGCCTTATTTATGTTTAAGAAGACCCTCCCCCCCACCCCCCCGGAAACAGAGGAGACCAGAGCAGTGGTCCAGGCCAGGACGGGAGAGGAAGAAAGAGGGGTGAGCCGTACCCTGTGCCTCCGTAGCCTCAGACTCCAGAAGCACCCCCAGTGCAGTCTCATCTTCCGTGGAACTTGGGGAGGTCTATATTGTGCATATAAGATTAAAATCACATCCTGTTAATACCCTCAAAACCCCTGTAAAGCAAGGCCCTGGTTTATCCCCAACCGGTAACATGTAGGCCTTACTATGACGTGATAGCACATCATAGTATAAGGGCAAGAGTCACTTTATAATGGTTCAACACCTGGACCTCATGTCAACCAAGTGCATGTGCGACGGCCCCCACTGCCATCCCCAGGAAGCCTGGGGTGCCCAGCTCTGCTCTCTTCTCCCGGGTGTACAGGAGGAGAGAACCAGGGGAGGTGTTCCTCACAGGGATGGGGGACGTGCCCTGCTACCTTCGTAAAAGTGGAGCCTGGAGAGGGGGGCTGCCCAGAATGAAGATGAGATAACACGGGGGGTCAGGCCTCACCTGTGGGGCCGCCCATCAGAGCTACCCAGGCCTCTCCAGCGCATCAGGCCCTTTAAGTCACAAGAATCTCACAGGGCAGCAATGGGCAGAGTTGCCTGGTGGCTATGTTGCTGGAAAGATCTGGCTTTGGGTCCTGGTTCTGAGGTGCTCAGCAGGGCTTGTGTCTCAGGGTCTCAGGCAGCCTCTGCCACATGTAAAGGCCACACAGAGTGGTGCATGGGAAGCTGCATCCAGGGACCAGCCCCAGGCCTGCCTGCACCATCTATCGGTCTGATAGGATGCACGGCTTTTTGTAGTGAATCTATGGTGTGATTGTTGTTTTGGCTGCTCTGCGCCCCTGTGTTTGGGTGCTCCAGGCATGAAGTGGTCCCTCAGACCCCCAGCTCTGGGGGCAGGGGGCATCTGGGGAAGGCAGGGGGACACTGGCCAGTTATTGGAAGAAATTCATCTTTGTCATAAGCACATGTGACCCTTTATGTAAGTGATTTTGGGCTCCAACAGAAAGCAGGAACATGAGGCTTTGATGCACACACCACCTCTCAGCCAGGCTGCTGGGTCACCCAGCCACTATTATTAAGGAGCTGTCAGGTTTTCTCAGGGTGGAGACTGGGGGAAGGGGGGCTCTCCTAGCAGGAGGGGCCTGAGGGCCTTCCCTGCTCAGAGCTGTCTGTGGAGGCCCAGAAAGGGTTGGCTGTGCAGGAGGGTGCACCAGAGCATGGAGATGTCGATGGATTCCCAAAGTACTGCCCTAGGCTTGAGGGCCTGGCACATGGGTGAGGCCTGCGGAGTAGCAGGCACACCAAGAGGTGGCTGGACACTAGGCTGTGATCACGGCAGCCACAGCCTGGCTGGGAACCAGGAGGGAATTGCCACCAGCTCTGGGCCAGATGAGGTGGGGTGGAAAGGAAGGGGCTCCAGGCAAGGGGAACTGGAATGTGGGGAGGTGTGGATGCCCAGGGAGTGAGTCATGGTCCCTAGGAGCACTGGGAGGTAAAGCCAGAGAGAATGGCAGGGATGAGCTGTGGAGGTAGAAGTGAGTTTGCATCTGGTGGACCTCAGGGTGGTAGGGACCTCAGGGTTGTGAACAGGAGAGGTCGGGGTAAGATCCGAGTTTGAGGGAGGCCTGGGGATTTGCAAAGGACAGTGGAGGCGGGAGCCAGCAGAGGCCAGAGCCAGTGAAGGCCAGAGCCAGCGAAGGCCAGAGTGGCAGTTGGTTGAACACCAGCACACCCTGAGATGAGCTGCAGGAGACCACCAAGATGCTCAGCTCCTCCCAGCCAGATCCAGCCCCTCATGCTGTCCACAGGCCAGCTGGATGGGGATGCTCCAGAGGTAGCCCAAGGCTCCCTCAGGTCCCAAGGAGCTTTCTGAATCCTCAACAAGGCCCTCACCATCATAGGTCCAAAACCAGTGTGTGGGGAGCTGGCTCTCAGAACTGTGTGACCCTGCATGGTGTCTACAGCAACTGTCTCTTAATCACAGCCCCCCTTCCCCATTCATTCTAGAAAAATCAGAGCAGTTGATATTTTTTTTAATTTTATTTTATTTTTGTTGTTAAGAATATACACAGCAGAACATACACCAATTAAACAATTTCTGTGTGGACAATTCAGTGGCATTGATTACATTCTTCAAGTTGTGCAGCCATTCTCACCTCCTTTTCTGAGTTGTTCCTCCCCATTAACATAAACTCACCATCCCCTAAGTTTCCTATCTAATTTTTTGAGTTGCTGTTGTCCATTTGAACCCATATAGATAGATCTTAAAAGAGCACAGTGCTCAAGGCAGACATTCTTTACTAGTTAAGCTAAACTATTATTTGTCTTAAGACTTCAGAAGATATTTTTGGTTTAAAGTTTAAGGTTTAACGAGTACCTCAGGACAATAGTTTCAGTGGTGCATCTGGCCTCCATGGCTCCAGAAACTGTGAAGTCCACAAGAATTTGAAGTTCTGTTCTGCATTTTCCCCCTTTTGATCAGGATTCTTCTATAGAATCTTTGATCAAAATATCCAGTAATGGTAGCTGGGCACCATCCAGTTGTTCTGGTCATATGGCAAAGGGGGCAGTTGTTTGTGAAGGGAATTATTCACACATTCCATATCCTTCTATTCCTGACTTCCTTCTTCCTTTGTTGCTGCAGCCGAATAGAGACCAACTGTTGTGCCTTAGATGGCCACTTGCAAACTGTTAAGACCCTGGGCACTACACAATGAACTAAGAAGTAGAACCGAAGTACTAAACATGTTATTAGGCCAGTTAACTGGGATGTCCCATGAAACCATACCCTAAACCTCCAAACCAAGGACGCAAATCCCATGAGGTATTTGGTTATGCATAAGCAGCCTCAGCAATGGCTTTTTGTTGTTGTTGTTTTTATAAATATATCTATCACACAATTTTTGCCAATTTGACTTTTTACAAAAAGACAAATAGCCCACTCAAAAAATGAGCAAAGGATCTGAATAGACATTTCACCAAAGAGGACATTCAAATGGCCACCAAACACAAAATGCTCAACGTCATTAGCCATCAGAAAGATGCAAATCAAAACCACAATGAAACTTTCACTGAAAACAATAAAATATTATTTAAAAAAGTAATAAAACCACAATGAGATACCATTTCACTCCCACTAAGATTAAAAAGAAAAAAAAGTTGGTGAGGATGTAGGGAAATTAGAACCCTTGTCCATTGTTAGCAGGAATGCAAGATGGAACAGCTGCTATGGAAAACAGTGTGGCAGTTCCTCAAAAAACTAAAAATAGAACTACCATATAAGCCAGCAATTCCACTCCTAGGTATATACCCAAAAGACTTAAAAACAGAGACTCCTAGACTTGTACACCAGTGTTCACTGCAGCACTATTCAGAGTAGACCAAAGGTGGAAACAATATAAATGCCCATCAGCAGACGAACGGATAAACCAAACGTGGTACGTACATACAATGGAATACTATTTACCCAGTAGGAGAGATGAAATCTTGATACATTCTACAATATGGATGGAGCTTGAAGGCATTAACGCTGAGTGAAATAAGTCCATCACAACAGCACAAATATTGTTTGACCTCACTTATATAAAAATACAACAAAAGGCAAACGTATAGAGAGCAAAGTTTATTAGTGGTTACCAGAGGCAAGAGGGAGGGAGTAGGGAGGGTCACTGCTTATGGAGTACTGAGTTTGAATTTACGGTAATGGAAGAATTGCATTGCACAGCCAAGTCATCTATGCTGTCAATATGTTGATCTTTTGAAAAATTAATTTTTTCCTTGTTTTTAAGTGCTCATTGGAGAAAATATAGATAATACCAAAAAACACAAAGGAAAAGTCACGTCTGGTCTCTCTGACTAGAAGACACTGATGTTAGTATTTGTATGTTTCCATTCAGTTTGTTGGTTTCACAAAATTGGAATTGTGTTGACCATCCACTTGCGTCCTGCTTTCTTCATTCACTATGCACCGTATTGAGATCATTTGCTCAGGGTGGAAAAGTATCTTAGGAAACTGGGCAGCTGCGAGCTGCGTCCAGGCCAGGGTTCTGGGCCTGCTGTGCGGTGTGACTTGCTGGAGTCGGCCGCCTTCTCTGAGCCTCAGGCTTTGCCTTTGCAAGAAGATGGTGAGACTAGATGATCTCTCAGACTCCATTTAGAGCCAACATTTGGGTTCTTGGTCTTTAACTGTCACATAGCCTCACTCCCCAGGGAATACTGTGGTCGTGTCTGTGGTGCAGCGGGCACCAGGCTGGCCCATGACCAGGGGTTCAATCCGTGCACTCGGGGGCCAGCCTTGAGGTCAGGTACAGCCTGGGGCTCACTTCCACCTACAGCACTTTCCCCCGTGGGATCTTGGGGAAATCATTCCGCCTCTGAACCTTTGTTTCTTCCGCTGCAGCATTTGGTGGTTGTGACAATTCACTTCGCACGTAGCTAGCACTCAGTAAATGTGCGCCATTGTGGCTGTTATGATAAGCCACAGCCTCACGGGACTGAGGATTAAATTAGGTGTATTCCTATGGCATTACCAGGATGCCTGGGACCTAGCAAGCAACCACCAGGAGTGGCGACTGGTCTTGTCACCCTTCTGTAGCCAGGGCTGGCTTTGGGGGTGCTGCCTGGGAAGGCACACAGAAGGGTCCTGCCTGGTTTAATGCTCTGCTGTTATCGTCTTGAAGTTCTTTAATCTTTCTGAGCAGGGGGCCTGCGTTTTCATTTTCGCACATGACAAAACTCTTAACAAAAGTCCCTCATGGGTCTGTAAGGACTGCCTGCTGGGCACCTTGCGCACAGTAGGTGCTCGGTGACTTCTGTGCCCCACAAAGCCCAGAGGTCACACACTGGAGGCGAGTACCAAGCAGGCCAGCACATCACACAAGGGGCTGACTCAGCCACTGGCAGAAAGTTGTCTGGAGTGCCAGTGAAAGAGATGGGGCAGGGCTGCTGTACCAGACGCACCACCCGGGAGATGCAGGACGACTGAATTGACAGGAATGGGGCCAAGAGCTCAGGTGCTGAGCACACATGGGAGATTCGTGCTCGCCTGTGTCTCCCCCTCCCTCCCAGGGTGGATGGGAAGTGCCCAGTTAGGAGAAGATGCCTCCCAGTGCCTGGGCATCCACCCATGAGGGGTAAAGGAGGGGACAGGAGCCAGGCACCTGATGTCCCGAGGCTGAGACAGCTGTGCAGGGGGCTTGGGCAGAAAGGGTGACAGCCCACGGTGCTGAGGGGAGGCCAGAGGGCCTCCACGAGGAGCTGGGGCTGAGTGTGTGGAGAAGGGGTGTTGAGGACACTGGGCAGCAGGGGTGTGGCAGAGGCCTCTGACAGACAAAGGCAGCTCAGCAGAAAGGAAAAGAGGATACTAAAGAAAAAAAAAAAAAAGGCTTGTCGGCCGGAACCTTCACAAAGCAGGGAGAGGATAGGTGTGGAGGAGCTGGAGTGCTCGGCACACCTCCTGGTGGGAGGACCAGAGCAGCATAGGGGCCGGTGCCTTCCAGCTAGGTCACCCCACAGGCGACTGTGCTGGCCCCAGAGCGGCCTCAGAAGAGGAGGCCAGGCTTGGGTCTGCCTCTTACTCGTTCTGTGTGGGCCTTCTAGGGGCCATGGCCCAGTGTGTCCCCGCAACTTTGTCCCCCCTGGCACATCCAGCCTGTTGGCATCTGGATTTTATGGTGGAGAATTGAGGCCCTGAGAGGCACAGGATGTGCCGTGGTCGCTCGAGAGAGATGAGGTATCTATCCCACAGGATGGGGGCTGGAGGAGCCACGTAGGGACCACGACCATCCCAAGGAGGAGAAAGAACTGCTCCCAGCTGAGGAAGCCAGGAAAGGACCCTCAGGGGCCACCGCTGCCTGGGATTTGGCCCTGAAGAGATGGCGAGGGGCTGGGGAAAGAGAAGGGGTCAGGCCAGAGGAGTAGTCAGCCTACGTAGGGGCTTGGAGGTGGGACAGCCCCATCATGGGACACCGAAGTTACATATCAGACTAAGAGGTGGCAAGAGCCAGGTGTCGCCTAATGAGATCTGAATTCCATGTTGAGGAGTTGGGACTTGAGCTGGCTGAAAGTAATAGGGAGCCATGTACAGAGCTTGTGCAGGACCACACAGGGCCAGAGGCTGGCGCTGGGGAGACTCTACCAGCCTGGAGGTAGTTACGAGATTCCCGGCCCAATTCTGGACTGTGGCTGTGGGGACAGGCAGGAGGGTCTGAGAGAGGAGGGAGGGACACAGGGAGGACTCAGAGGACATGGGATGGGACTGGCAGGGTGGGCAGACAAGGCCTTCCCTGAAAAGGATCACAGGACAGCTTGGGCCAAGGACACGGGGGTCGTGAGACAGCTGGGCCCAGGGTCTGAACTACAGAGAGGCATTCAGGGTGGAATGGGGATGGGAAGCTTTGGCTCTCTGAGGCTCTGGGGTGAGATAAGATAGCCAGAAGGAGAGGCCCAAGGATAGGACTGAGGAACACCACACTGAGAGGGAGGAGCAGAGAGGTGGGTGGAGCTGGGGCAAAAGGGCCCCAGGGACAGGCAGCTCATGTCCAGAGGGATGGTGGTAGGACGAGGGCACTGATATCAGGATGCTGGGCACCAGAAGCCCCCTACCCTAGGGCCGTCCTGAATGAGGCCTCAGGATGAAGATCCAGGGCACGGGGTCCTGGTCCATCTGCCGGGGGGCAGCCATCCCCAAAGGGCGGTGGGGTGGCGGGCCTCAAGGACAAAGGCAGGCAGGGGCAGAGGAAGGAGCTATGGCTGGGAGCTTAATGGCCCCAGAAAAAAAAAGAAACATAAAACCAGAGAATTATGGGGAGACATAAACAGAGCTGTCAGGTCTTAGCTGCGGGGAGACGGCTGAGCCTGGGGAAGAACTGCTGGCGGCTGAGCCGGGATCCTTGCGTTGCATAAAAAGACAGAAGTTATAAAAGGAGGGAGATTAAGAAAATGCTGCTTCTCCACGCTAGGCTCCCAGCGGATTCCGTTCTCACGCCCCAGCCAGACGCACGCCGACCCTAAGGGGCTGCACACTGACCCTGAGGGCTGGCTGGCATGGCCTGGCCAGGGCAGGGGCCAGGGCCTGCCAAGGATAGAGGGGCCAGGTGGGGGCTGGCATGCCACGAGCTGGGCCCAAGGACGGAGGCGGTGCTGGCCGCGGCAATTTATGGGTGCTGACACACCCTGCCATCTTCATTTTCACCACTGCTGCTGATGTCATTAGCCAAGCACTAATGGGCTTAAATTTCACCTTAAACCATCCCCACTGTCCTCGGCAGATGACAAATGCCCTGTTCTTGCCGGCGCTGCACAGCTGCCAGGCAGGCTTCGCATAGGGCAAGCCCCTCCCTCCTCTTGTGCCCTTCTGGCTCCCCAGGGCTCCCAGGGACCAGGCTGGAGACATTTAAAGGTCAGGGGAATTCCTGGGGGTCTCAGAACCTGGAGGGAGGGGACAGGTGTCTTGGGAGCTTTGGAGGCATTGGGGTGACGTGGCATGGGGAGGCGGGTCCCAGGGTCTGGTGGCCCCTCCCTGTGTGCCATGCAAGCCTCCTAGGCCTGGCATCACAAAGGGGGCAGTGGCAGAGGGGATCCACAGGCAGGCCCTGGGAACTACCTGCCATGTTCTTAAAAGCTTTAGGGAAATCGTGTTTTGTTCAGGCTAGCAAAAATAGCAATGGCGATGCTTTGGGTTGGAATTTCATTCATTCATTTCATTCAGCAGACGCTGGCTCATGAGTCTCTGCTCTCGAATGTCTGTCCAGAACCCTGATTAGCAGCTCTTTTGAGTCCTATGAGAGAGAATGAGGTGTGGGGGGTGGGGAGGAGACAGTCTTTCTAGCAGTGGCTCTGAAGGTAGGAGGGAAAGTGACAAAGGTGCCCTGGCTGGGGGGTATGGTCACGTTTGCCTATACACTGTGCAAGGAGGGCTTGAGCCTGAAAAGGAGGGGGGCGAGAATAAAGACAGAAGCAGCCTCAAGGGCTCCTCAGAGTTTCCTCACTCGTGTTTGCGCATTTGTGTTTGCGCATGTCCTTGGCCACAGCCACTGCCACCTTTGTCTCCCAGCAAGGGGCTGGTGCCCAAGGGGTGACTGGGCTTATCCATCATCAAAGCAGAGCAATCCCTTTCTCATGGGAATCTCTCTGCCTTCCAAGTCCCCGGCACCCACCTCTGTCATCGCGCTGGGAGTGGGTACCCACTGACACCCAGCTGGTGGTGAGAGGAGGTTATGGCCAGAAGAAGGCCACCCTGCAGGCCTTGGTGTCACACTCTGTCCCCTGCCTTCCCAGGCTTGTGCCCTCCCCCTGCAGTGAACCAAGGAGAATGGAGAGGTTGGTGCCTGCTACAGTGGGAGGCGGGTGTCGAGCTGGCGCTCTGTGGCCCCCTTGCTCTCTCCGGGCCTCACACATGCATCCAAAGGTGTCAGCCCTGCCCCGCTTCAACAAGCCAGGAGTTGTAAGCCAGGCTTGGGAGAGGCAGGTCTGCAGCTCCTGCTGCCCTTGGAGGTCAGACAGCCAAGTGGTTAGGGTCATCGGCTTTGGAAAACCAGGCCACTGTCACCCCTTTTCCCCCACCAAATTTGAGTTGGCTCTTGCCTCCTGCTCTGTGCCTCCCATTTCCGGAATTTGAGTGCTCCTTTCCAGCCCTCTGTCTATACCATCACTCTCTGGGAGACTGTCCCAGGCTCCTTGCTGGTCCCCTGGCGTCCACTCTCATCTCCTTCACCAGTTCATCTCCATCACTGCAGCTACTGCAAACTTTCCAACATTCATGTCTGAGGATGGCACTTGCTCCCTTGCTCACCTTCCATGGCTCTCCACTGCCCTCAGCAGAGTCTGATCCTTACTGTGGCCCATGAGGCCCTGTGCTCCACACATTCAACTTGCAAGCCATGCCCATACTTCCATTACCCTCTCTCTCACCCTCTCCTGCCGTTCACTGTTCCTTTGCTAACTCCTGCACATCCCTCAGATCTCAGGAGAGGTGTCACTTCCCCTAAGAAGCTTTCTCCAGTCTTCTGTTCCTACCCGGCTATGATCTGGGCCCCTCCTTCTCCAGGAGGCTATAAAATCTGTGCTTATCTCTGGCTCCTCAGTTCCTAGCACCTGTGTGGCACATAGCAGGTGCTTAGTAACTGTGTCTCGGATGGATGGATCAATGAGTGAGTGGATGGATGGATGAGTGGGTGGGTAGATGGGTGGATGGATGTGAGGTGGATGGATGGGTAGCTGGGTGTAAGGGAGGGATGGGTGCATGAATAGATGAATGGGTATGAGGGTGGATGGATGGATAGGTGGCTGTGAGGGATAGATGGATAAATGGATGGGTGGGTGAGAGGGTGGATGGGTGGGTAGGTGAGTGGGTGTGAGGGTGGATGGATGGATGGGTAGATGGGTGGATGTGAGGATGGACAGATGGATGGACAGATGGACGGGTGGATGGATGGATGGATGAATATGAGGGTGGATGGAAGGATGAGTATGAGGGTGGATGGAGGTGCCATGTGGTTTGTGAGGGAGGCCCTAGGGGCCAGGAATTGGGGTTCCGAGTCTTGGGCAAGTCACTGCCCCTCGGTGGGCTTCCACGACAAGTGTAGAAGCTCAGGGTGAGCTGGGATGAAGGTGGAAGCTCTGGAAGGCAGTAGTCAGATGCTCAAAAGACAGTGTTCAGCGGAACAATTTTGCTCAGAGCCCCTGCAGCCATCAAAGGCCCCCTTCTTCGGAGGAATGCCAACACCCTCCATTCTTGCTTACACCCAGGATCCTTGCCCTCAGTAGCAGACTTGGAGTTGGGCTGGTGGAGTGCAAATCTACACTTTGGTGCTCCCCACAATATGCCCTCCACCTCTGAGGCTTCGATCCCACTCTCTAAAGCAGATTAAACCAATTCGACAAAGAAGGCACTTCCCTCACTGCCCAGCTCACAGAGGGCACCCAGGGAACCTGGAGCTTCAGATCCCAAAGCCCGCATGAGCTACACTGCACTAGCCCTGCCGTGAGCACCACACCCAGCCATAGCACCGTGGCCTTTCTGCCCTGCCCAGCACTGCCTGCGGGGAGCTGTGTTTGAAGCTTCCAAAGCCTAGCCTGACCCCTGAGCCATGCCATATGATTGTAGTATCAGACCTCCCACGTATTTACCTAAAAAAAAAAACCCACTGCTGTCAAGTCGATTCCAACTCATAGTGACCTAGGATGGTGCTTTTGCCACTTACCAGCTGTGTGACTTTGAACAAGTGCCCCAACCTCTCTCTGCCATAGTTTCCTCATCATCTATGTAGACCACATAGAAGAGGGTTTGGTACAGGGGAGCACTATGTGAGACATGGCTGTGAGGATGATGATGACAAAGCACCTTTATGTCCATTTTCTCATCAGTCTTTTGCTTGCCCTGTGACGTGGGTCCTGACAACCATCCCTATTTTACGGGTGAGGAAACAGAGGCCCAGAGATGTGAAGTGGCTCTGATGAGGCCACACAGCTTGCCAGGGCCTCAGGTACTTGGTGTTCTTTCCAAAGACTCGTGAGGCTCAGGTCTGGAAAAAGCCAGGCCTGGCCTGGGGTGGAACACAGGAGCCTTTCTGAGCCGTCTTTCCCCAGGCCTGTGGCCACAGGGCCTCTAGCCAGTTGGCCAAGTCTGTTCCGCCTGACGTGCCAGTCAGGGAACACAGACAGCCAACCCCTGTGCCAGGACAGTGTGGCTGCCCCTCTACCCCTACCCCGGGCGGGGACCAGCTGCTCCTAGGACTGAAGGAAGCTGGAATCAGATGCCTGCCACTCCAAGGAGCTCCTGGCTTCCTGGCATCACCTCCGCAGCCAACAAGGGCCAGTCTGGGATTTTCTTGAACTTTCCTCTGTTATAAATATTTACTTTTTAAAAATAACAGCTAACTTATTGTATTCTTCTCTGCTGGCCAGAGCTCTAACTACTTTGTGTGAGTCCTCTCATTTGATCCTGCACTGCCCTCTGAGATACATGCTGTCACTGCTGTTTTACAGGTGAGGGAACTGAGGGATGGACAGCTCCCACAGCCAGAAGTGTCGGAGCCCAGATTTGGACTGGCGCCGGGGGAGAGGCCCACTCCTAGACTGCCTCCTAGGCAGCCCCGGCCCCGGGCATGGCTCGTAGGGCTAGCCAGCGCCACCAACCCGCCTGTCCCTTCCTTCTGATGATTCAGGGAAAGCACATGGCTGGTGGAATGTACAGGAACATGTGAAACCAGGAGTTGTTCATTTAGGACCAGACTGGACTTAATCCTTGACCCGTGCTGCAGCGGGCAGCTGCCCATACTACTTAGGGTTGAAGCCAGTTCCTGCTTCTGTGCCCCCCAACGCTGTCCACCCAGAAGTGAGGACACAGCCCACTTGGGGATTCAGATGTGGTTTATGCCTTGGGGCCTCAGTTTCCTCATCTGTAAAATGGGAGGGCAGGTGATTGCTGTCTTGCCCATTGCCCAGGCTGGCATCACATCCCATCCTGCAAGGAAACTGGGGCTATGGGGCTAACCTGCTGGCCTAGAGCTGAACAGCTGGAAAGTAGCAGAGCCAGGACTTGTACCTGAACTGGGCCCTTTCTTCAACCACCTTGCATAGTCCAAAGGGAAGATACTTATTCATGTAACAAGTTTTTAAATCTTTTAGAATGTATCACATGCTTATGGTTAAAAAAATGAAACAAATGGATACATTCTCTACACAGCTTTTTTTTTCACCAGACTGGGGGGCTACTCCCCACTAATACAGAAACTTCCCTACTCTTTTTAGTGTCCAGTGGTTTAGAATTTCCCAAATGTGTCCCCCTCAGAGGAACACTTAGGGGCTCTCAGTCCTTTGCTCCTATGGACGATGCTTTGTGCAGATGACATTGGCCAGAGCAGAATAGCTGGGCAAAGGGCACATGGACTTTCTGTTTGTGTCAACACTGCCAAAAAGTTCTCCAAAGAGGCTGTCCTGGCTTACCCCCACAGCCCTGGCTAGACTGGGGCACCTTTTCCGCACACCTTCATCAGCCAGGTAGATGGGGTACACAGTCATGGCACCTGCTCTGTGCCAAGGAAACCAAGTGGAGCGTTTCCTTGGTGTGCTGGGAGGAGCCAGAGCCCAGCCCTGCAGGCTCAAGGAAGCAGGCCTGAGCCCCTCCCACCACACACCCCTCACCACCTGTGAGCTTGGGCAACAGGCCCCCCTCTCTGGGGCTCACCTGTAAAACGGGGGCAGGGAGTAAAGTACCCCTCTCATGGGGTTGCTGTGAGGACGAGGTGAGTTTGTGGATGCACAGTGCTTAGGACTATGTCTGGCTGTTCTTAGTGGTCTGGGTGACGCTCTGTCCCAGGGACTCTTGTTGATGGGGTGGGGGCCCAACCCCTGGGTTCCCCTGGGCCAGTCGAAATCTGGGCTCTGACACTTCTGGCTGTGGGAGCTGTCCATCCCTCACCTGTAAAACAGCAGTGACAGCATGTATCTCAGAGGGCGGTGCAGGATCAAATGAGAGGACTCGCACAAAGTAGTTAGATGCTCAGGTCATGGATTTCAAGGGAAGGGCAGAGGGGTGCAGGGAACCATAAAGGGAAAAGGGGGTATCAGTTTATCCCAGCCTCCCACTATATAGATGGGGAAACTGAGGCCCAGAGAGGTCCAGGACCTGCAGTGTTTGCAAGCTTCTTGGTGCAAAACTGCTTATCCTAGCTGAAAAGCAAATGCCATATGCAGGGTCTGGGGGTTGCCCAGTTCACTGCAGGGACCCAGCTTTGAAACAAAAGGCCTGTTGCTGGGGGCCTGGAGGGCGCTCCCTGGGCAGGACAGAACCTGTATCATCCCCTTGCCAAGCCTAGCCTCCAGGACTCAGCAGGACCTGGAGTTCTAGAGCTGAGCCCTCGCTGCTCTAAATGCGATCCATAGCCCAGCAGGCTCAGCTCACCTGGGAGCTTGCTGGAAAAGCCCACCCTCAGGCACCCTCCCTTCCCATCTGTCCACTCCCTCCCCACTCAAAGCATCAGAATCTGCATTTCACCAAGGTCTCTAGGCAATTCATGTGGGAGGTGAGAGAGCCCAGCCAGGAAAATAAGGAAAGATGCCTTTGGGGACAGGATATGTATCTCTGAGGGCACTCCCAGAATGCCCGCCACACCTTTCCTGCAGACCTACTATGTTCCAGACACAGATAGCTCCCCAGGAGACAGAGGAGGATCATGTGTGGACTTGATCCCCATGAACACAAAAATGGTAGTGCTGGGAGTTGCTGCCCTTCTCTGGGCCTCTGCCAGCTGCCAAGCCCACAACCCCTTACTCTCATGAATCCCATTAATGAGAGCATTTACGGTGAGGAGTGGGAAGCTCAGAAAGGGTGAGAGAGTGGCCTGGGACCATCCAGCAGGTATGTGTGCAGGACTGAACTTGAATCTAGAGCTATCCAGCCTGGCCCCTGACAGGCAGCAGAGAGGTGGGACCACAGGAGGCCACCCCCACCCTGAAGCCAGCTCATGTCATAGCTGGCCATTGTGAACCCAACACCCCTCTCTTGCTCACCACTCTTGGGAGCAGGAGAGGCCCGTAATTCTTCAAGCCTGCATAGCAAAACGAGCCAAGAGGGGTTTTACTTGGACTCTCTAAAACAAGAGAGCCTAGGGGGTCAGGCCATGTGAGCATCATACAGCTGGAAGAGGCTCTCTCTCCCAGGTGCCATTGACTGGAAGTGAGTGGGAGGGTGTTCTGGAAGGGTCCAGTGCAGTGGGAGGTGAGGCCAAGGGGGCTGGGCCTGGGAGTACCAAATGGGCCTTTAGCGGCCGGCTCAGAGACTACTCACTCTGGGAGAAGACAGGAGTGTTGTTGGACATGGCCAGATGCTGGACTCAGACGGTTTTCCTTGCCTCAACTTGACCCTTAAACACCTCCAAATTTCATGGTTGTTTGGGAGAAAGGAAAATCAGCCATCTGCCCACTCAGGCACAGGACGAGGCAGCAGCTGAAAACCAAAGGCAAATATTTTCTGTCCTGAGGGAAGCCTTTCTGGGCTGGGCTTCCCCAGGGGTCAGGGGCTGGATCTGCAGGATGTCCAGGGTCCACCCCGCCCAGGGAGACTTGGGGGCAGTGGTGCTATTTTAGCCATTCCTGGAAATGGCAGCTGCCCCCTGCATTCCTCCCAGCCTTCCCAGCTCGTCTCTAGCAGGGGCCCCTTGTATGGAGATGAAGACCCCTTTAATATAAAATAGGAGCTGCGTGTGAGTCTGTGGTGGGAGAAGTGGGGTGAGTAAGCCATGTTCAGCTGCTAGGCCCTGTGTGAATTGGTGATTCATCACGACAGTCGCTATACATGTTGAGAAAGTAGCGGCACATGGCTGAGTGAGATTGACCATCTACAGGTGAATAAATGAGGCCCAAGTGGACCAGAGACATCATCTTGAGAATGCTGCACCCCGGGACCAGTCCCCCACATGGAACCCTTTCTGGTGACATAGTGGTTAAGAGCTAGGGCTGCTAACCAAAAGGTCAGCAGTTTGAATCCACCAGCTGCTCCCTGGAAACCCTATGGGGCAGTTCTACTCTGCCTATAGGGTCTCTGAATTGAAATCAACTCAAGGGCAATGGGTAGCACCTTGGGTGGGTGTGAGGAAGTGGGTGGGGTTGGTAGTGGATAGACCTCTCTCCAGCCCCCACTGCACCCCCTACCCCTGCCCTCTTTACCCTCCCAAAAACATGGTTTTCTGAACATGCTCCATCCTGATCTTAGATCTTGTGCCTCCGGTGCGGTGTGTGGTCATGGCTCCTGGCATCTCCCTGGTGCCCAACTGTAGGCCTTCCCCACAAAGCCAGGGTGGTAGAGCCCAGAGAGGGTCTCCCAGAGGCTGCAGCCTAAAATGGCTCCTTCCTCTCTCTGGAACTGAGTTTCCATGCCTGAGATTTGGGGTGACATCACCTCCTACAAGGGCAGTTAGAGGGTCAGAAGTAAAATCTATCTAGGCACCTTGGCTATAGGAGAGGTCAGAGAACAGCTGTGGATATTGATGTTACACCGCCTCTGTGGTCTGAGGGTCACGGAGAACATTCTAGATCTGAGAGGCCCCCAGGTCTAGGCTGGCTGGGGTGATGCTCCTTGGGAAGGCTCTGCCGAACCAGACCCTGTGTTTGCTCAGGAGGCCCCTTTCTCCCCCCTCCTGGAAGACAGACCTGCCTCCCCACCAGACCTAGCTGTACCCTCCCAGTTCGAGCTGGTGGCCCCAGCGTGTCACCTGACAAGCCTGACAGAAGCAGCTGCTGGCCTTGAACTCCTCTCCCCACCCTCTGTATCTATTCCACACATCTTCTTGATGGAGGTGCTCTGAGCTCCCCAAGCTCCTTACCTGGGTACAGTAATCCCCAGCCAGAGGCAGTTCCCTTGGGGTGGGGCCTAGCCCTCCCAACCCCACCCCAAGCCCCCTAGGCCAGTCCCTCTAGCCCAGCTGGACTGGGGAGAGAAATCAGGTTTCCAGGGTAGGCTGTGTTCTTTCCTGCCACTAAGCCAGGCAGCTCCTGCAGCTGTAATGCCCTCTTCCTGCTCTCTCACCCGCCCCCCGCCCCCCGCCCCCCGCCCCCCTTGGGAGGGAAGGAGCAGGGGCCGCTGGTGGGTGTCTCCAGGGGTAGACATAGAGCAGAATCTCCCAGTTTGTCGACTCACTGAATGAATGGTCAAGGCAAGTGGGGTAGGGGGGGCGGCTTCTGGCTCAGCCAGCTCCTCTGCTGCCCCCACTGGGGAATTACAGGAGCTGGGTAGGCAGCCTTTTGAAGAGCAGGGTCGTGGGTGTGAACACAAACTTCCTGCTGCTTCTTCCCTTGAGGAGTCTGAGCTCCTGGGTCTGGCGTGCAAGTCTCTTCTCCGCCTGAGGTTGGGCCTGTTGGAGAAGTGGGAAGGGTCAAAAGGCAGAAAGCCTGAGAAGAGGGGAAGGCAGGAAACTGCCTCCTATGCTCTGGGCACCCTTGCTGTCCTGCAGGGCCCCCCCAGCACCGAGACGGGCAGGGGTCGGCTTGCGGTTGCACTGAGCCGGCAGGCCCGCTGCTGTTTAAATGGTGTGTTTGGAATGGTTTACGGTGGGGGCTGGAAATCGGGGGTCATCTCCCCACTTGGCGCCGCCGCCGCCGCTGCTGCAGGGTCCATGTGTTAGAAGCTTCCGCTTCGTAGACCACCAAGGGTGGGCGGGCGTCGGAGAGAGAAGGCCGAACGCTAAATGGGGGTCGGCGCCCCGGGCCCGCCGCCCCCGTTAGCGGAGCGAGGAGGGAGGAAGGCGAGGGGACTAGAGCGCCAGGCTCCCCGCCCCCATTCCACCCGGCTCCAATATTTCGCAGAAAGGCACGCGGCGCCTAATCGGTCCTTGCCAGCCTGAGATTTAGCTGCGCGATGCCCGCGCAGGGGCGGGGGCCGCAGGCCGGGGGAGACGCTCAGAGGCCGGAGCCGCCGAGCGAGGTGAGGAGCGTGGAGCGGGCGGGCGGGCGCGCCAACCCGAGAGGCAGATATAGAAAGGGGGGCAGGTTAAAAATAACCCTCTCCGGCTGGGAAGCTCGCGAGCTCTCGCCTCGTTCGGTGCCAGAGGACTCCAGGGGAGGTGGCGTTGGGGAGGGCAGAGCGGGATTCCCCCTCCTCGGCGGGGCGGGCTGCCCGCCTGCGCGCCGCGGCTGCACGTGTGCGGGGCCGCGCACCCGCGCCCCCTCCCCGCCGCCGCCCCCTCCCCAGGGCCGGGCGCATCTGGCAGCGGCCCCCGCCCGCAGCCTTGCGCAGCTGGAGGGAAGCGCTCCATTATTCATTATTTACGAGCGTTAATAGGTTTGGGGCACTGGCGGGAGGGGGGGGTCGAGGGCGTATCGAGGAGTGAGGCTTAGGAGAAGGGGTGGGGAGCGGAGGGGGCGACGAAGGGGCAGGGCTGCGGCGCGGACCGCAAGGAAGTGTCTCTGCCCGGACCCTGAACCCCCTGCGAGGCGTTTGGGATGCAAGGGGCACGCGTCCGAGGCGCACCTCCCCGCCGGGTGCGGGGATAGTTTAGAGCCCCGGGAGGAAGTGCGGGCCTTTGATTTTTGCCGCTCGGCCTCTGTCCTTCAGTCCTCGCCCTTCCCGAGGCGCGAGGAGGGGGCTGCGGGCCGCGCGCCCCGCCCTGCGTGCCCCTCGTCGCCGCCGACGCCGCCGCCACCGCGTCCCCGTCGCAGCCCCGGCCTCATTTATCATCATCTTTGGTCAAGTGGAGTGTGCAAGGAACAGCTGCTTCACTCGGCTGACTTCCGAGGGCGGCTGCAGCGGGAATCAGGGAAATGAGTGATGGGGGCTGGGGGGGGCACAGGCCCCCCGGGGTCCCCGCGCTGGCGGGAGGAAGGCGGGAGCGCCCAGTGCTCCTTCCGCCTCTCGGTGACTGCAGCGCCCCTTTCCTCTCTCTCCCCGCTTCTCCAATTAACGTGGATGGGGGCAGGAGGCGCCCAGGAAGGGGCCGGGCGCAGGGAGGCGGCCTCGCCGGCGGAGGGCGACGCAAGAGCTACTGGCGGGGCCTGAGGTCGCTGTGACCTTGCTGGGGTCAGCGGGTTGGGCCGAGGAGGAGGCGGCGCGGCGTCTTTGGTGGCGCTTTCCGGATTGGCGCAGAGGCCGGGAAACTAGGCGGGGGCGGGCGGGGGCGTGAGGGGAACATAAATAGAAGGTGAAATTTTACCTGCCCCTGAGGGAGGCCTGCGGATTTTCTCCCGGCAGCGGCGGGCGCGCTGCCTTTGTCTTACACCGCTGAAACATCTGTTGCAGTAGGGCGGCGAGGCCGCAAACCACCCCCGCACCCTGCGTGGCGCCCCCGGCCCCAGTTTGGCCTGAGCGGACAGCTAGAACTCGCTGCGCCGCGTTAACCCTGCTCGCGCTGGGCGCACGTTCCGCAGCCCCAACCGCAGTGCAAGCTTCTGGTGGTGGGGGGGCGACTCTTCGCCTCCCGCCCCAAAACGGCCCTCGCGGGGCGCCCAGTGATCCGCCCCACTTTCAAAGGGTGTCGTGGCAGCAATGGGGGGGTGGAGGGGCGGTGGTGGAAAGGGTTAATGGCCTAGTCGCAAACCCTAATTGTCAGACCCCGGCCCCGCTTCGTTTCAATTACCCTAAGCAGAGACTGAATGCGCAATTAACGAAGTCAGCTTGCCAACTGGAAAGCCGTCCCCCCTTTAACATTTAGCAGAATACTCCACCAGCTGACTCGGACTAAGTAATTTCCTCCGAGCTCTCCCTTTCTCTTGCTCTCTCTTTTCCGACCCCCTCCCTCTTTTTCTCTCTCTTTAATAATAAAATTATACCAAGCAGTTTGCGGTGTGGCAGGCGGCCAGAAAAGCGTTTCTTTAAACGCCGTCGTCTTACAATTAGGCAGCAAGAGGATTTGACACGCCGTGGCGGCCTGACAGGCGCTTCCTCCCCTGGGGGCCGGGGGAGGGGCGCCCATTCTGCAGCTTCCCCAGGTGGAACCGAGTTTGGGAAGGGCTTGGGAGCTGGCCTCCCTGACTGTCAGGATGCTGCAGAGGCAGGGAAGGGAGGGGCGTTCTGGCTCAGGCTGGAGAAGGGGGAGCGGTCCCTGACTCCCCCAGGAAGCTGGGGTACCCAGGAGGGAGAACTTGCACCCTGGTTTTGACCTCCAGCTCTGAGTTCCTTTTGTTTGACAGACGGATGTGGCGGGGTCTCGGCTCAGGGGGGGCCTCCCTGGACTTGTGGATGACCCTCTCTGGGCTCCTGTTGCCCCCTCTGCAGACCAAGGGCAGGTGGACCTAGATGGAGCTTGCAGGAAGTGGCGGAGAGTGGCGGCCCACCCTCTTAGCGGTAGGTTTTGTAGGTACCACCGTGGTCAGAAACCATGACCCCCTCCAGCTCCAGGGACAGAAGAGTAGGCCTCGAAGGCACACGGAGCAGCTATGCAGGCAGAGGGCCACTGGGTTTGACTTTGCAGGATCACCAGGACTGGTGGTGGAAACAGGGCATTTGACCATTGGCTGTAGCAGCCAGGTGACACCAGGCAGGGGTGGGGGTAGGGAAGTGAGTGCAGTTGCCCTGTGTGCCCTCAAGTCCCTCTCCCCAGTTTTGTTGTTGTTAGGTGCCATCGAGTGGGTTTCAACTCATAGTGACCCTTTGTACAACAGAGCGGAACACTGCCCAGTCCTGTGCCATCCTCACAATCGTTATGCTTAAGCCCATCGTTGCAGCCACTGTGTCAATCCATCTCATTGAGGGTCTTCCTCATTTTCACTGACCCTCTACTTTACCAAACACGATGTCCTTCTCCAGGGACTGATCCCTCCTGACAACGTGTCCAAAGTATGTGAGACATAGTCTCACCATCCTTGCATAAAGGAGCATTCTGGCTGTACTTCTTCCAAGACAGATTTGTTCGTTCTTTTGGCAGTCCATGGTATATTCAATATTCTTTGCCAGCACAATTCAAAGGTGTCAATTCTTCAGTCTTCTTTATTTATCGTCTAGCTTTCACATGCATAGGAGGCAATTGAAAACACCATGGCTTGGGTCAGGCGCACCTTAGTCTTCAAGGTAACATCTTTGCTTTTCAGTACTTTAAAAAGATCTTTTGCAGCAGATTTTTCCAGTGCAATGCATCTTTTGATTTCTTGACTGCTGCTTGCATGGGTGTTGATTGTGGAGCCAAGTAAAATGAAATCCTTGACAACTTCAGCCTTTTCCCCATTTATCACTATGTTGCTTATTGGTCCAGTTGTGAGGATCTTTCTTTTCTTTATGTTCAGGTGTAATCCATACTGAAGGCTGTGATCTTTGATCTTCATTAGTAAGTGCTTCAAGTTCTCTTCACTTTCAGCAAGCAAGGTTGTGTCATCTGCATAACGGAGGTTGTTAATGAGTCTTCCTCCAATCCTGATGCCCTGTTCTTCATATAGTCCAGCTTCTCGGATTATTTGCTCAGCATACAAATTGAACAAGTATGGTGAAAGGATACAACCCTGACGCACACCTTTCCTGACTTTAAACCACGCAGTATCCCTTTGTTCTGTTTGAGCGACTGCCTCTTGATCTATGTACAGGTTCCTCATGAACACAATTAAGTGTTCTGGAATTCCCATTCTTTGCAATGTTATCCATAATTTGTTATAATCCACACATAGTATAATCCACACATACTCAGTAAAACACAGGTGAACATCCTTCTGCTGAGATCCATCTGACATCAGCCATGATATCCCTGATTCCGTGTCCTCTTCTGAATCCAGCCTGAATTTCTGGCAATTCCCTGTCGATATACTGCCGCAGCCGCTTTTGAATGATCTTCATCAAAATTTTGCTTGCATGTGATATTAATGATATTGTTCAATAATTTCCACATTTGGTGGGATCACCTTTCTTGGGAATAGGCAGAAATATAGATCTCTCTTCCAGGGGGTTGGCCAGGGAGTTGTCTTCCATATATCTTGGCATAGACGAGTGAGTACTTCCAGTGCTGCATCCGTTTATTGAAACATCTCAGTTGGTACTCCATCAGTTCCTGGAGCCTTGTTTTTCGCCAATATCTTTGGTGTAGCTTGGACTTCTTCCTTCGATACCATCGGTTACTGCTTATATGGTACCTTCTGAAATGGTTAAACGTCAACCAATTCTTTTTTGTATAATGACTCTGTGTATTCCGTCTATCTTGTTTTGATGCTTCCTATTTTCCCCATAGAATTCTTCAATAAGCAGCTCGAGGCTTGAATTTTTTCTTCAGTTCTTTTAGCTTGAGAGATGCAGAGCATGTTCTTCCCTTTTGGTTTTCCAGCTCCAGGTCTTTGCATGTGTCATTATAATACTTTGTCTTCTCAAGCCACCCTTTGAAATCTTCTGTTCAGCTCTTTTACTTCATCATTTCTTCCTTTTGCTTTTAGCTGTTCCACTTTCAAGAGCAAGTTTCAGAGTCTCTTCTGACATCCTTTTCTTTCTTTCCTGTTTTTTCATGACCTCTTGCTTTCTTCATGTATGATGTCCCTGATGTCATTCCACAACTCATCTGGTCTTTGGTCGTTAGTGTTTAACGCATCAAATCTATTCTTAAGATGGTTTCTAAATTCAGGTGGAATATACTCAAGGTTGTACTTTGGCTTTCGTGGATGTGTTCTAATTTTCTTCAGTTTCAACTTGAACTTGCATGTGAGCAATTTATGGTCTGATCCTCAGTTGGTCCCTGGCGTTGTTCTGACTGATGATATTGAGCTTTTCCATGATCTCTTCCCACAGATGTAGTCAATTTGATTCCTGTGTATTCCACCTGACAAGGTCCAGGTGTATGGTTGCCGTTTATGTGGGTAAAAAAAGTATTTGCAATGAAGAAATCGTTGGTCTTACAGAATTCTATCCTGCAACCTCCGGCATCATTTCTATCACCAAGGCCATATTTTCCAGTTACTGATCCTTCTTTGTTTCCAGCTTTCGCATTCCAATCTCCAGTAATTATCAGTGCATCCTGATTGCATGTTTAAACAATTTCAGACTGCAGAAGATGGTAAAAATCTTCAGTTTCTTCATCTTTGGCCTTAGTGGTTGGTGTATAAATTTGAATAATAGTGGTAGTAACTGGTCTTCCTTGTAGGTGTATGGTTACTATCTTATCACTTACAGCATTGTACTTAAGGATAGATCTTGAAATGTTCTTTTTGATGATGAATACAACGCCATTTCCCTTCAAGTTGTTGTTCCCAGCATAGCAGTCCGTAGTGGTTATATCTTTCTTCCCTGATCACTTCCTGTCCCCAGTGGCTGGCTTACTGTCCCTTCCCTGGACCACCCACGGCCTCTTTCGTGGCACTTCATCTCAGCCACTTGGCCTGACGGTTGTCTGTGTGTCTGTCTTCCTTGGGAGAGCAGGAGCCATGCTGATTTTTCCTGTCTACCCAGAGAGTAAGGTGAGCAGTTTTCCTGGAGGGTGAGTGAGCACAGGGACATGGTACACCAGGGGCTGTGACCCGGGGTTGGCGGTGGGGAGAGCACAAGCATTGTTTCCTTCCTGATTGGATTTTGCACGAGTCCTGACCTCCAGGCTCCTCATCGTCAAACCTGTCTCTGGGCATCTTCCCTTTGGGCTGTGGTGCGAATTAATGCATCCAACACAGAGCTGACCCTGTCCATCCACCCAGCTATCAGCCATCCAAACAATGGTTAATAAGCACTTCTCGGGCCAGTTTCTGATCTTGGGGCTGGGAACAAACAGAAGAAGCTCCTGCCTCAGCAGGCTATTTCCTAGCAAGGGAGCACATGCCCAGCAGCTCATCATACCACTAGTTCTGTCATTGTCATTGCTGTTGTGGGCCATGCCACAAGGAGCCTAGAGAGGCCTGGGAGAGTGGGGTCAGGGCCTCACCCTGTGCCCCACTAGTACACAGTGTGGAATGCACAAGGGTCATTGTCACTCAGTCTGCCACTGCATAGGCCTGCCTTCCCCCCTCTCAGAGCTTCGCCTGGAGTCAGGGACATTCTGGAAGCCCTTTCTGCTCTGGGTCTTTATCCATTCCCTGCACTGAGCCCCAACTGTGTACCCAGATTCCCAGGAACAAGCCCTGTGTTTGCCCACAGAGAGCTCCACCTGCGCCTTTGACACCAGGCTGTGATAGCTGGGAGTTTATGGCCAAACACAGCCACAGATAGCTTCTCTTGACCCCTTAGAAGTGTTAAAAATAAACAAAAAACTTTATTTTTTAAATTTGGTTACTAATACTTTAAAAGTGAGAGATCTTCTATTTTACAAAGTTATCTCTGGTTTTTTTTTTAAAGCAAAAGGGTCAGATACTTTGGCACTCTGTGCCCCCTTTCCTGCTTAGCAGCAACCTGCTGGAGTTGAGTGGGGTACCCCACTTTATTTGGGTCCAAGATCCCCAGTTTGCCTCCATCTCCACCTTGCCCACTTCACCCAGGAGCAGTACCTGCCCAGCTCTTGTGGCAGCCTCCTTCCTCAGTGCCAGGGCTGAGGGCGGTGTTGTTCTTTGTGAAATGAATGAACAGGGTCCATGGCTGCAGCCCCTCTCCCCTACTCAAATGTGCTCTGTGCCCCTACCCAGCTGCTGGTTCTGGATATTTTCTGGCATTTTGCACATTTTGTTCTGGGCAGTGTGGGTAGCTGTGATCAAAATGGGCAGAAATCCCTGCCATCATGGAGCTTTCTCTCTAAATAGGAGACCAAAGACGAAATGAGTAAGTCACCCAGCCTGCTGAAGGAAGCACATGTTGTGGAGAAGAAAGCGTTCGGGGGATGGGGGAGCTGTTTAAAGTCATTGGTCAGAGAAGAGGCCTGAGAAGGTGACATGGGAGGGCAGACAGAGCCAAAGGAGCAAGCAAGTAGCTATCTGGGAAGTAGGTATCTGGGAATGGCTTTCCCATCAGAGAGAATAGCCTTGAGGCTCAGAGACGTGAAAAGGCTTGCCCAAGGCCAAAAAGTGAGTCAGCAGCCAGACCAACCGCCAGCTTGGAGCCTCTGTCCTTCACTGCCACAACGAAGTCACCCTCCTCCAGCACGTGGGTGATAGGTCCTGGTTGGTCTCTCTCACCCTTGCGTTCTTTGCCCTCCCTCCAAGCCAGCAGCCACACAAACGCTGACTGCCTGCAAAGCCAGGGACTTCTGGGAGCTTGGGGTGGGCTGGAGAAGGGAGCAGGCTGGAGCCCTCTGCAGTCCCCTCGGGCACCTCTTCCAGCTGGCAAGTTAGCCCCTTGGTCTTGCTGGGCCTGGGGTCAACACTGCCCGGTGGCACTGGGCTGGCCTGGGCTGGGGGAGGGAAGGATGGCTGTACCCCTCATGGCCCCTGGGGTGGCCTGGGCCCCCAGACCTGGCCTTTTATCTGCATCCCAGCAGTCCTGTTTTGTTCTGGTTTCCTCTTTCCCTCATTTTGACAGAAATGGGGAGAGGTGGTGGTACTTTTTATTGAGTGGTGAATAAAGTGACCTAAAAAAAAAAAAAGATAGCTTGTAGTGACTAATCAGTACACACTGATAATAGTGACGCTGTCCCCCGACGACCCCCAGGAGGGCACTGCTGCCTCTCACCACTTCCTGCCACCCACCCCTCACAGCAGGGGTGCTAGTTGGCCATCTGCCCCACCCCAGACGCTCTCTGGGCCTGTTGATGTTGCACCCCAAAAACAGGGAGCAGGATAAAGCTTTGAAAGTCAGGACACCTACGTGGAAGTCTCAGCTCTGCCACTCCCTCTGCCTAGTAACTTGGCAAGTTTCTCCATTCCTCTCAGAAACAGGGGTCCTGGCTTCCTAACTGAGCAGGGTGATGGAAGGGACTAGAAGGGCCCCAGACACACAGTAGGTGCTCAAGAATGAGCTCTGGCTGCAGGCAGATGGGTGAAGTTAGAAGGTGGGGGTCTGGTTAGCAGGCAGAGGCTTGGCTAGCAGATGGAGGGGTCCCATTCTGGTGACTGAGTCTCAGCCAGCTGTCTTGCAGCAGGATCCTTGGAGGAGACGGTGTTGGTGGGGTCTGTAGGGAGGCTACCTGCACATTCTGGAGAGTTGAGAAGCCTGATCCCCACTCCGATGCTCCCTAAAGATCTGTGAGTCCCCAGTCTCACAGGGAGTCTCCAGCCTCAACTAAGAAGCCTGGCTGAGGCCTGACATCTGTAGATGGTACTGGGGCAGTCCCCCAGCTTCGCTGCCCTCACCTTATTGCTTGCCTCTTAATATTGGGGACCTCCAGCCCCGCAACACCCTTGCAGAGGGGCATGTTGGACACCCCTGTGGTGTTGCTCACAAGAGCTTGTGTGTGTGTGTGTGTGTGTGTATACAGGCCTGCCAGGGCCTGTGTACACAGAGGAGTGTGGGTGCTCACGAATGAGGGGTGCATATCTAAGCGTGCTAGGGGCCTGTGAGAGGCCATGTTTTCGGGTGGAATCTGTATTGGTCTTCTGGGGTTCCTTATGCCCTTGCGATGGTCCCCGTCTGCCCCATGCAAGCCTCTCCCAGCTGGCCCAGATGAGCAGCAGCAGCTGGTCCCCATGGGTCCCTCCCCTCCGCTAGCCCTTGTCCCAAGGTCCCCCACCCTGTTCCAGAGGCTGGTGGGCTCCTTGGAAGCACATGCCTTCCCCTACTGCAGCCAGGCCCTTAGGATTCAAATTAGACCCCACAGGACAATGTAAATCTGGCTAATGGTTTGTCATTTCAGTCAGTGTCTCTCATGTATTTATTATTCATCACTCACAAGAGATGGGGAGGCCGGAGTGCTTTCACCTTCATGCCTCCCTGGGCACACCTCCTACCCGACACCCATACCTCAGCCTGTAACCCTCCTCCTCAGGTCCTAGGCCTTGAATGGGTCGAGGTTTTAAGTTTTTTCCCTGCAGCCACAAATCAGGAAATGGGGTCATAAAACAACCTTGAGTAAGTAGGTGGGATGGACCGGGCGTTTCTGAGCTGCTGCTGGGCAACAGAAAGCTTCCTCCTCCTCTGTCTGTCCCCCTGCCTTCCTCTCTCCAGCCGCTGCCTCCAGCTGGGAGCCTTCTGGGTCCATGCTGTGCGCCCATTTCTCTGATTGAGGGCTTAGCCCTGGGCCTGCTGACCTCTCGGGGGCTGCCCAGGGGACAGTAGTTACCATGGTGATAGCAGGCAGCCAGTGACCACCGATGCCCATCAGTGGCCTCCCTTAAGTGAGTCTGGCTGCTTGAAGGTGAGGGCAAGGTAATGACACAAGTGGGAGCCTGATCCAGCTTTCAGGGCATCACAGATTTGCAGAAAATGGCCCCCCACACTACAGCAGGGAGGGGCACAAGAGGGAACCTGGGAACTATGAGCAGGATCACCCACCCCCTTCCCCAGCTCCACCTTCTTGCCATTGTTCTCCAAAAGGGAAAATCTTGAGGTGGGGTCCACCAGGGCGTTCTTTGGTCTGGCTGCGGCAGCTTCAGACATCTATCGGAAGAAACTGGCCTGTGAGCCAGCTCTGCCCTGTGGCACTGAGCAGTTCACAGCATTCCTCTGCACCTCAGTTTCTTCATGTGTTAAATGGGTAGGACAGTTGTACACTGAACGAGGAAACTCTGCAGGGTAGGCCACAAGGAGCATGGGCAGCCCCTGCACCTGTCATGTCCAGTGGTACCTCAGGAGGGAAGGTTATGGCTGGGGCCTCTGTCTGAAAGACTTGTGCCCCCAAGTTTACCCCAATACTGACGGCCTTGGGGGGCTCTGGTCTTGCCTAGAGGCAGTCTGGGGGCTGGAGTCTCATCATACCACCAGCCTCTGGTTCCCCCCTCCATTATTCCATGGCAGTATAGATGGCTAGGGGTGGTAAGACCCCCTATGGTGCCACAGGGCAGGCCTGGGCATTGGGGTGCCAGGCCTAGTTTTGTGCTGCGTGACCTCAAGTGCTGCTCTTTCTGAGCCTCACTTGCCATCTCTGTAAAATGGGCCTGGGAAGACTGAGGTCCTAGAGTTGTCCTAAGGGCAAAATGTTGAACCATCTGGCGTCTACAGGACCCGCCCTCCCTCCCACCCTCCTTCCATCCTTCCTTCCCTCCTTTCCTTCTGGTTTGGCAAGAACTTTAGAGCCCAGGCTGTGAGGTAAGGCCTTGACCAAATGACTGGGAGGAGAGGCGGGTAGAAGACATGGAGAGAAGAGACTGGTGTGGGGGTAAACCTACGGGTAGGGAGGTTAAGCTGGACGGACCAGAAGGAGCCCAGTGAGGAATGGCGTGTCCCACTCCCCTCTCCTTCTGGCTGAGCCAAAGGCCATACCCACAGTCTGGCCCCTCTAGCTGCCTCCTCTCCAGTTCGAGGTCACCATCCCTCTGCCAGGAGGCCCTCTTTGTGCCCCCCTCTGAGCTCCACTGCCTGCTTCTTCTCCCCCTCCTTGTCCTTTCTTAGTGCTCTTGAAAAGTAATCATAATCATAATAATTAATAATAAGAGAGCCCAGGGCAGGCCCAGGCTGCTCTTAAAGAGGCAGAGCCCGGTTTTCTCCTGGCAGAGCTGGTGGTCCATTGAAGCCCTGCCTTTGTTCCCCCCACCCCCCCTCCCCCCCATCTGGGGTGGAGGGTGGTTGGTATTGGGGCGAGCATTTTTGCCTGCTTTCTCCATCAGGCACTGGGCTTCTCACGTTTTAATTGAACTGTCTTTTCGTAGAGATAGATGCTCTCACTGCATCCAGCTGCTAGCGTGTATTGGGAAGCTCAACTGTAATACAGTTCTGCTAAGTGAAAAGATGCAGCCGCCGAACTGATTAAACAAGGAGGAGTCGCGGACAGCAGGCTGGGGAGGGCTGCGTAATAGCGCCCGCGCTTTCTTGCTCTCTTTAAATAATGTTTCTGGTAATGCATTTTGTAGAATGTGAAAAAAAAAAAAAAGCGGTAGAAATGCTAATGATATCCACAGGACACTCAGCAGGAAATGAGAGCGATCTGGGACTAATAAAAGCCGAAATGTAATTTGTGCAGATATACAAGGCACAGCCTTCAGCGTTGTCCTGGGTCTCTGAGTTCTGGGCTCATAAATATGGACTGGGTGGGGCAGGGGCTTGGACAGCCCTTGGCAGGGCAGTGGGCCTGCCTAGGTGGGCACCACGTGCTCCCAGGGAGCAGGGTGAGGAGGTGCAGGGCTGCCCACCCAGCCCCTCTGGGCCAGGGCATCATGGCAGGCACCTTCTGCAATGTTTTGTCCAAGCTGCCAGGGACGGGACTGAAGTAGGTCAAGAGGACAGCACTTCCTGTCAGAGGGAACCTGTGATAAATCCTGGAGGGGTGACGGGAGGCTGCTGGCAGATACGCCAGAGGGCAGGGGGCTCGCCCTGTGGAACCCTGGTCCCCCACATTGTGGGCGCCTCCCTTCTCACCCTACCCAGGTCTGCGGCACCTCCATCTCCAAGTCAGGGCGAGCTGACTCCGGGGCAGAGGGCTCCTGGCTGGCTGTCCTGGGCTCATCCTGCTCAACTGGATCTGTCGCCTTCTCTGGGTCAGCCCCCAGACGCTGAACTGAGCCCAGGGTCTACGTTGGGGTCCAGGCCACAGGAAGAGGGGTGAGCCTGTGCCTCCCTTCTGGGGGGATCCCCAGCCTCCCGTCTCTCTTTGTGTTTCTCAGCGTCTGCTCTGTGTCTCCCTCTTTATCCCTTTCTGACCCTCACAAAAACAGAGCCCTGGAATCTCTGCAGCCTGAGGCAGGCCACCCCCTCCTCTCAGCCTTGAGGAATGAGAGCTGGAAAGCCCCACTCTCCCATGGGCCCAGTTCTTCTTGCCTCCTGGCTGGGAGGCCAGCATTATCACAGGGTAAACCCCAGCGCCCTCTGGGACTCTGCCAATGACAGCCAGACCCTCGACAAGATCCCTGGTCCAGTGCCCAACACATTCCTCCCTCCTCCCCCTTCCTGAGCTGTCTTGAGTGTTTTCTAGGGTGGCTAGTCTGGCCTGCCTGTCAGCTCCAGAACCTTCTGCCTGTTTAGTGAATCCAGTTGCTCTGCGCTGAAAGGCCCCCACCCCCACCTCACCCCAGGTCATTCCCTGACCCAGAATCCTGCTTCAGCCAGCTCGACCCCACCCAGGCCTGACCTCTAAAATCATAACCAGATGGATGGGGCTGCAGCATGCCCTAGCCCTGACCCTGTGGAGGCGGGAGGGGCGGAGCACCAGGCCTGGGAGAGAACGCAGCTTCTCACACTTGCACGGGAAGGGCTGTAGCCACGGGACTGCGTGTGTCTCTCTCTCCCCAATTAGTATGCGCACCCTCACTTCAGGCCACGTAATCTGTTTATGCACCTACAATATCAAAAACAAGCAGGTGCCCCCGCCCTGCATCCCTGGGAGTCGAATCAGGGACGGTGTGCGCCTGCAGTGGCTCGGGGGGCCCTAATCATCCGACGTAGGTGAGAAGGAGCAGATTCCAGATGGCGTGGCAGTGATGGAGGAGGGGTGCGTGTGGCCTGTGTGAGTGTACACAGGTGTGCACGTGTGCCTGGTGTGTGCATGTGTGCCTGTGTTCATATGTGTTTGCCAGTGTGAGCATGAGTACGCATGTAAGCCTGTATGAGCATGTGTGACTCTGTGAGTGTGTGTGCGTGCGTTCATGTGTGTGTCTGTGTGTGTGTGCTTGAAGACGTAGCAGGGTGGCTTCTCCCTGGGGCGGGGGCAAACCCCCTCAGCCCCGTATGGCAGGCCACACTTGAAGGCTGGACCACAGGGACCAGATGAAAGGCTCCAGCAGGCCCAGGGGACAAGGGAGCTGGGATTACTCTGCTGAGTGCTTTGGAGCTGTCAGTGCAGGGCTCGGGGAGGCGGTGGAGGAGGGTGGGAAGGGTGGGAGGGGCTGGAGAGGGAGGAGCTGGCCAGGGGTTGGGGGTGGCAGCTGCCTGGGAGGCCTGCGGGCAGGCAGTGGCCTGGCACTGGGTGGCCAGTTTGCACCTCCATGTTGGTGGCTGTCCTTGGCAGGGCTCAGCTGCAGGGGATGTGGGCGCGGGAAGTACAGCACCGCCTCCCTGACACACAAGTTGTCAATATGTGCACAGCTGGTGGGAGGCTCGGCAGGGCAACTGTGCAGAGCTGTTGCAAGCTGAGGGGGGACAGGGGGCTGCCTTCTGGGGCAGGAGGAGGTGGCCCATCTGATCCTCTCTCACTCTCCCTCCCCTCCCCTCCCCTCCGCCTCCCTCTTTCTTTTCACAGATAACCAGCCCGAGTCATGCAGTCTTTTCGAGAAAGGTGTGGTTTCCATGGCAAACAGCAGAACTACCAGCAGACCTCACAGGAGACATCACGCCTGGAGAATTACAGGCAGCCAAGTCAGGCCGGGCTGAGCTGTGATCGGCAGCGGCTGCTCACCAAGGACTATTATAACCAGCAGCCTTACCCAGGCTACGAGGGCAATGCAGGCACGCCTGCTGGCTCGGCAGCCTCAGTGGTGGCTGAGAAGTACCACCGAGGCAGCAAAGCCCTGCCCTCGCAGCAGGCCCTGCAGGGGCGGCCAGCTTTCCCCAGCTACAGCGTGCAGGACAGCAGCCCATACCCAGGCCGCTACTCGGGTGGAGAGGAGAGCCTGCAGGCCTGGGGGGCTCCACAGCCGCCACCCCCCCAGCCACAGTCCCTGCCGGGGGGCGTGGGCAAATACGATGAGAGCTTGATGAAAAAGACAGCAGTGCCCCCCAGCAGGCAGTACCCAGAACAGGGTGCCCAGCTGCCCTTTCGGACTCACCCCCTCCACGTGCAGCAGCAGCTACAACAGTTGCCGCAGCCTCAGCAGCCCCTGGTGTACCCAAAACTCCAGAGGCAGAAGCTGCAGAACGACATCACCTCGCCGCTGCCCTTCCCCCAGAGCAGCCACTTTCCCCAGCACTCCCAGTCCTTCCCCGCCTCCTCCACCTACTCCCCATCTGTGCAGGGTGGCGGGCAGGGGGCCCACTCTTACAAGAGCTGCACGGCACCGTCTGCCCCCTCCCATGACAGGCCGCTGACAGCCAACGCCAGTCTGGCCCCAGGGCAGCGGGTCCAGAACCTTCATGCCTACGCATCTGGCCGCCTCAGCTATGATCAGCAGAAGCAGCAGCAGCAACAAGCCCTTCAGAGCCGGCACCATGCCCAGGAAACCCTCCATTACCAAAATCTCACCAAGTACCAACACTACGGGCAGCAAGGCCAGGGCTACTGCCAGCCAGATGCCGCCGTTCGGACTCAGGAGCAGTACTACCAGACCTTCAGCCCCAGCTCCAGCCACTCACCTGCACGCTCCGTGGGCCGCTCACCTTCCTACAGCTCTACCCCATCGCCCCTGATGCCAAACCTGGAGAACTTTCCCTACAACCAGCAGCCGCTTGGTACTGGGGCCTTCCCTGCTGGTATCACCGACCATAGCCACTTCATGCCCCTGCTCAACCCCTCGCCAACGGATGCCACCAGCTCTGTGGACCCCCAGGCTGGCAACTGCAAGCCTCTGCAGAAGGATAAGCTCCCTGAGAGCCTGCTGTCGGATCTCAGCCTGCAGAGCCTCACAGCCCTGACCTCACAGGTGGAGAACATCTCCAACACCGTGCAGCAGCTGCTGCTTTCCAAGGCCGCCGTGCCGCAGAAGAAGGGGGTCAAGACCCTTGTATCCAGGACCCCAGAGCAGCTCAAGAGCCAGCACTGCAGCCCTGAGGGCAGCAGCTACTTGGCTGAGCCAGTGGGCACACCACTGTCGGAGCCGCTGAGCAGCACCCCGCAGTCCATCCACGCCGAGCCCCCGGAGGTTGATTACCTCAGTGGCTCCGAGGACCCTCTGGATCGCAGCTTCCTCTACTGCAACCAGGCACGTGGCAGCCCTGCCAGGGTCAACAGCAACTCCAAGGCCAAGCCTGAGTCTGTGTCCACCTGCTCTGTGACTTCTCCAGATGACATGTCCACCAAGTCTGACGACTCCTTCCAGAGCCTCCACAGCAGCCTGCCGCTAGACAGCTTCTCCAAGTTTGTGGCAGGTGAGCGCGACTGTCCACGGCTGCTGCTCAGTGCCCTGGCACAGGAG
Source organism: Elephas maximus indicus (assembly GCF_024166365.1). Lineage (NCBI taxonomy): Eukaryota > Metazoa > Chordata > Mammalia > Proboscidea > Elephantidae > Elephas > Elephas maximus. The sequence continues at coordinate 214,566,429 of NC_064820.1, read as the reverse complement.
GACCTGGCCTCTGAAATCCTGGGGCTGCAGGAGGCCATGGTGGAAAAGGCTGATAAGGGCTGGGCCGAGGGGCCCAGTCTGGGCAAGGATGTCAGCAAGCCTCCCTTCTCTCTGGAGAACCATAGCACCTGCCTGGACCCTGGAGCCAAGAGCGGGTGGCCACGGCCAGGGGAACCAGAGGCTCTGCCTGACCCCTTGCAGCTGGACAAGGGCGGCAACACCAAGGACTTCAGCCCAGGGCTGTTTGAGGACCCCACCGTGGGCTTTGCTACTCCTGACCCCAAAAAGACGGCTGGGCCCCTCTCCTTCGGCACCAAGGCCCTCATCGGGGCGGCCCCCACAGACCCGGCCACAGCAGCCTTCGACTGCTTCCCAGACACAGCCACCGCTGGCTCAGCAGACAGCACCAACCCCTTCGCCTGGCCAGAGGAGAACCTGGGCGACGCCTGCCCCCGGTGGGGCCTGCACTCTGGGGAACGTAACAAGGGCCTGGAGCCAGGCGGGAAGGCCTTGGAGGGCGCCAGCAAAGAGGGTGCCCAGGAGGCGCCGGCCTGCCTCAGTTTCCAGGGGGAGGAGCCCACAGGGGAGAAGGCAGCTGTGCCTGGGGACTTCAAGCAGGAGGAGGCGGGTGGGGTGAAGGAGGAGGCCGGGGGGCTCCTGCAGTGCCACGAGGTGGGCAAGGCTGACCGCTGGCTGGAGGAGAGCCGGCACTGCTGTGCTGCCGCTGACTTTGGGGACCTCCCGCTCCTACCGCCTGCCGGCAGGAAGGAGGACCTAGAGGCCGAGGAAGAGTACTCCTCCCTGTGTGAGCTCCTGGGCAGCCCCGAGCACAGGCCCAGCCTGCAGGACCCGCTGTCCCCCAAGGCCCCACTGGCCTGCACTAAGGAAGAGGTGGAGGAGGCGCTGGACGCAAAATCTGGCTGGGCCTCGCCCTGCCACCTGTCGGGGGACTCTGTCATCCTGCTGGGCCCCACCGTGGGCGCTGAGTCCAAGGTCCAGAGCTGGTTCGAGGCCTCCCTGTCCCACATGAAGCCAGGCGAGGAAGGCCCTGATGGTGAACGGGTGCCAGGGGACACCACCACCCCGGACACCTCGCTGGCCCCAAAGCTCAACAAGCCTGCTGTGCCCGAGACCCCCATCGCCAAGAAAGAGCCCGTGCCACGGGGCAAAAGCTTGCGGAGTCGGCGGGTGCACCGGGGGCTACCCGAGGCCGAGGACCCCCCGTGCAGGGCGCCAGCCCTGCCCAAGGACCTCCTGCTCCCTGAGTCCTGTGCAGGACCCCCCCAGGGGCAGATGGAAGGGGCAGGGGCCCCGGGGCGGGGCACCTCAGAAGGGCTCCCCAGGATGTGCACGCGCTCCTTCACAGCCCTGAGCGAGCCCCGCACACCCGGCCCCCCGGGCCTGCCCACTACACCCGCACCCCCAGACCGGCTAGGGGGCAAGCAGCGAGCGGCTTTCAAGTCAGGCAAACGGGTGGGGAAGCCCTCGCCCAAGGCTGCATCCAGCCCCAGCAACCCTGCTGCCCTGCCTGTGGCCTCTGACAGCAGCCCCATGGGCTCAAAAACCAAGGAGCCGGACTCGCCTGGCACCCCAGGCAAAGACCAGCGTTCTATGATTCTCCGGTCCCGCACCAGAACCCAGGAGGCCTTCCATGCCAAGCGGAGGCGGCCAACAGAGAGCCGGCTGCCCAACTGCCGCACCACCAAGAAGCTGCTCACAAACAACCACCTGCCTGCGCCCTTCAAGGCCTCTGGTGGCCCCCAGAAGGAGGGCAGGGCAGGCCAGCGGGCACGGGTCCCCAAGCCCGGCGGGAGCATCGGTAAGTCATCTGAGCGGCCCCTGCACGCGCTCAAGCGGAAGGCCTCCTTCATGGCCCCAGTCCCCACCAAGAAGCGAAGCCTGGTGTTAAGGAGCAGTGGCAGCAGCGGCAGTAGCTGTGGGGGGGATGCTCAAGAGGAGAAGACCGAGGGCACCCTCACCCTCTTCAAGAGGTTGTCTTCTCCCAAGAAAGCCAAGCTGGCCAAGGGCAGTGGTGGTGAGCCGCCTGCAAAGCCCCCACCCCCAGAGGCTCCCAGCGTCTGTATCAAGATGGCCTCGAGGGCTGCCTTCCAGGGGGCCATGAAAACCAAGGTGCTGCCCCCCCGCAAGGGCCGGGGACTGAAGCTGGAGGCCATCGTGCAGAAGATCACCTCGCCCAGCCTCAAGAAGTTCGCGTGCAAAGTGGCACCTGGGGCCGTGCTTGCTGACCCCCTGAGCCCAGCCCTCCCCGAGAAGGAGCGGGGGCTCAAGAGCACGGGAGGCAGCCCTGCAGGGGCAGAAGAAGGGCTGTTAACCACGGGTGTGGGGCAGAAGCTCCCAGCAGCTCTGGGGGCTGACCCTTTATGCAGAAGTCCGAACAACAGATCCTTAAAAGGCAAACTCATGAACAGTAAGAAACTGTCCTCAACCGACTGTTTCAAAACTGAGGCCTTTACATCCCCAGAGGCCCTGCCACCCGGAGGGACCACCCTGGCTCCTAAGAAGAGAAGCAGGAAGGGCAGGGCTGGAGCACTGGGACTCCCCAAAGGCCCTCTGGATAAACGGCCCCACCTGGGCCCAGCTCTGCTCCCGACCCCACGGGACAGGGCCAACAGCACGCAGGGAGGTGATGAGGACATTTCTGGTGGAGGAGGCAAAAAGCCAAAGATGGAGGAGCTGGGCCTGGTCTCCCAGTCCCCCGAGGGCCCACCCTGCCAGCCCCAGACTAGGGCACAGAAGCAGCCAGGCCATGTAAACTACAGCAGCTATTCCAAGCGGAAGCGGCTCACGCGAGGCCGGGCTAAGAATGCCACCTCCTCACCCTGCAAGGGGCGTGCCAAACGTAGGCGGCAGCAGCAGGTGCTGCCCCTGGATCCTGCAGAACCTGAAATCCGCCTCAAGTACATTTCCTCCTGCAAACGGCTTCGGGCTGACAGCCGGATCCCAGCCTTCTCACCCTATGTGCGGGTGGAGAAGCGAGACGCTTTCACTACCGTATGCACTGTTGTCAACTCCCCTGGGGAGGAGCCCAAGCCCCATAGGAAGCCTTCCTCCTCCACCTCCTCCTCTTCCTCCTCATCCTCCTTCTCTTTGGACGCCGCTGGAGCCTCCCTGGCCACGCTCCCTGGAGGCTCTGTTTTGCAGCCACGGCCCTCCCTGCCCCTCTCCTCCACCATGCACCTGGGGCCCGTGGTCTCCAAGGCCCTTAGTACCTCTTGCCTTGTTTGCTGCCTCTGCCAAAACCCGGCCAACTTTAAGGACCTCGGGGACCTCTGCGGCCCCTACTACCCTGAACACTGCCTCCCCAAAAAGAAGCCAAAACTCAAGGAGAAGGTGCGGCTGGAGGGCGCCTGCGAGGAGGCCTCACTGCCCCTAGAGAGAACACTCAGAGGCCTTGAGTGTGCAGTTGCTGCCACCGCTGGAAAGCCCCCCAGGCCTGATGGCCCAGCTGACCCAGCCAAGCAGGGCTCACTGCGCACCAGTGCCCGGGGCCTGTCCAGGCGACTGCAGAGTTGCTACTGCTGTGATGGCCAGGGGGATGGTGGTGAGGAGGCGGCCCCAGCTGACAAGAGTCGCAAGCATGAGTGCAGCAAGGAGGACTCGGCGGAGCCCAGCGGGGGCACCCAGGAGCACTGGGTGCACGAGGCCTGTGCTGTGTGGACAGGCGGGGTCTACCTGGTGGCCGGGAAGCTCTTTGGGCTGCAGGAGGCCATGAAGGTGGCCATGGACATGGTAAGAGGCCAGGCCAGCCAAGGTGGGGAGCTTGGGGTTCTGAAGGACAAGGCTGGCAGCCCCTCGTCTTTCAGACATGCACACACCACACATTAATAATGTCCACAGACTTGGAACGCCATCTGGGGGGCCCAGGGACTAGAGGCACCTACATGCCCACCCCTCTGTCCAGCCTGTGCTGCCTGCCCAGCCCAGGGCCCACTCACATTCACCCAAACCTTCCAGCTCTAGACCACCTAGGGCCCCCTGGTCCTCCTTTCTCCTAAGGGGACCAGAACAGACCACAAGCCAGCATAAGGCCAGCCCTCAAAAGCAAGTTGTCTGCCCCAGGTACCAGCTCTTCACCTTTAAATGCAGCTGGGCACTTAGGAGACCCCTGGGAATAGCAGGTGGTTGGTACATTGCCCTGGTGACAGGGCCTTTCCCACCTGGTAGGACGGCCCCAGGACCAGACGACTGGAGAGGCCTGAAAACACCCTGTCGGGGGAGGTCTGGTGCCTCTAGTTCAAATGCCAGCATGGCCCCTTGCTCACTGTGTGCCTTGAGCCATGTTACTTAACCTCTCTGTGCCTTCATTTCCTCATCTCTAGAGTGGGGATGGTGACACCTGCCATGGAAGGGCTGTGAGGATTAAAAGATCGATCCCTGTGAAGCCTTTCGAACAGTGCCTATGCATGTTTAGTGCCCTCTGAGTATCCGATATTCAGATCAGCGGTGGTAGTAGCAGTGTTGGTGTTACGTGACATCGAGTCGATTCCAACTCACAGCAACCGTATAGGGCAGAGTAGAACTGCCCCACAGGGTTTCCAAGGATTCAAACTGCCGACCTTTTGATTAGCAGGCAAGCTCTTAACCACTGTGCCACCAGGGCTCCAGGTAGCAGCAGTGGGAGCAGTATTGCTACTAACAGCATTACTACTGCCAGACACCCAGCGTTCACAGTGGCCCCCTGCCAAGGGGGGAGCACAGGCCATTCTGCAGATGAAGTTTGGAGCAACTCGGAGGGACCACCAAAGCTATCCTTACCCCTGAAGGCCTGCCTCCTGTTAGCTCAAGGGGCCTGGGGGCAGGTGGGGTCAGCATTCTTTCCCTGGGCCTGTGCTACTTCCCCCTTCTAGGGCTTCTGTGAAGACTGCCCTCCCAGGAGCTGCCCTGCTCCACACCCAGGTTACTCACCCACTCATTCGTTTATTCCTTCAGTATGCTGAATGCTGGGCCCTGGTCTCTGCTTCCGAATAGAGGGTCAGATCCAAGGAATAGCTCTTAGTGAGGAGGAGAAGCCAGGGGTGTCTGGGCTAGCCTGGGCCTCAGGAGCTTCCCTGAAGGCTGCCTGTATCTGAGGAGCTCAGTGCCAGGAAGCAGCTGCCCCACCACCCTGTGCCTCTGGCCACTGTACACCACCCCCATGGCGATGCCCAGAACCCAGGCCAAAGCCCACCTAGTGGCTCTCTCCCAGGCCCCCTGCCCTAGCATGGCTGCCTCCACAGCCCTCACCCACCCTCCCAGGCCCCCTGCCCCAGCATGGCTGCCTCTACGCTGCTACCTTCAGCACCCTCCCTCCAGCTGCTCTCCACCGGGGTTCTAGTGGCTTACCTGGTAAAACCACTCTCCAGAGGAGCCTATGTGTATCAGTGCATGGCTCAGCCCCCTGCAGCCCAAAGGAAGGTTAGAGACCCTCTTTGGGCCCTTCCTCCCAGCCTGCCAGGATAGCCCCATAGGTTCTCTCCCCTCTTCCCTTCCCAGTTATTCTTTTTTCTCCCTCATGCTTTCTCTGCTTTTCTCTCATCACTGGCTCCTTCCTGGCCGCCTTTAAATAGGCTACAGTTTCTCCTGTCATTAAAAAATAATAACCCTTAGCTTCCAGTCCCAGCTGGCCCCTACCCTTCTGCTGTTCACAGCCTACCTCTCAAAAGTGTTATGTACACCTGTCTGCATGTCCTCACTTCCAGTCCATCCTGCAACTCATTGCTTAGGCTCTTGTCTATACCACTTGGTTAGGCCAGTCTCGGCCCACCCCCTGACACTTGCTCACACCCCATCTACCCCTAGACACATCCCTTCCCCTGCACCCAGCACAGCCTGGGTCAGGGGGAGGGGCACGAGCACAGAGTAGTACCTCAGGCCCACCTCCTGCTCCCAGGGCTCGGGGCCCCTCCACACTACCCGCACAGAGATCTGGTAGGACTTTGCCCGGGGTCACACAGCTATTAAGTGCTGAACTCTGGCTTCTGTCCATGCTCAAAAGATGGCCTGCCAGCCTTTGCCGCCACAGGGCCTCCCCAGAAAGGTCAGAACAGGCCTCAGGTGTTTGCCGGTGCGGCAGCTCCCTGCCTCTGGACAGAAGGCATCTGGGGCAGCTCAGGAAGGGCCAAAGGGCCTCCCTGCCAGAGAAGGTGAGTGCAGGTTGCCCTGCCAAGGCCTCGGTGAGGTCATTAGTGGAGCCCCCACACAAAATGCAAGCAATGGTGGGCAGGGGGGGATGGGCTTCCCAGGGCCCCTGGCTGCACCTGCCCTTCCCAGAGGAGAAGGTGCTCAGGGCCACCACTCAATCCATTGGAACTAATAGCCCCAGTTTCAGTCCTAGCTCTGCTGAGGGCTGGGGTGTGACTCAGGTAAGGCGCTTGCCTCTGGGAGCCTTCCTGGTGACGTGCTGGCCCCATTAGGAAGGCTACAGGATCAGATGGGGCATCTGTGACCGACCTGCCTGGCACCCACAGGGGCTCTGGGAGGAGGCCAGCCACCACCTCATCATACCCGCTGTCCCTCTGGTCTCAGCTTTGTCTCTGGAGAGATAGAACTTTTGCGTGGGACCCTGGGGGCACCCCTCTTCCCTCAGTGTCCCCCCAGCCTTCTTTTCTGTCATGGGAACCCCCACAAAGCCTGTTTTCTCTGAGCCCTGCCACACCTACCTCCTGGAATCTCACTCTCCCAGAGAGTGTAGACCCCCCAGGACTGATTCAAGCCCCCCACCCGCACCCCACCATGAGATGATGCCTGGCTCTACAGAAGCTTTAGGGTGGGGGGGGTTGATGTGTGACTCAACTTGATGAAGAGGCCCCAATTTGGGGCTCCTGCCTCCTCCAGTGTGAGTCCTGTTGTGGTAGCTGGGGCAGTGGTGCTGGGATCAGGAGCGCCTGACACTTCCATCTCCCCTACCTCAATTTCTTCATCTCTAAAATGGGCATTGTTCATGTGCCTACTTCGTGGATTGTTGGGGGGCCTTGGCACAGGAAAGAGGAGAGAAGCCCCAATCCCCTATTCAGCCAGAGCAGTCCCCACTGTTACCCCTTAAACATCCAAGCACACCAAGGGCCACTTTTGGACAGGAGACTTGGGCCTGGTCTGGGCCACTCCTGCTTTGTCATCTCTCTGTGGGTCAGGATTAGGGGGATATTTGGCCCCAGGAGGCCCTGGCCCTGCCCAGAAAGAAGCTGCCCATTCAGAAGGGTCATGTGAAAACCCAATGTCGAGAATGTTCCTCAGCTTCCACGCTGGACCTCCCCAGCCTCAGCTCTGGACACCAGAGAGGACAGTCTTGGGCTAGTCCGGGAGGGGTAGGTAGGAGAGGGGTAGGAGGAGGTCCCCTCAGCCCTGAATGGAGCCCTGTCCTTGCCTGTTGCAGTATAGGGTGTGGTTGTGGCCATGTGCGGCAGAGTCCAGCCTGCTGCTGAAGCTCTGTGTTACTTAACCTCTCTGAGCCTCAGTTTCTTCACTAGTAAATCCAGTAAATGAACACCACCACCAGCCTCATAAGGTTAAGAGGATGAGGCTGCCGGCTGTGCCTGGCACATAGTGAGCCATCGTTACTTGTTTCAGCAGCTTAACATGTGAGCCTGGGCCCTGTCACCACTGCCACTGACTTGCCGGGTGAGTGGAAGGAAATGGCTTCCTCCTGGCTCCTCTCAGCCCCCGTCCATACAACGAGGGGCTGTGGTTCTGGAGTCTTTGTGATTTGGGGCCAGTCCCTGTCCCTCCTTAGTCCTCCAGTTTGTCCTTGGTCTTCCGAGAGCTTTCTTGGCATTGGCATTGCCATCTTGTCCCCTAGGAACCGGGCCAGGCACAGTGGGTCCCCCAAGCTCAGGGACTCACTGAGGGCTGGGTGGCCAACATTTATAAGAACTCAGCATCTCAGGAGATTGGCTTCCTTATCTCCTCCTTTTCAGAGGTGAAACTTGAGTCCTGGGGAGGTGCCTGACTCATCCTGGGGTGGGATGGTGACTCCTGGCCCAGGGTACAATCTGCTGCCTTAGGGGAGAAAACCATGCATCACTTGTCGGGCGTGGGAGGCTCATGTTTCACCATCTGTAAAGTGATGGTGAAGGGAGCGAGTGACAGCTGCCCACCTCAAAGGCTGTTAGGAGAATGAGGACACACATAGGACTCACCTGGGACCCAAAAGCCCCCACAGACGCTGGCTAGTACCCACAGCGATAGTGGTAACTGGCGTTGGGTTCTTTGCCGTTGGCTGAGCACACATTACCTCACTGAACTTTCACAAGCACCCCATGGCAGTGTCCCCATCTGACAGATGAGGACCTGAGGTACAGAGAGTTGGAGTCATTTACCCAACGTCAGGCAGTGCGGAAGGGCAGAGTTGGGATTCCACCAGGTGTGTGCGATGCCAGGACCCATGTGCTCATCCACTGAGTGGTCATTCCCAGCCAATAGCACCAGCCCAAGGACTGCCCAGGAATCCAGCCTGGTGGGCATTTACACTTCAGCCTTGAGCCACCTCCAGTCAATTTAGGGGACCATTGCAGGGGACGGGGGCTTGTTTGTAAAACTTCAGGGCTGGGCTCTTCAGCAGAGACTCACTTGCCTCCCCTCTTTTCACCAGACATGTTCCAGCTGCCAAGAAGCCGGGGCCACCATTGGGTGCTGCCACAAAGGATGCGTCCACACCTACCATTACCCGTGTGCCAGCGATGCCGGTAAGAGCCAGCCCGCAGAGGCAGGAAGGGTCCTGGAGGCCTGTCATGCAGACCAGGAGGACCCTGAGCACAGCTCCTTGAGTCCAGGCCCCATGTGACCCCTTGGCTTTCCTTCTCTCTTGCCCCAGAGGTTCTTTATCTCCTTGCCTCTTCTTTACCTGGGCCTGCACTGGGCAATGCCAGGGACAGAAGATGAGTCAGTCCCCAGACCCCCTTTTGAAGAATGACCAGTCTGATGGGGGAGACCGGGCATACGTTATAAAATGGAGAGCTGTTCAAGAAGCTGTCATTGCCAAGGGGTAGGCAGGATCTCTGGCCTCAGAAAGGAAGGAGTACTGGGGCTGGTCCTTTGAAGGATGAGTAGGAGTTCCCTGGGCAGAGAAGAAGGGAAGGGATAGCAAAAACAGAATGAAGTGGAAGGAGATGAGATTCGGAAGAGCAACTGAGGCCAAGTTATCTTTTGATGATGGAGAACAGGTATGGAATGTTTAAGCAGGGTGATAGGGTCTAAAGACGGGACCAGGCTCCCCTGGAGCCTCTCACCCATTCTCTACTCTAACTCATTTGTTGAGCACCTACTATTGCCAGGCATGCAGAATGACAGACTGCAAGGGCTAGAGAGATCTGAGAGCCTCAACCCTCATCACCTAGGTGGGGAGAGCAAGGCTCAAAGACAATTCTTACTTCATCCAAAGGAAGAAATTGGTTACCTTGGCCTTTTAGTCATCCATGATGGAGTTATTTTAGGTTTAGGGGCAGCTTTTACATGGATTCAACCCCTGGTGGCAGTCTTACTGTGTGGCCTTGAGCAAGTCTCTACACAGTTTCCCCATCCGTAAAATGGGGATTATAATAATCTCTTCTTGGAGCTATTTGGAACAGGGAGTGGAATAATAAACACACAAGTCTTTGGCCATATGGGGGTCCCAGGGAATGCAGCCTCAGCCCACCTGACCTCTGTCTCCCTTGTCTCCCTCCCCGTGCTCACCCCATGCCCCACCAGGTGAGTTACCTAGATGTGGACAGAGAGCTAGGGGGTGGGAGGCTCCAGCTCCCTCCACCCCTCCCTCTGAGCTGAAAGAGGGATGACATGCTCATGACCCTGCTTCGTGGATGGAGAAGACGAGGCCATGTCACTCTCCCAAGGCCAGCAGGACCCTCCCACTGCCTAGAGACCAGCTGCCTCTCCTCCCGACCTGGTGCACACTCCTGCTGTGCTGGGCAGGGGACTGCTTCCTGTCCCTACTTGCCTGCCTGGTCCTGGCTGGCACCCGCCCCTCCCCAAGCCAGGCTTTGAGTGGTGACAGCTCCATGGAGGGCTGAGCCAACAGCTGGCTCCCCTGTCCACCCCACAAGCGTGGAAAACCAGATTTTAATCTGGACTCAGCTACTTAACAAGACACATGGCCTCACAACTAATTAACAGCTACCATGGGCTGTAGTTTTCACCCTGCTGTGATTTTTTTAGCACCTTCTTTGTGTCATGCCCTATGTAGGCACCTGCATTACCTCCACTTGCTCCTTTGCAGGGAAGTTGCCTCATCCAAGGTCCACACAGCATCGCCTGGGCATAACCAGGGTGTGGTCCCGCATCCTTATTCCATACCCCATGCTCTTGCTCCTACCCCAATATTGTCCAGCCCCCTAAGGGGCTCACATTTGAGTGGGACACACAGGGAGAACCTGATTCTTGCCTGATGCAGACCAGACAGGGAGAATGTGTGCTGTGAGAGATTCATCCTGCCTGAGCTAGAGGCAATCCCAGAAGACTTCTAGGAGGAGGTGACATTTGAGCCAGGCCTTGAAAGACCAGAGGACAGAAGGGGTGGGCAGTGGCTGATTAGTGTTGGGACTTGTACATCAGGCTTTCGCAACAGAACTTTTGTTATAAATCAGATTCTGGAAGTATTCCCCATATAACAGAGACCTCCATAAAGACACTGGATTGAAGTAGGAGGGGGGCCCAAGGCTAGAGAGGCAAGGCACTGACCGAGATCAGAACTGTGTGTAAGAAAGAGCTGATGGGACTACTGTAACAGTTCAGGCAAGAGATGATTCAGACTCATAGCAACCCTAAAGGACAGAGTAAAACTGCCCCATTGGGTTTCCAAGGAGCTCCTGGTGGATTCGAACTGCCGACTTTTTGGTTAGCAGCTGTTATCTCTTTAACTACTATGCCACTAGGGTTTCTGTGGCTTAAATAGCAGCCCTTTATTATTTCTTATGGTGGGAGAGTGGGCTTCTTTCTGCCAAGCTCACTCTTGGGCTGTAGTGTGCTGTTGGGCCCACTGGTTCAGGATGATCCAGAATGACGTCAGCTGAGCATGGCCTCTGCTGCACGTGGTCACTCACACTCCACAAGCCAGCATATCCTCATGGCCTCGGCGGGCTCAGAAGTGGCCAGAGTTACAAGGCCTAGGCTGGGAACTGACAGAACGGCTCTTCCAAAGCATTCTATCTGCCAAAGTTAGTCTCAAGACCAGCCCAGATCCAAGTGGTGGAAAACAGATCCCAATTCCTGATCGGCGGGTAGTGGGGGCGGGGGCGGTTTCACAGGTCCATTGCAAAAAGGCTCGGCTACAGGAGGGGGAGAATTGGGGCTGTTTTAGCAGTGCAGTCACAGAGGGCAGGTTCCCTTTGGACACACGGGGCATGGTCACAGCCAGGTTCTAGAGAGACTCACCAGCACCAGCAGGTGGGGGGGGCCATCAGGGGAGCAGGGGGAGAGAGGGCACCGTCATTTTACAGCCTGCAGCGGTGGAGGAGTTGAAGGGGGACCACTGGCAAACCGAGGAGCTGAAGCCAAAGAAGGTGAGGGAGCGAATGAGCATGGCAGGCGGGGGAGGTGAGAGAGGAGAGCCTTTGGGAGGCTGGGAGGGCCAGCGATGCCGCCCTCTCCCTGGGTGCTCTGGAAGATGGCGGCCCTAGCCAGCCAGGAAAGGTTGGGGGTGAGGGGGAACTGAGGAACAGCAGGCCAGGCCGATTCCATATCTGAGCCACAGGCCTTCATTAGCACTCCTCGTACCCACCAAACACCCATGCCTTCCAAGTGGGGCCCCACAGAGACTCTCTGGGTGTCTGGGTCAGGCTGCCAGCCTCTGCCCCTCACTGCTGCCCTGGCACCTAGCCACCCCTTTTCCCCTCCCATCTAGAGGCCCTACTCTGGAGGAAAGCAGTGACTCAGCAGAGGCCACCAACCAGTGGCACCGCCAGCACCTTTTCACTTAGGCCCGAGGTTCCCAGGTTCAGACACCAAGAGAGGGGTCTGCCTGGAGCCCTCTATGACTGGCAGCCTGAGAGTCAGGAGAAGGTGGGGGGAGCTCCTGTGTAGGTCTGGCTCCCAGGCATTTGTGGGTATGTTCAAGACAGTGCTGGCAAGGCTTGGGAGGGGAGGAGGACCTGGGATGCAGCTGGGGAAGATGGGTGGGAGCACCAGTGGGAAAAGCCAGGGCCTCCCTAGGTGGCAGCAGGCAGGGGAGTGGGACTCATGGAAATATCCTCATACCTTGGTCCCAGGTGAACACCAAGGGCGGGGTGCACTCCTCCATCCTCTCTGACCCTTCAGGGTGGGCAGTGCCTCTAGACACTGGACACTTGCAGTGATCTGCTCAGGCCCAAAGCCCCCTATTCCTCCTTCCCCTACCTTCTGCTTAGCTGGCCTGCTCGGCTAGGACAGGAGCCCCAAGGAACAAGCCCCCAGCCCCTGAGCACCTGCCTTGTGCCAGACCATGCTGGTGGCTTATACTCCCCATGAGAGACGTATAGGTAGGTGGCATCATGCCCATTTTACAGATGTAGAGATCAAGGCTCAGAGTAGTAACCGGTGGGCCGGGCTGGCATTGAGATCCAGACCTGTGACTAAATCCAGTCAGTTAACAAACATTCATGGAGTACCCACTGGGGTCTAGGCCTCTTCTAGAGACGGGATATGATCCTCCAAGGAGGCAAAACTGGTGTCCTCTGGGCCTCCTTCCCAGGATTGATAAATAATAGAATAGGAAGTAGTAACAAATGCCACCAAGCAAGGCCCTGGGCTGTGTTTTGTGGCTGAGGGGTGGGGCCAGCTGCCAGCACAGAGCAGGGCCAGAGTTGGGATTGTGGGGTTTTAAGCAGGATCTGATTTATTCTGTGAAGGAAATGACCTAGGTGGACTGGTGGGTGCTCCCTCCCTCTCCCCCTGACCAGACACCACAAGCCCTTCTGGATTGCTCTGTCCTAACCACAGACACTTCTCTTTGGTCACAGGTTGCATATTCATGGAAGAGAACTTTTCTTTGAAATGTCCCAAGCATAAGGTAGGTGATCACAGGAGGGTGCCCCCAGCCAGGCTGAGCTCTGGGAGAGAGTTCTTCTGCCAGCCAGGTGTCCCGGAGCGCACCCTGCCCACGTCTCTGCACAGGCAGGACACCCCCAGCAAGACCCAGCTCTTGGAGGGAGTTCTCTTGGCCATGCCAGGAGTCCCGGTGGCCCCCCGCCCCACCTCCCAGCTCAGCGCTGATCCGCCGCCACCACCGTGGCCTCATGATTCGCGGTTGATGAGTGGGGCGGGAGCAGGTGGGCACGTGCTGCCCGAAAGGACGCTGTATAGATCCGTCAGGTCCTGGGCGCCCCGAATTCCCTGGAGGGGGCCCCGGAAGATACCTGGGAGGGCCTCCCCACTGCCCTCCCAGAGAGGGGACTGAGAGAGGGCAGGGCGGGGCGGAGCGGACGATCGCCTCCCGCTGGAAGCCACCCGGGCCTAGCGGTCCCAGGGTGTGGTTGGGGGCGGGCCTCCAGCGGGGCGGGGGTCGCGTCAGGGGCGGGGCTTATTGGAAAGCACCTCCTGGGGCGGGGCGGAGCTTCCAGCTGGACTAGTTCTGTTGTTCGGTGCGTTGAGTCGGTTCCGACTCATATGGACCCCAGGTACAACAGAAGGAAACACTGCCCGGTTCAGCACCATCCTCACGATCCTTGCTATGTTTGAGCCCATTGTTGCAGTCACCGTGTCAATCTATCTCCTTGAGGGCCTTCCTCTTTTTCTCGGACTCTCCACTCTACCAAGCATGACGTCCTTCTCCTGGGGCTGGCCCCTCCTGAAAATAACGTGTCTAAAGTATGTGAGACGTAGTGTCGTAGTGTCGCCATCCTTGCTTCTAAGGAGCACTCTGGCTGTACTTCTTCCAAGACAGATTTGTTCGTTCTTTTGGCAGTCCGTGGTATTTAGTAATCTTCGCCAACACCATAATTCAAAGTCATCAATTCTTATTCATTGTCCAGCTTTCGCATGCATATGAAGCAATTGAAAACACCTCGGGTCAGGCGCACTTTAGTTCTCAGAGTGACATCTTGGCTTTTTAACGCGTTAAAGCGGTCTTTTGCGATACGTCCCGGGCCGATCCTAGGACTCCTTGCGCTCCACTGTGAATAACGGGCCGTCGACGTCTACTCTTCTCTTGCAGAGGCTGCCGTTGTAACCACCCTCAACGGCTGGGGGAGCCGCTGGAGCCCGCCCGCCCTCCTGCCGCTGAAGGAAAGGAGCCGCCTGCGGGTCCGGAGCCGATCCTTGATCCGGATCCCGGATCTTGGATCCGGCCGCCTGGGGCTGAGACTTGTAGCCCCTGGTTGGGCAGAAAATTCCTTCCGAAGCCGCCTGCTCCAAGGAACTGGACGGCACGGGGCGCTCTCGCCTACTAACCCGGAGCCGGGCTTGGAGGGGAGCTTGCGGAGCGGCCAGACTCCTTGGGGCACCCAAGCTCCGGTGGGTGTGGGAGACGGCTCTGGCCTGGGGACGCGCCTCCCCCCGGAAGTTCTGAGACGAAGTGGCACGCACCTATATGGGTGCTGACGCCACCCCAGTCAGTCGTGGCGCGCAGCTGGGCGAACTGGGGGGCTCAAGGGGCCCTGGGGGAGGGAGAGGGAGGCTCCTGCCTCCGTAAGTGAGGCGGGGGAAAGCCGGAGCCTTTTCCAGTGAGCGCTAGGCCGGCGGGGGAGGGGGCCGGAGCCTCTGGAACTAAACGTTTGGAACGCGCCCTTCCCACTCAGCGTTTGCCTAAGCTTTCGTGCGGGCCCCGGGGAGCCCGGCACCCATGCTCAGGGGATGCCGGCTCCCCGCGTGGGACCGGACTGGGGTACCCCTTTGGCTTCTGTTCGTCCTTTCCCAGTCCTCCACCCCACCCCTGGAGCCAAGCCTAGGAGGAGCCCAAAAGGAAAGAGACCCTGCCAGAGCGCACCTTTGGCGGATGCGGCCATCGTTCCTCTGCACGACTACCGTCTCCGGGGACCGCAACACCCACTCAGCACGGGAGCAGGGACAGCGCTAGATTTGTGTACAAAACCTGTGTACCCCTCTATATATGTTACATAGAATGTATATATGTTGGGAACATGCTCGCTTTTCCAGTGTGTCGCCGCTGTGCGTCGTGCGCCCTGCTGCACGGAGCCCCAACCAGGCCCTTGCGGGGGATGGGGCTGCCGCGATGCCCCTTCCCTACGCAGTCACCACCCGCCTGGGCCAGCCCCTGCCAGTCCGTCTGCCTGTCAATCTGTGTCCTCAGTTCTGTCCACGCTTCGATAGGCCTGACGCAGCTCCCAGACCGGGCCGCCCTAGTGACTTGTACATATGACTGTAAAATGGTAAACGTGTGTATTATATCTGGCCTCGTTATATAGTGTATATATATGTATACATATACATATATATAATATATATGAAGACTGTAAATGTTAAGACGACTAGTGTTCTTATTAGTATATTGCTTCACACTGAAGATTGTGTGTATCGAGCTGTTTCTAAAAGATGTTTATTTTCCTTAAGAGTAAAAAAACAGTCATTGCATTCAGAAAAAAAAGAAGTCAATAAAGATACAACGATTGTTTTGGAAGTCTGCAGCCCTTGGCTTCTGACCAGAGCCCCCTGGGAGAGGGGCCAGGCTTCTGGAGGGGGTGGAGTGGAAGGAAGGGCTCAGGGGTCACAAATGGGGAATCAGGGATTCTTCGCTGTTCCTGTAGGAGCAGCAAACAGGCCCCTGCTATCAGATCGCCCCCATGTGGCCCCAGGGTTCCGCTGTGATGGTGGTACAACACTCTGTGTGTGAGGAGATGACTAGGGGACATGGGTGGAGGGAGGCACCCAGACATACAGCAGGAGACCCAGGTTGTAGCTCCTCCTGCCAAAGCAAACCCACGAGGACACTGAGTCCATCCTCCCATGTCACCCCAGATCTGATGGGGGCTGAAGCTGGGAGGTGGGCGGGAACAACTGAGACCATCAAAGCCTGAAGGGTTAGGGGTTGAAAGCACAAAGATGTGGCCCAGAGCTTCGTGGGGCAGGACTAACATACAACATACAGCCAGGACCCCCATCACATCAAATGCGAGACAGGGCCCTGCCACTGTCCCTAGGGGGCCGAGAAGCCTTTGTCTAGATGCTGGGGGAAGGGATTGGCCAAAGACCCCCCCACCCCCCACCAGCCCGGCCCACTGGTCGGCCTATCAGCTGAAGCACACACCCCAAACTCAAGTTATAAATAATTTCATTTTTTATTCTCTGTACAAAACTTCTCAACCTATGAAAATAAAGTCTGCAAAGGACAAAGCATGTGAGCCTGAGGCTGGGAGGCAGACACACCCTGATCTACACTATGTACAAGTCTCCCCAGAAAGGGGAAGGGAGCATTGCTGGCCAGGATGGCCAAGTTGACCCCTCTTCCCTCTAGACAGGAGAGGAAAAGGGCCACCTCAGTGCCTGGGGAACAAGGGGGTGAAATGCGGCTCCCACCTTCGGCCCCTGCAACCCCCAGAACGGCCACCAGAGGTCAGCAGCTTCCTGCTGCCGGTCGTCCAGTTGGGGAGCAATCAGGATGGTGGGGTCACGTCCCCTCTGGCCTTCAAGGGTCAGAAACAAAGATCCGCGCGGGCCTCCCATCCCCCAAGATACAGTGCAGCCCGGGGGGGCGAACCGTTGGAGATAGACCGGGGTCTCCGGCACTGCCTCCAGCGTGGCTCCTGCAGGGGACACCGCTGCCTGGGGTCTATGCTGCGTCTGGGGTCTAG
Organism: Elephas maximus indicus; assembly: GCF_024166365.1. Taxonomy (NCBI): domain Eukaryota; kingdom Metazoa; phylum Chordata; class Mammalia; order Proboscidea; family Elephantidae; genus Elephas; species Elephas maximus. The sequence goes on along the minus strand of NC_064820.1, from coordinate 214,549,717 downwards.
CTGGATGTGACGGTGGTCCCGCCGCCCAGGCGTAGGAGCATCTGCTGGCAGTCGTGCAGTAGCCGGCGGTCGCCAAGCTTCTCAAGCGTGCGCGCTGCCTCGGCCAGCATGCTCACGCGCTGCCCGGGCGCCGACAGGAAGCCGGGGGGCAGGTAGCAGGAGGCCAACAGCAGGGCCTCAGCGTGCTCCCGCCTTGTGGGCCGCGGCTCCAGATCCGCCCCCGCACCTGCGCACAAGGCCCGTGTCAGGGCTGGGAGTAAGGGGCCAAGCGGGACAGGGACAGGACTGAGAAGTGGAGCTGCAGCTGGGATGGGGCCAGACCCCATAAGACCACAGGGCAGCACAGGCCCTGACTCCGACGAGGTCTTCCCGGTCACTCTCCCCAAGGCCATTCTCCCCAGCTCGCCTCAGGCCTCGGGGCCTGTCCTCTTGAACATGGGTAGCTGTGTGTCCCGCAGATGCCAGTCACCCACATGCAGACAATCTTTTCAGTAACACCCTCCTGTCTCATTCCTCTGGGAGGGCTTTAGGCCGGGGAGCCCCACACACCCCCCTCACAGTACCAGCATCACTCACCTCCTTTGCCACCCAGGCCAACCCGCCGCCTCAGACTCCGGTCCAGGAGCTGATGGGTCCGTGTGGGGCTGGCCCCTGCCATCAGCCGGGCCGTGGCCTCATGCAGGAACACCTGAGTGGGCAGGTGCCAGGTAGTCAGGGCTTGGCTGCAGCCACCAACCCCCGCCCCGAACCCACCACCCCTATCACACCAGGCGAGGATCCCAGCACTCACACGCCGCATGGCAGGCCTAAAGCTTTGGGCCAGTCGCCGAAGGCTGCTCAGGTCCTGCTGGAAGCCACGCAGCTCCAGGGCTGAGGCCTGGGGCCCACCACTGCCTGTCCCTGGGGAGGCCTGAGCTGGTGCCGGTGGCTGTTGCTGCTGCCACAGGCTCGTGCGTGCCACGAGCAGCAGGTCACACAGGAGCAGCTGCATGGCCTGAGGGGGCAGGCAGAGCAGGGTCAGCAGGGCCCAGCTCAGAGCACAGTGGGGCCACCCGCGGCGCCAGGGGCTGGCCCCGGGCTGCACTGCTGAGGCACTGCACCCGCCACACACGTGCAATGCAACAGCAATGCACCTCGGGGCCGCCCGCCTCTCCAGGCCCCCATGCCTGCCACCTGGGCCCTAAGAGTGGGGACACTGAGGCCAGGCAGCAGTGGCCCCTTCCCCCTGAACCCATGGCCCAAGCCTTAGCCAAAAAGAAAGGTCAGCCAGACCCCTAGTCCTGTCCAGCTTGGGTTAATCCTGTGGACTTCTGCGGCCTGTGGAAAGGCCACGACCCCTAGACCTGCCAGGCCCCCGGCCCCACCCCTCACCTTGTCGATGGAGCTGCCAGCTGGCATGGTGGCCAGGCTGTCCTGCAAGTGCCCACTGGCCTTCTCACAGAAGGCCAGGCTGGCCGGCACGGGCTCTGCCTTACTGCGGCCCAGCAGGGCCCGAGCAGCCCTGAAGGCATGCAGGGCCGCCCTGGGCAGGGCTCTCCTGTGGGTGGGGAGAGGAGGGGTGGTCAGGCTGGGCCCTAGGCCCTGAGTGAGCCCCCCTGCCCATGGGAAGGAGGGGGCAGCCCCTACCACATGGGGCTGATAGCAGGCAGCAGGGCAGGGGGCAGCTTGAAGCACTCACTCGGACTCCTGCAGGGCACGGGGCAGGCGCTCCACCAGTGGGCACAGTCGCTCGGCCGCCTCCTCGTCCCGCCGCAGCCAGTGGATTGCCACGGTCGCCAGTGACGCCCACCACTTGGACACTGGGTCAGTGCCTGCAAAGGAGAGAGGGGCACTGGGAGGAGGCCCCAACTGGCCAGCATCTTTCCCCACCATTGCAGAACCCCCCTGAGCCCTCAGCAACACTGCACCTGCTGTGGGGGAAAGGGGCTGAGTCTGAGCAGGAAGTGCCAGGCAGGGACTGACGGCTCACCAGAGCTGATGGAGAAGTTGCAGGCGGGAGCTTCAGTGGCGTCGGAGCAGCTGTTCAGCAGCTGCAGGTACCCAAGGGCATCTGAGAATTCCCTGTAGCAGGAGACGGCTGGCTGTGAGGAGAGGCGGCAGGGGTCCTTCCCCCTCCTCCACCGTCTCCTCCTGCCTGCTGTCTGCTGTTGGGGAAACTGAGACACGGAGAAGAGGGCAGATTACACCTGAGAATACACAGCAAAGGGCAGTGGACAGACCTGGGTCACCTACACTGGTCCCTGAACACAGCTGCTCCCAGATTCCAGGTGGAGGGGGGGCACGGACACTTACCGGTCTCCATCAGTTGATCCAAGGCCAGGACTGGGCTCGACTACACAGTTCAGGGCTCGTTCCAGGAGATGTTCACGGAACAGCTGAGTCACCTGGGCCAGGGGGTCCACTGGGGGTGCAAAGGAGAGGTGAGGGTGGGGTGGCGCATAGCAGATGCTGGCACCCACTTTCACCTCAGCACACCTGGGTTTTCTCCTGGGCACATGGGCAGCTTGACCTACACTCCAAAGTGCCACAGAGCATGGCCAGCAACAGAAAGGAGTTAGCGGGTAAGTCCCCACCTCCCCTTCTACCAACGAGGTGCTCTCTGCCTTTTCAGGAGGCCCCTGCAGGCTGAATCTTGGCCCTTCCTCCTCTGCAGTCGTCTAGACTACTGGTCGCCCCTCCCAGTCTCAGTTCCTCACTCCGCTTGGTGCTTCCCAGGACCACTTCCCAAATACACCAATGCCCTCCAATCCTCATCTCAGGGTTCACTTCTAAAGTGCCCCAGCTGAGAAAGACTCAGCCGGCCTCCCCCTTCCTGCAGCACCTCTAGCCGAAACAGAGGGTCGGGGATGGACGGAGTGGGCAGGGACACCCTGAGACGCCAAGGATGAAGGATAGGGTGGAGGCACAGGATGAGGGGCAGGGTGGAGGGATAAGACAAGGATTGGGGGACAGGGATGGGGGACAAGGAAGGGGAACAAGGGACAAAAGATGAGGCAAGTGGCAGGGATGAGGGATGGGATGGGGGAACAAGGGACAAAGATGATGGGAGATGAAGGACAGATATGGGGACAAGGGACAAGGATGAAGGGCAGGGGATGGGGATGGGGGATGAGGGATGGGGATGGAGGACATGCGATGGGGGACAAGATAGGGAAAGTGGAGGGGATGAGTGACAGGGATGGGGGCCAGGGGACAAGGGACAGCAATGAGGGACAAAGGATGGGAATGAGAGCACACCTGGGTTTCCAGCCAAGCTATACAGGCTCTCCCGTGGGGCACTGTGCACGGTCCAGTCCCCATCCACAAAGAAGCGGTGGCCCACAGGGTGGCAAAGCCACTGCATGACAAGGGGCATGGAGCCGCTCTGAGCCAGGCAGGCCTGCCGGGCGCTGCTCAGGAAGAAGCGCTGTGGGGGAGAGGAGCTGAGCTGTCACACTGGACCCAGGCAGAGGCTCATACCCAGACATTGGTCTGAGACCAAGGCCCGGCCCTACCCCCACAACAGCTTCCTTGTCCTGCGCAGCCTGGTGCCAGGGAGCCACTGGTCAGAGCTGCAAGGTCAGCTGCAGCCCTCTCCCCATCAGCCCCTAACCCACTCACAGTCAGGAAATGCAAGGTCCGAGGGAGACTGGTCTTAACCCTCAGGGCAGCTGCCACATAGATCTCAGTCAGTGTTGCCATGGACACCGCATCACCCGCACATTCAGCCAGGTTCAGGGCACCCAGTGCCAGGTTGATGGCAGCGAGGTGCCCACCAGTATACTTTCCTGGGAAAAAGCAGGGCCCTGAGCTGGGGTCGGGGAGGGGTTGGGGGAAGCAGTGAGGAAGCCTTTCGGCCCATTCCATGCCCAGCCATACCCATGGTATGCAGCTGGTGCAGTTGATGGTAGGCCAGAGCAGCGTCCCGGGCACTGATGCGTGCATCTGCCTGCAAGGAGCCATCCTTCTGCAGGCTCCCTGCCCGGCTGGCCAGCCAGCGGCCCACCCAGAGATGTTGCAGCAGGTGGCGGATGAGGTTCCAGAGCAGACTACATGCCAGGTCCAGGTGGGAGGTGGGCAGAGGCCGGCCCAGTGCCCGAAGGGCTAGCCACAGCTGCTGGGTAGCCTGGGCAAAGTCCCCCTGGGGATATGAGTTTGCTGGGTGAGAGGGTAGAGCCAGTGCACCTGAGGACACGGCCCTATTATCTCTGCAGGTCCCTTGGCTCAGACTTCCCATTGTGGCCCTGGGCATGCTGGGCTTGTCCCAGGTCACCCAGCAGCACTGGGCTAGGCACTTGGGCCCCAGGGGGTCTGAGGAGTAGACAAGAGTGGTGAGAACAGGGCAGACAGCTGATGCACACAGAGGGCAGAGGACAAGGAGTAGCGCCCCCTTCCCAGAGCTGGGAGCCTGGTGCCACCCGGTCCCCTCTGCCCACTGTCCCAGGACAGCCCTTACCCTGGCCAGGTCCAGGTCAGCCTGTCTGCGATGCCTCCAGAAGTGCACAGCAGGGCCCGAGTGTGGCCGTGTGACTGGTTCTCCATAGACAAAGAGGAGTGCTAAGGAGCCCAGCACCAGCAGCCCGTTAATCAGCCAGATGAGTGGGGGCAGCAGCCACTGGGCCCAGCCAGGGCCATCTGGGGGCAGAGGGCAGAGCTGCAGGCACAGCTCCCAGGGAATGCAGACCCCAAGCCTGCAGGCTTGGGGTCTAAAACCTGAGAGTGCCTCAGGGACTAGCCCTAAGAACGCCCCTGTCTACCTCTCTCCCAAAGATGCCCAGGCTGGCTCGTCCCTACCTCTGCCCTCGGTGCACAGCACGTTGCGCCCAGGACCATGGTAGGCACTGGTGGCATCCGGGGGGCCAGGGATGCCCTGACCACCCAGCAGGGAGGCCAGGGGGTTGCATGACAGACAGAGAAAGACGAGGGTGCACAGGGCCAGGCGGGAGCGGTCCAGCAGGCCCCGGCTGCAGGGGGACAGCAGCGCAGGCTTCCCCTGGTAAGTGAGGTGGAGAGGGCAGTGAGGGTAGAGCAAGAGTGACCCTGAGAGCTGAGGGCTGGGGACAGGAATCAGGACCCTGCCTGGCTCCAGGTCAAAGATTTCTGTCTATGAAGTGGGAGGTGGGCCAAGATCTTGTCAGGGTCTCCCTGTGACCCAGCAGTGGGGCTCAGAGGGGCTCACTGTGGGAGGGGAGAGGACAATGCCATGGGGCCCAACCTGGCTGTCTTCCAAGACCAGGCTGTCTGGCTCCGAGTCACTGCCACCACCACCACCACCACTGCCCCTGCTACCAAGTGACAGAGGGCTGCTCTGGGAGGGTGAGCCAGCATCCGAGGGGGGCGGGGTCAGTGCATCCACCACCTCCGGCTTCACGCCCTCCATGGGCACATCTGTGCTTCCCCGACTGCCACAGGTGGACGCCAGATCCTTCAGAGACTCTGCAGTCCAGCAAACAGCAGGGCTGAGGGTGAAGACCGGATATCCCATCCCACCCCACCCAAATCAGCTCAGGGCCCTGGGTGGTAGGGGCTAGGAGCTGGCATAGCTCCTGAAGCCCTGGAAGCCGGAACAGAGACCATATTAGTGCCAGCAGAGGGGCCACAGCTAGAGGTAAGGCCAAGGACCAAAGTAGAAGGCTGGGCCTGGGCCTGGGCAGGGCCAAGGCAGGGCCAGGAGCCTGGGCTAGGGGCAGAGCCTGGGGCCAAGGGCAGGGCCAGGGGTGGAGCCAGGGTTGGGTGAGGGGCCTGGGCTGGGAGCAGGGCCAGGACTCACTGCTCTTGTGGGCAGCAGTCCGCAGACTCAGATTCTCCTGCTTGAGTTTCTGGTTGCTATGTTGCAAGAAGCGGATGTAGTCGATGGCCTTGCGCAAGACAGCTGATTTATTCAGCTGCAGGGGGTGGGAAGGAGAGAGTGCGGGAGGGCAGGGGTGCTTTGCCACACAGCTGCCTCAGGGCCCTTGCTGTTCTCTCTGTACAGACTGTCTCTCCGAGATCTAGTCATACCTACCTCCTGGGATGGCCGATGGGATAACAGGAAAGATGCATAGAGCAGTGCTTAGCTAGCTGCTGTTACTGTTACTAATTTCTTCACCCCCACTCCCTTGCCTCCTCCAGGTCTTTGCATACACGTCACCTTAGCGAGGCCTTCCGTGACCCCCCTACTCCTATTTAGACTTGCCAACTCTCCCACCTCATTCCTTGCTCTGTTTTCCTCTGCAGCACTCAGCCCCATCTGGGGTCGTCTCACACTGATTTACTGGTCCTGTTCACCACCCATCTCCCCCACTGGGACCACAGCTCCCCGGGGAGGGCGGATCTGTATCTATCTTTCTCACTGTTGTCTCCCCATGGCTTAGAGTAGCCCCTGGTGCACAGAAGACCCTCCATCAAGTTTACCTATCAAGTCCCGTCTGTCTAGGGTGCTGCCTCGACCCTCTCTTCCTCCAGCCCCCGACACACCACCCACCCTGGTCACCCAGCTGTATCCCAGCCAGGCCCCCGCCCGCACCTTCGCCTCCGTGCCCACCACCAGGTCCTTGAGCTCTACGATCTTGTCATTGATAGAGGAGCGATAGCGCTTCTCGATGGCATTGTGGGCCGTGCGCTTCTCACCACGGCTCTGGGCCACACCGGGGGCCTTGCCGCTGGCTGCCAGCCGGTTGATGGGCAGCTTGTCCGTGTCCACCACCACTGGCACTGTGGCCAGGATGGTCCCGCCACTCACCAGGGTCTGCAGGCACCAGCACAAGTTAGCAGGCAGTGTGCACACGTGCAGGCCCTACACCCCTCTGCCCCGTGCATGCCACCCACCTGCAAAGGCCCTGTCTGCAGAGCAGCACCAGGGGCCAGCGAGGCAATCCCTGCCGTCTTCACAGCGGCTCCCACATCCGTCTTCATGGTCGTCAGGAGCAGTGAGTCAGCTTTGATAAAGTGAGGCTGAAGCAGGACCTGGGGGTGACAGGCGGGGCTTAGGCATATGTCCAGGCCTAGGACACTCTACCCACCCAACCCCAGGCCAGATCTGCTCACTGGGACCTGCTGGATCTGCGAGGCCACAGTGGTCATCCCAGGGGCTGCTGAAGGGCTGGCTGTGGCTGCGAGCAGCTGCTGGGGGGCTACGCTCTGGACCTGGGTGTGCAAGGAGCCAGGGGGAACCCCTGTCAGGGAAGCCTGTGGCTGGCTAGTCAACAGCTGCTGAGTGTTTGCTGGAGAGGAACCTGCAGAGAGAAGGGTGGAACTGAAGCACAGGCTGCCTGAACTCACCTTAAGCCTGCCCCTGCAGGTCCCCAACACTGGGTGAGTCTCCCTGGGACCTCAGTTTCCCCATCTGCACAGCTCCTGCCTGGGGCTCTGGTGCACATGAACCAGCTCTCCAGCCAGGCATTTGCATTTTGAAGGCAGCACTGATGTAGACACCCCTGGCAGAGTGGGAGTCAATACTTAACCCAACGCCAGTTGTACTCCAGTACTGCTCGTGACAGGCTGTTCAAGCAGCAGAGTGGAGGTCCAATTCCTAAAGCCTACAAATCCCTCTCCCAGACCCCAGCAGACCCTGCCATCCTTCCCGGGCCCCTGGCAGTCCGTCCTCGCACTCCCACCACCCCTCTTACCTGTAGAGAAGCCTGCAGCCAGGGTGGAGTAGCCCAGCACAGGGGCTGAGCTGCACGGGGGCACGGACGGAGCTGGGACTGGGAAGCTCTGAGCCAGCAAGGCTCTTGGCAGGGGCTGTGGGACAGGGGGCTGCAGGATGCTCAGTGGTACTGGCTCCTCCTTGATACCAGGCCCAGGGGAGAAGGCAGGCACAGACGGGTACATCTTCAATGGGGTGGGTGTAGTTTGGGAAGGGGATAGGGGCAGGGGTGCTGCTGCCTTGGAGCCCCCCAGGAGGCCTTCAAGGGGGGAGTCCAGCATGGCAGGAGGTGGCGACAAGCTGCCTGGGGAGCTGGCGTCGGGGCTGGCTGGCTCTGTGCCCCCGGTCCCTGCCCCAGCATAGGGGGCATCGAACAGGCCCGGGAAGTCGCTCTCCTGGTTGTTGATGAGCTGAAGCATGTCTGTGGAAGTAGGAAGGCATGTGAACCTACAATGGGAGGGCTGGCCCTGGACAAGCGTCACACACTTACACACGCAAACATACATGCATGCTCTTGTCCACACAGCCAATACATGTGGGCATTGCCACAGGACACAAGCCCACCAGCATAAACCAGCCCATGCTTCCAGACCACATTCATTTCTTGGGCACCCAAGTAAGGCCTGATGCCCCAGGTACATCTGAAAAGCCCCTGCAATAACTTGAGGGGGCCGTGACTTGCTGGGGCCATGGCTCCATGAAACTCATTAACTTGGCCTGCAGCTAGGGTGGGGTGGAGCTGGGGCACTGCCAGCTGCAGAGTCTGAGCTCTTAACAGCCCTGTATTTGTCTGGACATCTGCTAACACCCTCCATCCACGCACACACACACTCATTCACTCAACCAGCATTATCCACTGAGCACCCATGTGCCATTCCAGGCACTGTTCCTGACTATGAACAGAACAGGAAAAATTCCCGGCCCAGAACCAGGGAACTTTCTGGGAAGCTGGAGATGTTGTGTATCTTGATGTGGACAGTGGTGGATTTTCACTCCTGCCCTCATGGAGCATACCCTCTAGAAAACGTCCACCTGTGGGCTCTCATACATACACACACTCATAGAGGCCTTGCACTGAGGGCTCCAACCCAGCCAAGCGCTTGCTCTGGAGGTGACAAGCCCTTCCAGTCAGCCTCTCCACACTCCATCACCACCCCCACCCCAGGACCAGCTCTGTGAAGAAGCATACCCACCCAGCCCAGGACAAAGGGAGTCCAAAGGTCCAGGTAAGCCTTGGTCTGGCCCCGCTAGTTTCCCAATCTATGAAATGGGGGCAGGCCTCACAGAGCCGGCACATCTAATCCTTGGGGCGGGGAGTGCAGACAAGGACTGTTCACAGGGAAAGCCCTAGGCCAGGCAGCTTTCATCCTCAGCCCGGGGCGGTGGTGGGGGGGGCAGCCACCCAGGGCAGGTGGGAGGAGACAGAGGCTCTTCAGACAGGTGACTGGCTCACACCCCACTGCTGGCCACTCCTGACCCTTTCCTTCAAGGCTGTCCAGCAGGGTCCTCTGGGCACAAAATTAGAGAGGGGAACTTAGAGATTGCTGAGAAGTAGCTGAAGCCCTCCTCCGGTTTACGGGGGTTAGAGAGAGGCCCAGGGAAAGGTAGACTGGCTGATGGCTCTGAGAGGTGGTGGGATCCTCCATGACCAGCCCCACTATGGGTCCTGTGCCCCATTCCTCCGAGGGCTGCACAGGATCCCCAAAGACAAATAGCAGTAGGGCTGTCCCCCAAGAGGTCCCCATCTCAGAGCTAGGATACCTCCTGCCTTCCTGCATGATGGGTCTGACAAACACAAGAACTCACTCAAAAGGTGGGGTATGACTCAGCCCATTTTACAGATGGGATTTAGAAATGGTGGCCTGGGCTGACATGAGGTCTAGGAAAGCAGTATGACCATCAGCCACTCTATAATAAGGAAACTGAGCCATAGAAAGTGACTTACAGATGCACAGACTCCACCTGACCCAACACCCCAGCTGCTGGCCATGAGGAGGCAGAACCCACAGGGGATTCAGCCCACTCTACAAGATGCCCAGCCTTTTGTCTCTGCACCTCCCCTTCCCACCCCCCAGGAAGCCAGGAGCAAAGCCGTCATCACCAACCCATTCCTCAGTGGCACAGACCGAGGCTCAGGGCCAAGCCAGCTGCTGGTCACGCAGCCAACCAGAGTGTCTCCGTGTGTTCTGGGCACAAACCCCAGCCCTGATGGACCAGGCCCGGCTATTCGGGGCTTTGGTCTCCCCTCCACCAAAGGGAGTGCAGTTTGTCCTTCTTTCCTCCTGGTACAGCGTGGGATCCCTCCCCTTCTACCCCTGCCTGGGCACAGCCCTCTCTCCCAGCTGGCACTCAGCAGCCTGGCAAGCTCAGCCCAGGTCCCTCTGACTCGCTCAGGACACCCACCCGCTGGGTTACCAGGTCAAAGGGCTCTCTGCAACACCCATGAGCACAAACCAGGAGCCCCTCCCAGTCCCTGAGGTCCCCAGCCTGTGCTTCCAGCCCTGCCCGCCCCTGACTCAAAGTGAGGCCGAGGCCAACAGCCTCTTCTCATTGGGCCTGTTTCCTCATCTGTAAAACAGAGGAGATTGGGCCCTTTTGGGCAGCTGCTTTGCCCCAGGAGTGGCTGCTCAGAGTGGAAGCTCAATGTTGCCAGATCCCCTCCCTCTGACAGGTGTCCCAGCAGAAGGGGTCCCTAAAGCTTCAGCAGAGATCGAGGGGGTGCCAGGTTCTGCCTCGCAGGGGTCTTCACATAAAAACCCTTCACAGCCCTCCAGGATTATACAGGTCAAATGTGCTTCCAACTGCACGATCTCTCACCCAGTCCACAAGAGCCTGTGAAGATGGGGAAACTGAGGCCCTGAAAAAAAACTGAATCCAGGACTGGGAACCAGGCGGTTCGAGACCCCAAAAGCAGGGACACCAAACAGGTCAGACCCCAGACACAGAAGGACAACGAACTCTCTTCCTTCCTGCTTCCTGCCCACCCCCCTCCCCAGGGGAGCAGAGCTTGGGAGGAAGGCCACCCTCTCCCTCCAAAACCCAGTGCTACAGTAGGGTCTCTACACAAACCCTTCCCCTGGACCAGGAGAGAACTGACAAGACTGGGGGGTTATCCACAGGCCTCTCCAGAGAGCCAGGGACTAGCACCCCGCCTCCAGGGCTCTTTCCTACTCCGACCGAGTTCCTTAGCCCCACCGTGGGAAGCGAGATGATAGCCCGCAGCGGAGATGGGGGACTGTTACAAAGGGTGGGGGTCCTCAAAGAAATACCTTCGAACGTGCAGTCCATGGCGCCGTGGCCCAGCCCGCGCCCCCCCGGGGCGTCCAGGCGGCCTGCCCTGCCCGCCCCGTCCCCCGACCCCGGGCGCGCGCGGTGCCGACTCCACCTGTCAGCGCGCCCAAGGCTTTTAATAAAGCCCGCGGACCCTGCTCGGGCCACGCCCCCGAGCCGCGGGCCGCTCATGGGGTGAGCGCGCGCGGCCAATCAGCGCCTCGCCACCGCCTCACTACGGGCCCCACCCCCTGCCTCGCCCTCCGACAGCAGCGCAGCTCGGGTTTCACCCGGCGGCACTGAATGGGGCCGGGGTTACTCTTGGGCGCCTGCGCTTAACCCGCTCGGCTCTGCCGTTCCCGGGGGTTACTGGCGGTCACGGCCTCCCCAGCGCCTGCCCAAACGGTTCCCTCCTGTGACAACTGGCGTGGGGTGAGCGCAGGGCCAGGGGTCAGGGGAGGGAGGACTCGGGCAGGGAGATCACTGGCCCCCTGACATCGTGAGCAGTCTCAATCGCTCCAAGACTCAGTTTACTCCTCTAGAAAATCGGACAATCACATCTCCTGGGCATGAAATGGGAGAAGTAAGGAAGATAACGTGGGTGCAGCGCTTAGTATGTTTAACAAGGCCAAAGGTTGCCTGGTGGTGGCCGCCATGGGGACCTCCCCTTCCTGGGGCAACCCCAGCATGGGGCGAACCCCTACTCTTGGAGGGACTGATGACCTGGAATCCAGGGGAAACCCTGACAACAGTGTGGGAACAAGAAACCCCTAGGCACTGGGGTTGGGGAGCCCACATTTCACATCCAGGTAATCCTCAAACCCTGGGATCCTGACTCCCACCCCAGATGTCCTCTCTCAGGGGGGCCTGGAATGGAGGGTGGGCGTCAGTGAAGTCTGCCCCTCACCCCAAAGTCTTACAGCCCCTCAGCACTGACCAGGGGCAGCCCACTTGCTTATTCACCACAGGGTTCCGGGGGCCAAGAAGGGACCCAGTCCCTGGACAAGGGTGAAAGAACTACTGAATGCAGACGCTCGGGGTCAGCCCAAGGGTGCCAGCCCTAAGGTGCCTAGGCCTTGTCTCCCCTATGTATGAGATAAAAGTTAGACACACCAACAGACAAAACCTGGCTGGCACCTCTGGCTGCACGGTCAGGCTTTTCAGCAAGTGGCTTTTATAGCCAAGCAGGCCTCTTCCTGGCTCTTCCCTGCTCCAGGCCCAACCTCCTGAGGGGAGACTGAAACTCCAGGCAGGTGTCACAGCAGAGGGCTGGAGTCCCTTTTGGCCCCAGTTTCTCTCCCTTTCCAAGGGCCATTTCTCCCTTACAGCTTCCAGTCCTCCCCTTCCCAGGAGCTAGGACCCTCAGGTCCTCCCTTCCATGGCCTGAGGAGGGACTCCAAGGACAATGGAATTGTCTAGCACCTCCACACCCTCTCCCTGCAACTGAAAGTCCTCCTGCAAAAAAAATAAAAAAGCCTACTCTGGCCTCACAGGAGGGACCTAAGGCAGGGATGAGGCCTTGACCCAAAAGAACCCTGATTGATGGCTGAACCCCAGGCTTCAATGTGTCCCAGAGGCAGACCTCCAGCTTTGCTCTTTCATCACTGAGACTTGGTGACCAGGACAGCAGGCTTTCAGGCAGAGGAGCAACCTGAGTGAAGACACTGCTACAAGACAGGCTGGGGGCCCCTAGGTACCGGGTGGCATGTGGAGGGGCCCGCCACCATCCAGAAACTTGGGGCCTGACCCATCCCCACCCCCAAACTCATTTCCCCAAACTCAGGTTCCCATCTCACTCTCTCCAGGGGCCAGATCTGTGGCCAATTTCTACAGGAGACGCTGGGCACCAGGGCTGAGTTGGGTGGATACTGGAAAGCCAGTCCCCCAGCCACCCGGGGGTGCAGCCTGGGGCCGCAAACAGGGCTGGGTCACCCTCTCCTCCCCTCCCTGAGCCTGTACCTGCCTGTCTGGGGGGCGGCAGGTGCCTGGGAGAGCAAGTGTGTAAAGCAACAAAAGCTGCTCCTCCCCAGTGAGGCAAGACAGGGATCCAGAACTGGAAGGACAGGCGGGAACTGACTGAAATCTTCATGTCAGAGCCCCACAAGCCCTTGATGGGAATTTTGGTTTTGGAGGGGGTAGCAGGCCCAGAGGCAGGTGTGGCTGGAAGGGGCCTGGGATGCAAGCCTCAGGAAGTGCCTCCCTTGCCTGACCAAGGCTGCAGTCCTGCCCATTAAGGCAAATGTCTCCAAATGGTGGCACACTGTCAGGTCAGCTGAGCTGTGCCGGCCACCATACACCGGGCTCTCAGCAGAGATTCAAAGCCCCTCTGGTTCCTAGGGCACTCGCACTCTCTGGACTTGGGGAGAGAAGAGGCACAGACACAGGCCTCAGTGGGCCTCTGACCACGCCATCCTTCACCTTCCCCCAAGCTTATGAGGCCTAGACAACCCTCCTTTTCCCTCTTCTTCCTCCTCTGTCCTGTCCTGATTCTATCAGGGTCCAACAGGAACCTTGAACAGCCCCCTCCCTGGCTCTACCTTCAAACCTCCCTCTGAAGGCAGATACGGGGCAAGCTTTAATTTCTGTTTATTCAGTGCTGATTTATTCGGGGCCGATTTATTTGGTGAAGCCTGAGGACATCCTGAGGGGGCCTCATCCCACACAACCTTGCAGGAGCCCAGCCCTGACCACCACAGAGCCCTGGAGACCCACAGGGCTGCAAAGCCCAGAGGTCAGGAGCCAACAAACTGTGAAGAACAGTACACAGTGTGCATGAGCACCACCACACACATTAGGAGGACTCGGACAGTGACTGTGGACCCCCAGCTCCACCACTCTGGGTGCTGATGGAGGTCGCAGGACGGGGCCAGGGCTGCAGGTGGGCGCAGCTCCTCCCCAGCTGCCTCCTTGGTAATGCAAGCCGGCAGGGTCTTGTGTCCCTAGCTAGTGAAGGACGCAAAGGGACATAAAGCTGCCTTTTGTGCCTGCCACCTGCCCCGGGGAAGCAGGTGTGTCCCAGCTCTTCCCGGAATGGGCCAAACACGGGCCCTCTGGACAGATGAGGCAACTAAGGCTCAGAGGTCCCACAGCTGCCAAGCTGGGGCCCAGGTCTGCAGACCACACCCACACTCTTCACCCCTCAGCCTGGTCTGGCTCTAACCCCCTGCTGTCACCACTTGTCCCAGCTCAACCAATGCATGTGGAATGAAGACTGGATGAGATGCCCACAGCCCTGGAAGACCCAGCTCCAGCTCTGCCCCTCCCAGAGGCCTGTAGACAGCCACTCCCAGGCCCACTCCCACCTGCCTCACTAGATCAGAGACCAGGCCTTGTCTGGAAGCTTTTCAAGGTGGGGCCAAGGCCGGCACCAGCTCCTGCACCCAACACAGGGCTGGCACAGGACCACAGAGCTAGGGGGTGGGGAACACCAGCCCCTGCCACCATCACCCTGCTGGCCTCTGACCACTGGACTCCCCAGCTCCAGCTCTCACCGAGCCTCACTTTCTTGAATTTCTGTGCAAGTAATGCACTTCATGCCACCATGCATTCCCCCAGCTGTCCCCTCTGCCAGGAACACCCTTCTACCACCTGTCCACCTGGCAAACTGCTATGTCATCTTCTCACAAACTCTCCTCCCCCATGCCCACTCCACTGACCAGCTCCCAACCACACTGTCCTGTCAAGTTCTTCCCCTGGGTGGTGCTCTGAGGCCCAGCAAAGAGTTCTGAATTACACTGTGCCAGCCTGTAATCTGGGGATTAAACACGTGGGCTAGTGCCAGTCAAACACCCTGGCCCAGGTGTGGCCCAGGTGTGGCCCAGGGCTCACACTTGCTGTCCTGGGCCTGGAGCAGTGGCACTTTTTTGGGTAGTCTTCTGCTGTTGGGCAAGCATCTCGGTCTAACGAGTAGTGCTGTACGCTTCTTGTATAAATTATGTTTCCCCTCCTGGGCTGCTTCTCTGCAGCCAATTTTAAACCTGCAGTGGACGTGTTGGTTCACAGGCTGCACGCTGACTCAGAGCTGCCAGGCTGCTCTCTGGGAAAGTCAAGGCTCCTGCAATGTGCCCCATTTCCCCAGAGCACCACCAGCCCTGGGTTTTATCATTTTTTTTTACTTTCCATTGTTTTGTTTAGCCCACCAGCTGTGGGAACCTCTCCTCCTCGAAGGTGCTCTAGTTTGCATTTCCAGGGCTGCCTAAGTGCCTCTTGGGTGCAGCCAACCATCAGGGACCAGAGAACTCAGGGACACCTGCTCTCCCTACAGGCTTCCTCAGCAGGTTCTTCACCTTCTGGACCCTGAGAAGCAATTCCTTCTGTGCCTGGATGCTTCCCCACAGAGCGCCAGGCCCACCCCCCAGCAGCCCCTGGGTCTGGGCCACAACAGGCTTGGCTGCAGTGGGGCTATGGGCAAGTGAGGTTTTGTGAGGACTCCACTCTTCCTCTGTACAATGGTCAAGGAGTTGACAAGACCTTTCTAAGGGGGCTTCCAGCTCTATAGTCTCTGATCTTTAATGGCAGCTAAGGAAGGGGTACTCTCTCCTCAGCGGTGTAGGTAGAGGTGAGATGGCTCCCAGCTGGCCTTGCCCAGGCCCACCTTGTCTCCTGCCCAGACACCCAAAACCCCCAATGGTGATGCTCAGAACTCTGAACCATAGCCCAGAAAATCCTAGAGACTTCCAACACATGCTTTTTGAATATTCGCTGTAAACTGTTATTGAGTTATACGTATCAGGCACCAGGCAGGGGCTCAGTGCTTCAAATTATAAGATACTACCACTAACTGGCATTGGCTGAGGGCTAGCTCTGTGCCCGACACTACTTATGCAGCTGACTTAAATTAGCTCATTTGATCCTCATAAACCCAAGACAGTGGTTATATTTTATTCCCACTTATACTGATAAGAACCTGAAGGTCAGAGAGGGTAAGCCACTTGCCCCGGTCATGAAGCAGGGGCTGATGTGGCCCTCTACCCTTCCAGGTGCAGAGAGAATGGGGCTCCAGAGGCCTGGGGTAGGCCCATGGTGTGCCTAGGAGAAGCAAAGCCTGCAGGGGTTGTCTGGGAGGTCAGCAGGGGCAAGGATGTAAGCAGGCTTCAGGTCACAGTGGCCCTCTCCATGCCACAAATTTCCCCCAGCCCTGCACCACCTACCACCAAGCCCCAAACCAGCCTGTAGGCATCCCCTCCCAGCCCCTCTCACCAAGGCCCCACCTCTGATTTATCAGGCTGCCCTGCCTTGCCACAGCCAGCTCTGTGGAGCTCTGTGGGATGTAGGTCTTGCACACTGTGTGGTCCCGGTCAGTTCCCAGGGTGAGAGGGTATATCCGACAGGACCTGTGGCTGGCAGGAGACAGGGCCAGACACACACTTCCCCTGGCCAGGCAGCAATTCCTGTCTGGGCCGCACCTGTCAGCAGAGCAAAGTCGAAGTCCTGGGCCTCTGTCCAATGGTGACTCCTGCCTGGAGCTGACCAGGTCACTAAGGATGTTTGTATGTCTGGCTGGGTAACAGTCGGCCAAGAGGTAACTGCCAGCCATCGGCCCGTCAGCCTCCCTGGGACCCACTCCCAGTACCCTCTTCCCTATCCTGGTCTCCTCAGCAGCATTAGGGCTAGACTCATGGGGCCTCAGAGCCCCCTGAAACTCAGAGAGGCAGGGTAATATCCCTAGGGGAACCGCCATTCACGGCCACACAGGGGATCTTTCTGCTGTGCCCAGGTAGGACAGGGAAGGACAAGGGAAGTAAAAGTCTGCAGGCTGGACCCCAGGCCTGAGGGATGCTAGACATGGGGTGAAGGAGAAGGGGCACAGTGGCCAGGGCAGGCACAGGAGTGCCCAAGGGGTAGGCTGTAGACAGGGGAAATGCCACAGGAGGGGCAGGTTTGGCAAAACTGTGCAGGGCCTGAGACCACTCCGAGATGAAGGATGGCATCTTGAGGGCACTGGGGAGCCATGGATAGTTTGGGATCCAGGGAGTTATGCACCCAGAGCTGTGCAATGGGCAGTGACAAGTCTAAGGCTGGTTTTCCCAGAAGTGCCTGTGCTTGGTTTGGCCAGTGGGAGATCTGGGGACACAGATGTCCTGGGAAGAGGGGTGGGTAGTGTGTGGCCCCCCTGAGCCCTCTCCATCAGGGCTGGCCTGGGCCTTCAGAGGAAAGGCCTCCCCTGTGACGGGGTTAGGCACCTAGGGAGGGACCCCCTGGGCTGGGTGAGAGGAAGGTGAGCAGGGAGGGTGATCCAAGAGGGGAAGTCCTCTGCATCGGGAAGCCATCCTTGACCAGAGAGTGGCAGCTGCAGGGTGAGGCAGACAAGGACAGATGTGCAAGTGCTCTAGGCAGTGTGCCACCATGGACTTTAGGGTCCCCTCAGACTGCCCTCTGTTTGTTGAAACTTCTCAACTGGTATTCCATCAGTTCCTGGGGCCTTGTTTTTTGCCAGTGCCTTCAATGTTGCTTGGACTGCACTGAGGAAATACCAATTGAGGTGTTTCAATAAACGGAAGCAGCACTGCAGGTGCTCATTCATCTATGTCAAGAAATTTGGAAGACAGCCCATTTCAAAGAAAGGTGATCAGAAAGAATGCAGAAATTATCAAACAATATCATTAATATCACACACAAATAAAATTTTGCTGAAGATCATTCAAAAGTGGTTACAGCAATACATTGACAGGGGAACTGCCAGAAGTTCCAGCTGAATTCAGAAGAGGACGTGGAACCAGGGATATCACTGCTGATGTCAGATGGATGCTGGCTGAAAGCAGAGAACACCAGAAAGATATTTACCTACGCTTTATTGAATATGCAAAGGCATTTGACTGTGCGGATCATAACAAACTATGGGTAACACTGCAAAGTATAAGAATTCCAGAACATTTGTGCTCATAAGGAACCTGTACATAGACCAAGAGGCAGTTGTTTGAACAGAACAAGGGAATACTGTGTGGTTTAAAGTCAAGAAAGGTGTGCATCAGAGTTGTATCCTTTCACCATACCTGTTCAATCTGTATGCTGAGGAAGTAATCCGAGAAGCTGGACTATATGAAGAACAGGGCATCAGGATTAGAGGAAGACTCATTAGCAACGTGCATTATGCAGATGACACAACCTTCCTTGCTGAAAGTGAAGAGGACTTGAAGCACTCACTGATGAAGATCAAAGACCACAGCCTTCAGTATGGATTACACCTCAATATAAAGAACACAAAAATCCTCACAACTGGACCGATAAGCAACGTCATGATAAACAGAGAAAATACTGAAGTTGTCAAGGGTTTTATTTTACTTGGATCCACAATCAACGCCCATGGAAGCAGCAGTCGAGAAATGAAAGGACATATTGCATTGGGCAAATGTGCTGCAAAAGACCTCTTTAAAGTGTTGAAAAGCAAAGATGTCACTTTGAGGACTAAGGTGCGCCTGACCCAAGCCATGGTGTTTTCAGCCACTTCATATGCATGTGAAAACTGAACAATGAATAAGGAAGACAGCAGAAGAACTAATGCCTTTGAATTATGATGTTCGAGAAGAATATTGATTATGCTGTGGACTGCAAGAATGAACAAATTTGTCTTGGAAGAAGTACAGCCAGAATGCTCCTCTGAAGGAAGGATGGCAAGACTTCGTCTCACATCCTTTGGACATGTGATCAGGAGGGACCAGTCCCTGGAAAAGGACATCATGCTTGGTAAAGTAGATGGTCAGTGAAAAAGACCCTCAACAAGATGGACTGGCACAGTGGCTGCAACAACGGGCTCAAAAATAGCAAAGATTGTGAGGATGGCGCAGGACCAGGCAGTGTTTTGTTCTGTTGTACACAGGGTTGCTATGAGTAGGAAGTGACTCCACAGCACTTAACAACGACACCAACAGAGTGCCCCTTTGCCAGCCCAGCCCCCGTGGTAGGGCAGTGGCTCCCTTTCCTGGCCACTCTGAACTCTGTCTGCAGCTGCCTCTGCAGCATTTACAAGTTTGTGAAAGATCCAATAAATTCATCCTCAGCGGGAAGTGATGACGGCTATGGGCTTGATTATAATCCCGAACATGTGGAAGGCTGCCTCTCACCTTCCCTCTCAAGCAGCCGTAGGGAGCCTGGTGCTCAGTGCAGGAGGAGGCCCAGAGCCAGAGGAGACAGAGCAGGGTTGGACTCGAACCCAGGGCAGTGCCCTGACCCACAGAGACAGGACTCTACCCCAAATCCAGCCACATGATGAAGGGTTTGGCCGAGGCTCTTGGCTGCTCCCCAGGGCCAGTCCCCAGTCTTGTAACTCAGACACCACTCTGGGTGGGAAGGGCAAGGCTGCAGTGTGGCCTCTGATCCCTCTGGGACCCACCCACAGGCCCCAGTACATCCCCCACGGAGCCACCTCCCTGGTTCCCTGCCCCGTTCATTGCCTCCCTTCCCTCCCTGCCCAGTCTTTGGAACACAGCAGCTAACAGCTTGAACCCAGGCTCTGCATGGCCTGGCTGTGTGATCATGGGCAGGTCACTTCCCTCTCTGTGCCTCAAAAGGCTCTTGTCTATAAGATGAAGTTTAAAGTCTACCTGCTTAGGGTTGTTGGGAAGATTAAAGAGACAGCAGCACAGGCCTAGCATAGAGTAAATGCTCAATAAATGCAACCTGCTCATGTTATGACCCTCCACCCGAGGCCCCAGCAGGAACTTCTAAAACACACCCTGCACAGACCCTCTGGGGCTCCCTGCTGCCTCCTGGGTCTCCATCTTGGTGCCCCTACTCCTCTCGAGCGACCTGGGGCCCACGGAGCCACGCTTCCCCTCCAAGTTGCCCTCACTCTGGACCTCTCCAAAGGCAGGCCCAGCTCCGCCCAGTGGCGCTCCCCAGCCTTATCTTGCAGGGCTGTGGCACCACTTAAGAGAGCAAACCAGCCAGGACATCACTCTGCAGGGGCCTCTGCGCGAGGGTCAGAACTGCTGTGGCAGCTGACAGGGAGCAGAGCAAGCCACACTATGGTGAACGAACTGAGCCCGTT